>NW_022589742.1:4905300-5216634 GCF_004348235.1 Phoca vitulina
CATCCATTTGTAAATCTGCAGCATAAGTCATAATCTCTGAGTCTTTTGTGTTTTGGGGCTCCTCCTCCTAGTCATTCTGTTGATGGGTGATTAAGGGAATGTATAGAGTCCAAATTATTGACCAGAACCCAAGCAAGATGCACCTGTTTTCTTGGGACCTTAGAGTTGCTGGCCTCTTGTCTTCCCAGCCTGTCTTCTGCGGGAGGGGCCTGCTGCACTCTTACTCAGGCAACCCTGTTTGGGCGGAGTTGCCCTGCGTCCCTGTGGCGGGGGATGGGCTCAGTGGGAATCAGTCTTTGGGGCTTTTGTTCTCTGGGGCCTTTCCCTGGCGGCTTTCCGCGTCTCTTCCGCAAGTCAGAGCAGAAGAGACCGTTTCCAACCCTCTGCCTCAGAGCAGAGAGACCGCAGTCTGTTCTTCAGTGAGCTCTCCAGGCCACACCGTCTCCGTTTCTGTCCGTGCTGCTATAAACTGCAGCATCCTGGGTTGTGCGCCCCTCCGCAGCGCTCCCAGTCCTGCCTCCAGGTCGGGGCACGTCTCTGCCCTTTGTGCTTCTAAAACCGCCAGCCGCTCCCAGTTCGCGGGCGGCTCCGCCACTCAGGGTTTCCACCCCCTGGGGTTGCAGTTCACCGGCGCGACCCCAGCGCACCGGGTTTCCATCTCGGAGGCTGCAGTTCGCGTGCGCGTGACCGTCGCTCTGGTTTCTGTCTGGGGGGGCTGCGGTTCACGTGCCCGTGACCCCGCCGGTCTGGTTTTCCACCCCAGGGGCTGCCCTAAAGTCCTTTCCAGACGCTACTGGTCTGCGGGTCTGTGCCCGTCCGCAGCGTGCGAGGCTGTCACTCACCGGTGGTATAGGATCCCCACGGCCAGGCACCCTCCTGCCGCCATTTATCCTCCGATATCTGCCCGCAGGATCACGGCTCTCCGCTTCATACCTCAAAACCAACTGCCTGCGATATTCTGTTTGTAGAGATCCAGATCTTACATCTCAGGCTGGTTTTGTGGGTGCTCAGAGTGGTCTGGTAGTTATCCAGCTCAATTCCGGGGACCAGTTGAAATAGGGTCCCCTACTCCTCTGCCATCTTTCCCCTCCCCCCTGCCCATTTTTTAATTGGATTGGTTTTGGTTGTTCATTTGTATAAGTTCTTTATATATTTTAGAAATTAACCCACTATTGGATAAATCATTTGCAAATCTCTTCTTCCATTCAGTAGGTTGTTTTTTTTGTTTTCTTGATGATTTCCTTTGCTGTACAGAAAGCTTTTTATTTTGATACAGTCCTAATAGTTTATTTTTGCTTTTGCTTCCCTTGCCTCAAGAGGCAGGTCTGGAAAATGTTGCTATGGCTGATACCAGAGAAATTACTGTGCTCTCTTACAGGATTTTTATGCTTTCAGGGCTTCTAATGTTTAGGGTTTCAATCTATTTTGAGTTTATTTTTGTGTATGGTGTCAGGAAGTAGTCCAGGTTCATTCTTTTACATGTAGCTCTCCAGTTTTTCCAGCACCATTTATTGAAAAGATTGTCTCTTCCCCCATTATATATTCTTGCCTTCTTTGTCATAGATTAATGGATCATATAATCATAGGTTTATTTATGGGTTCTTTATCCTGTTCTGTTGACTTATGTGTCTATTTTTGTGCCAGTACCATACTGTTTTGATTACTATAGCTTGATAATATAACTTGAAGTCTGGTATTGTGATGCCTCCAACTTTGTTCTTCTTTCTCAGGTTTGCTTTGGCTATTTGGGGTCTTCTGTAGTTCTACACAAATTTTAGTATTATTTGTTCTAGTTCTGTGAAAAATGCTGTTGGTATTTTGATAGGCATCACTAGAATTTCTAGATTGCATCACATTGAATCTATAAATTGCTATAATATGGACATTTGACAATATTAATTCTTCCAATCTATGAGCATGGAGTATCTTTCCACTTGTGTTATCTTCAGTTTCTTTCATCACTGTTTTATAGTTTTCAGAGTACAGGTTGTTCAACTCTTTGGTTAAATTTATTCCTAGACATTTTGTTCTTTTTGGTGCAATTGTAAACAGTGTTGTTTTTCTTAAATTTCTCTTTCTGCTACTTTGATATTAGTGTGTAAAAACACTACTGATTTCTGGATATTAATTTTGTATCCAGCCACTTTACCGAATTCATTTATTCTAGTAGTTTTTTTGGTGGAGTATTTAGGATTTTCTATATATAGTATCATGTCATCTGCAAATAGTGACAGTTTAACTTTTTTTTTTTTTTTTTTTTTTTTTTTTTACCAATATGGATGCCTCTCATTTCTTTTTCATGTCTGATTGCTGTGGCTAGGACTTGCAGTATTATGTTGAATAAAAGTGGTGTGAGTGAACAACCTTGTCTTGTTCCTGACCTTAGAGGGAAAGCTCTCAGTTTTTCATCATTGAGGATTATCTTAGCTGTGGGTTTTCATATATGGCCTTTATTATGTTGAGGTATGTTCCCTCCAACCCCATTTTCTTGAGGGTATTTATCATGAATGGATGTTGAATCTTGTCAAATAATTTTTCTGCATCTATTGAGATGATCATATGATTTTATCCTTCGTTTTGTTGATAGGGTGTATGATGTTGATTGATTTCTGAATATTGAACCATCCTTGCATCCCAGGAATAAATCCCACCTCACTATGGTGAATAATATTTTTAATATATTGTTGTATGTGGTTTGCTACTATTTTGTTGAGGATTTTTAATTTTTTTTTTTTAAGATTTTATTTATTTGACACAGAGAGAGAGAGACAGCGAGAGAGGGAACACAAGCAGGGGGAGTGGGAGAGGGAGAAGCAGGCTTCCTGCTGAGCAGGGAGCCCAATGCGGGGCTCTATCCCAGGGTCCTGGGACCATGACCCGAGCCGAAGGCAGACGCTTAACGACTGAGCCACCCAGGCGCCCCTTGTTGAGGATTTTTATATCTATGTTTGTCAGGATATTGGCCTGCAGTTTTGTTTTGTTTTGTTTTGTTTTGTTTTGTTTTGTGGTGTGTTTGTCTGGTTCCAGTATTAGTGAAATGTGGACCTCATAGAATGTATTTGGAATCTTTTCTCCTTCTATTTTTGGGAATCGTTTCAGGAGAATAGATACTAACTCTTCTTTAAATGTCCAGTAGAATTCACTTATGAAGCCATCTGGTTATGGACTTTTATTTTTTGGTAGTTTTTTGATTACCAATTCAACTTTTATTACTTGAAATCAGTCTGTTCAGATTTTCTATTTTTTCATAGTTCAGCTCTGGAAGATTGTATGTTTCTAGAAATTTATACATTTCTTCTAGGTTGTGCAGTTTGTTGGTATATAACTTTTCATAGTATTCTCTTATAATCCTTTGTATTTCTGTGGTATCAGTTACTTCTCCTCTCTCATTTCTGATTTTCTTTCTTTGGATCCTTTCTCTTTTTTTCTGATGAGTCTGGCTCAGGGTTTGTCAGTTTTATCTTTTCAAAGAACCAGCTCTTGGTTTCATTGATTATTTTTTTTTCTATTGTTCTTCTAGTCTCTATATCCTTCATTTCTGCTCTGATTTTTATTATTTGCTTAGAAACTCACCTTGGGCTTTGTTCTTTTTCTAGTTCCTTTAGACATAAGGTTAAATTGAGTTTTTTCTTGTTTCTTGAGGTAGGCCTGTATTGCTATATATTTCCCTCTTAGAACTGCTTTCATTGTGTCCCAAAGATTTTGGACTATTGTATTTTCATCTGTTTCCATGTATTTTTTTTTTATTCATTGATTGCTTCAATGACCCATTGGATGTTTAGTATCATGTTGTATAGTCTACATGTGTTTGTGATTTTTTTTTCCATTTTTTTTTTCTTATTTCTAGTTTCATACCATTGTGGTAGGAAAAGTTGCATGGTATGATTTCAGTCTTCTTAAATTTATCAAGACTGGGGGCACCTGGGTGACTCAGTTGAGCAGCTAACTCTTGGTTTCGGCTCAGGTCATGATCTCAGGGTCATGGGATCGAGCCCTGCATTGGGGTATGTCATCAGTGCAGAGTCTGTTTGTCCCTCTCCCTCCCCCACTCGTGCATGCTCTCTCTCTCCCCCTCTCCCTCTCTCTAAAATAAATGAATAAGACCTTTAAAAAATAAATCTTAAGGGCGCCTGGGTGCCTCAGTTGGTTAAGTGACTGCCTTCGGCTCAGGTCGTGATCCTGGAGTCCCGGGATCGAGTCCCACATTGGGCTCCCTGCTTAACAGGAAGTCTGCTTCTCCCTCTGACCCTCCCCCCTCTTGTGCTCTCTCTCTCTCTCTCTCATTCTCTCTCTCAAATAAATAAATAAAATCTTTAAAAAAATTCTTAAAAAATTTAGTCTTGTTTTATGGTCTAAGATGTGATCTATTCTAAAGAATGTTTCATGTGCATTTGAAAAGAAGAATGTGTATTTTTGGATGGAATGTTCTGTATATATCTGTTGGACAATGTGTCATTCAAAGACACTGTTGCCTTATTGATTTTCTGTCTGGATGATAAATCCTTTGATGTAAGTGGAGTGTTAAAATCTCCTATTATTCTATTACCATCATTTTCTTTCTATATCATTTAATATTTACTTTATGTATTTAGACACTCCAGTGTTGGGTGCATAGATATTTATAATTTTATATCCTCTTGTTAGATTTCTCCCTTTATCACTATGAAATGCCCTTCTTTGTCTCTTGTTACAGTCTTTGTTTTACCATCTATTTTGTCTGATATAAGTATTGCTACCCTGGCTTTTTTTTTTTCCACTTCATTTGCATGGTGAATGTTTTTCCATCCCTTCACTTTCAGTCTGTCTGTGTCTTTAGGTCTGAGGTGAGTCCCTTGTAGGCTGCATTTTTTTTTCTTTAATCCATTCGGCCATTCTGTCTTTTGATTGGAATATTTAGGCCATTTACATTTAAAGTAATTATTGATAGGTATGTATTTATTGCCATTTTAAAAATTTGTTTTCTGGTTGTTCTTGTTCTTCTTTGTTCCTTTCTTCTCTTGCTCTTTGTGATCAGTGAGTATACTGTTTTGTTTAGCTTTCTTTCTCTTTATTTGTGTATCATAGATTTTGGGTTTGTGGCTACCATGAGGTTCATCTATAACGTCCTTAGTAAATATCAGTCCATATTACTCTGATGGTCATTTAAGTTCAAACACATTCTTAAAATAAACACAGAAAAAAAAAAACTATTCTTTCCCCCTTCTCTTCCCTTTTTACTTCCCTTCTCTATGTTTTATGTATATGTTGTTATATTTTACATCTTTTTATTCATATTTTTCTTATGTCTAATTATGGCCATTTCTTTTCCACTTGAAGTAGTCCCCTTAACATTTATTGTAAAGCTGGTTTAGCAGTGATAAACTCCCTTTATCTTCTGTTTGGGAAACTCTTTATCTCTCCTTGGAGTCTGAACCTTGCTGGGTATTCTTGGTTGTAGGTTTTTCCTTTCGGCACTTTGAATGTATCATGCCACTCTTTTCTGGCTAGCAGAGTTTCTGCTGAAAAATCAGCTGATAGCCTTATAGTTTTTCCCTTGTGGGTAATGTTTCTCTCTTGCTGCTCTTAAGATTCTCTCTTTAACCTTTGACATTTTAATTCTGTGTTGTGTGTGGACCTCCTTGGGTTCATCTTATTTGGAACTCTCTGTTCTTCTTGGACTTGGATGTCTATTTCCCTCCTTAGATTACGGATATTTTCAGTTATTATTTCTTCAATTAAGTTTTCTACACCTGTCTCTCTTCTTCTGGGACCCCCTATAGTGCAAATGTTTGTTCACTTGATATTATCCAAGAGATCTCTTACTCTATCCTCATCTTTAAAAATTCTTTTCTGTCTTTGCTGTTCACCTTGTGTGCTTCCCATTATCCTCTCTTCCAGATCACTGATACATTCTTCTGTATCTTCTGATCTACTGTTGATCCCTCTAGTGTCTTTTTTATTTCAGTTATTGTATTCTTCAACTCTGACTGATTATTTTTAATATTTTCTCTTTATTGAAGGTCTCACTGAGTTCTTCCATTCTTTTCTCCAGCCCATTGAGTTTATGATCATTACTTTATTTATCAGACATATTGCTTATCTCTGTTTCATTAGTTCTTTTTCTGAAGTTTTTTTCTTGTTCTTTCTTCTGGAGCATATTCCTCTCTCTCCCCATTTTGCTTGACTTTCTGTGTTTGTTTCTGTGGATTAGGCAAAACAGCTACTTCTCCCAAAGTTGAAGGAGTGGTCTTGTGTATTGTGTCCCCTTTGCAGACTGTGTGTGCTTGGTGACTTTTGCTGGCTGGCTTGAACTGTGGCTGTTTATGCTAGCTATGCTTTTAAACTGTGGCATGTCTCTGTTTCTCTTGCTGTTCTATATTTGGTTGTTCAGTGGCTGTTCTGTCAGCCCTCAGTTCTTTTTCAGGGGAAATTGTTCTGTTAATAAGTATAACTTAGGGGTGCCTGGGTGGCTCAGTCAGTTAAGCGTCTGCCTTTGGCAGGGTCCTGGGATTGAGCCCAACATCGGGCTCCCTGCTCGGTGGGGAGCCTGCTTCTCCCTCTCCCTCTGCTGCTTCCCCTGCTTATGCTTTCTCTCTCTCTCTGTCAAATAAATAAATAAAATCTTTAAAAAAAAGTACAATTTGGTGTGTTCCATGAAGGAGGTGAGTTCAGAGTCTTTCTATGTTGCCCTATTGAACCAGGACTCATGCATGTCTGTCTTGCATGCAAAATACATTCTTTCCATCCCAACAGCCTTCCAAATTTTAACTCATTCCAGCACCAACTCTAAAGTCCGATGTCTCATCTAAATATCTAAATCAGATATGTTAAGACTCAAGGTATAATTCATACCAAGACAAAATTTCTCGCCAGCTGTGAACCTGTGAAGCCAGACAAGTTGTGTGATTCCAAAATTGTGGGACAAGCATATGTTAGACATTCCCATTTTAAAAGCGAGAAATCAGAAGGAAGAAAGGGGTGACAGGTCACAAGCAAGTAAAAAATTTAGCAAGGCCGATTTCATTAGATTTTTCAGGCTATAGAATAATCCTCTTTGGTTCCATTTTCTGCCCTCCAGATCCATTGGGGTGGCAGAATTGCCCCCAAGCCCCTGCAGTGTAGCTATTCCTCTTCAGCTCTGTGGGTTGGCCCCACAAGCCACTGGGTGGGGGGCCGCCTTGCCCTTTGAAACTGAGGAGAAGGTCCCACCCTCTGAAATTTCTGAGACTGAGGAAACAGCTTTGCCTCCTGAGCCTATGCTGGAAGGGGCCGCCCTGATGATTTCTGGATCACCTTCATGGTCATTCTTCCTTCTTCCCTATTTAAGGATAATACATGCTCTTAACTGAGTAACTTATCTTGTCCTATTCCCCTTGGTCCAAACAAGTAGTGTATTTCCTGGTATAAGCTCATCTCCATCCCTGACTTCTGCTGAGATGGCTGATTAAATGTGTGGTTCACACCCATATTAATCTCCTTATCAAATAGTTGTTCAGCCACACTCTTAGTGTTCCTTTGAAACCTGCTTCTTCGTTTTTCTTTGCAATATGGACAGACTGCAAGTTTTCCAAATCTTTAAGTTCTTGTTTCTTTTTGCTTAACAGTTTCTTCAATTTATCTCTCTTCTAGTGTTTAAGCGGTAAGGAAAAACCAAGCCATACGTTTAATATTTTGATTAGAAATCTCCTCAGTTCCAAGATATTACAAGTTATATCTTCCAAAAAACCCTAGAACACAATTCAGCTAAGTTCTTTGCCATCTTTATAATAAGGATCATCATTCCTCCAGTTTCTAGTATGCTATTCCTCATTTCTGAGACCTCACCAGAATGGTCTTTTGCATCCATACTTCTACCAATATGATGTTATGAAGATACATATATTCTCTAAGAACATAGATGCTTTCTCTCCATCTCTTTTCTTTCTGAGCTTTCACCAGAATTGCCTGTAACATCTGTATTTCTACCAACAGTCCCTTCATGGCAGTCTTGGCTTTTTCTAGCTTGCGCTTCAAAATTCCTACAGCCTCTGTGTGTTACTCAGTTCTAAAGCCACTTCCACATTTTTAAGTATTTGTTACAGCAGCATCCCATTCTCAGTACCAAAATCTGAATCCATCTACTTGACCTTCCATAACTAAATACCATAGACTGAGTGGCTGAAACAATAGAAATTTACTTTCTGACAGTTCTGCAGACTAGAAGTCCAAGGTTCCAGACAATTTGGTTTCTAATGAAGACTCTCTTCCTGTCTTTAAGATGTCGCATTTTCACTATGTCCTCCCTTGTCCTTTCCTTGGTGTGAGAATGCAGAGAAAGAGAGTGAGTGCTCTGGTGTCCCGTATTAAGATACATATTCTGACAGATCAAGGCACTCTTATGGCCCCCTTTGACCTCCTACAGAGGCCCTTTCTCTAAATATAGTCACACTGGGTGTGTGGGCTATAACATATGAACTTTGGAGGAATGCAAACATTGAATCCATAACAACCATTCATTTACATTTTGTCTGTATGGATTTATCTATTCCGTACATTTTATATAAATGAAATTATGCAATATATGTTTTTTTGTGACTGGCTTCTTTCACTGAGCATGTTTTCAAGGTTCATCCAGATATGTAGTATGTATTAGTACCTTATTGTTTTTATTGCTGAATATTACATTGTGTGGATATACTACATTTTATTTATACATTCTTCACTTGATGGACATTTGAGTTGTTAACAACTTTTTGGCTGTTAGTAATGCATTTATGAATATTCATGTACATTTTTGTGTGTGTGGATGTTTGTTTGCACTTCTTTTGGGTACACCTAGCAACGAAATTGCTACGTTATATGGTAAAACTCTATAATTAACTACTTGAGAAACCAGCAGACTACTTTCCACAATGTTAGCACCATATTACATTCCTACCACCAGCATATGGGGGCTCCAAATTCTCCATATCCTCACCAACAATTGTTATTATCTGGCTTTTTAATTGCAGTCATCCTGGTATGTGTGAAATGGTATCTCATTATGGTTTTAATTTGCACTGATAATGATATTGAGAATCTTTTAATGTGATCTTGGCCATTTGTACATATTTTTTAGAGAAATGTCAATTCAGATCCTTTGCCTATTTTTTCATAGGGTTATTTGTCTTTTTGTTATTGAGTGGTATGAGTTCTTTATATTTTCTAGATACAAATCTCTTATAAGATATATTTTGGAAAATACTTCTCTCATTCTGTGTGCAGTGTTTTCACTTTGTATGACCGTGTCCTTTGAAACACAAAAGTTACTGATGTCAAATTTATCTGTTTTTATTTCTTTTATTATGCTTTACTGCCAAAGTAAAACTAATTGCTTAATCTGAAGTCACAAAGATTTATACCTGTGTTTTCTTTTAGGAATTTTATACTTTTGGCATTTGAATGTAGGCATTTGATCTGCTTGGAGTTGATTTTTGTATATAGTATAAGGAGTTCAAATTCATTCTTTTGAATGTAGATATCCAATTGTCACAACACCGTTTATTGAAGAGACCATTTCCCCATTTAATGGTCTTGGCACCTTTATTGAAAATCGACTTACTAGAAACATATAGGTTTATTTCTGGACTCTCAGTTCTATTCCATTAATCTATTATGTCAGTCCTTAGACCAGTACCACAGTTTTGATTGGTGTAACTTTATAGTAAGTTTTAAAATTTGTCATCCCTCAAACTTTGTTCATTTTTTTCAATATTATTTTGGCTATTTTGGTTCCTTTGTTTATCTATATAAATTTAGGTATCAGCTTGTCAATTTCTGCCATAAAGGCAACTGGGATTTTGATAAGGATTGCACTGAAATTGTAGATTGAGAAGTATTGCCATCTTAACAATATTAAGTCTTCCAATTTATGAACATGGGATGTTTTCCATTTACTTAGATCTTCTTCAGTTTTCTTCAATGATATTTTGTTTTCTTAATTTCATTTTTTGGAGTGTTCATTGCTAGTGTAAAAACATACAATTGATTTTCATATGTTGAACATGTATCTTGTAGCCTTGCTGAATCATTTATTACCTCTAATGATTTTTGTGTGTGTGTTTGTATATGTGTGTATGGGTGTGTGTGTGTATGTGTGTGTATTCCTTAGGATTTTCTGTATACAGTACCAAGCCATCTGCAAATAAAGATAGTTTTATTTTTTTCTTTCAAATCTGGGTGCTCTTTAATTTTTTTCTTTACTAATTTGCCCTATCTAGAACCTCCAGTAGAATATTGAATAGAAGGGGCAAAAGTGGGCATCCTATCTTCTTCTTAAACTGAGAGGGAAAGGTATGATGTTTGCTGTGGCTTTTTTGTATACGCTTTTTGTTATCAGTTTGAAGAAATTTTCTTCTGTTTTCTTCCTAGTTTTGTGAACTGTGTCAAGTGGTTTTTCTGTGTCCGTTGAGATGATCAGTTATTTTTTTTGTTCTTTATTCTGTTAAAATGGTGCATTACATTAATTCCTTTTTCTTTTTTTCCATCTGAATAGGATGATTTTAGTGTGGGAACACTTGACAGTGAAGGATAGACAGTATATTTTGCTGCCTACAAAATTTAAAGATTAAGAAACAATTGATTTCAACCTGTTTGTATCTTTGAAACTAAAATACATTCCCCGTGGATAGCACATAGTTGCATCTAGTTTGTTTGGTTTGGTCTGGCCTGACAATCTCTGCCTTTTGATTGGGTTGTTTAATATATTCACATTAATATTATTATTGATATACTTGGCTATAAGTCTACCATTCTACTTTTGTGTTTTGTATAGGTCTCAAACATTTTCCCCTGTATTCCTCTTTCCTACTTTCTTTTGGACTAAGTGAATATTTTCTAGTGTAATATTTTAATTCTTTTAATTTTTCACTTTTAGTCATTTTCTTAGTAGTCACTAACTCCAGTGACATATATAAACATTCCTTTATAGCTCTATTCACTCTTCCTCATTTTTTGTGATATTATTGTTACACATATTACATTCATATATGTTACAAACCCAACAATACATTGTCATAATAATTATACAATTATTTATGTAATTTTTTTACCTAGTAAAAAGCTGAAAAACAGAAAGGAGAACAAGTATATTTTTATAAAATTTGATACACTAATCTTATTTACTGTTGTTGATTCTCTCACTTGTTTTTGTGAATTCGTTAATGTTTGGTGTAGCTTCCTTACTGTAATACAGCTTTGCTCCCAAAACCTCTTTCGTGGGGTACCTGGGTGACTCGGTCAAGTGTCCAACTCTTGATTTCAGCTTAGGTGATGATCTCAGGGTTGTGAGATCAAGCCCTGCATTGGGCCCCATGCTCAGTGTGGAGTCTGCTGGAGATTCTCTCCCTCCTTTCTTTTAATAGCAACTTTGAAGTTTTTAATACAGTATTATTGTCTAAAATCACTATGCTGTGCATTAGAGCTCCAGGACTAATTTATCTACTAGTTGCATATGTGTACCCTTAAACAGCATATCCCCAAATACCCCATCCCCTAGCCCCTGGTAACCACAATTCTACTCTCTATTTTTATGAGTTCAGCCTTTTTAGATTCTACATATATGTGACACCATACAGTATTTCTTTCTCTGTATGACTTCTCTCACTTAACATAATGCCCTCAAGATTCATCCATAGTCTTGCAAATGTCAGGATTTCCTTCTTTCTTGTGGCTGAATAACATTCCATTGCATATATACACAACAACTTTTTTATCCATTCATCTGTTGACAACACTTATGCTCTTTCCATATCTTGGTTATTATGAATAATGCTGCAGAGTGGATGAAGGTGTGGGTTTAGCACTGAAGGTATTGGGGTTTCCCATAGAATTGGTGGGGAGAATTTCTGATGAGGCACTCCCAGAGGCTCATGGATAGACTTCCTGCTGAAGTCCTGAGTATAATCAGCAGGAACTGTGTTCCTTTAATAATCTTTGATATTCTTATCTGCTTTTTTCCTGATCTTTTCCCTGTTCCCAGTCATGGAGGTTTCTCCTTAGTACTCTGGGTGTTGCTGGAGATAAACAGTTTTCCCCAGTCTTGTCCCGTAGAGCTGGGGTAGCCCTGGCACTCACTCACTGCTTTCCTTTGCCCCAGTGGGGGAGGTCTCCACTGCTAGATAGTTCATACCTGTGCTATGTTGAGTTGGTGGAGGGGTGGTGTTGGCAAAGTTCCTCTTACTGTCTCTATTGCACCCAAACTCGTATTTTTTGCTCCAGTAGCATGCTGGAATTTTCCCTTGGAAAGACTAGAAGACAGGAAGGCTTCTGCAAATTCTCTCTCATTTGTGAATATCTTCCCAAGTCTGTGTACTCTAGGTTTTTTCCCAGCTGAAGTGAGACAGGTTGGGGCAGGTTGCCCAGCCCATTTCAAGGTCTATCTGCCTATCTATACATGGATGCATGAGTTGGGTAAGACTCCACCTGGGTGCCTTGGCATATGTTGCTGAATCCCACAACTCCCACAAAGGCACTTATGTTCACGGATGAATGTCTAACTCATTGTTTAAGAGGGACAGACAAAAAGGAGGAACATAGAACACCACCATGATGCTGATGTTACCCTCCACCCTCCTTCCTTGACTTCTTTTCTTTTTTTTTCCAATTTATTTATCTTAGAGAATGTGCATGCAAGCATGGAGAGGGACAGAAGGGAGATGGAGAGAATCTCAAGCAGACTCCCCCCTGAGCGGGGAGCCCAATGCAGGGCTCGATCTCACGGCCCTGAGATCATGACCTGAGCTGAAATCAAGAGGTGATGCTTAACCAGCTGAGCCACCCAGGCACCCCATTCCTTCCTTGACTTCTTTAAGCATGTTTTCCTTTAGTTCTTTAAACATAATTGTAATGACTGCGTTTAATTCTTTGTTCAATTTGACATCAGGCCCTCTGAAATACATTTTCTGTTGCCTGCTTTTGTTTCCCTCTGTATGAATCACACTCATTTCTTTACATGTCTTTTAATTTGTTTTCAAAAACTGGATCTTTAGGTAATATCTTGTAGTGATTCTAGATACTGATTCTCCTCATACTCAGAAGCTTCTTTTTTGATGTTGGTTGCTGGTTCAACTATTAAGACAAAACCTAGCATTCAAAAGATACTCCTATGATATAGTGAATTTTCTTCATTTGGAGGAAACCATAGTGACATTTTATACCATATGAAACCTTCATTTGGAGGAAACCATAGTGACATTTTATAATATTATGGCAAAATATTTATACAAAGCATGAACATCAATACCTTATAATACTATATATTACTTGGAAGTTTAGATACACAATGAAATAGTAAAAAGTAATAGAAGAGATGAATGAAATAATTTTGAATAATGTAATGTTAGGTATCTAATTATTTTCTTTTTTTTTTTAAGATTTTATTTATTTGACAGAGAGATACACAGTGAGAGAGGGAACACAAGCAGGGGGAGTGGGAGAGGGAGAAGCAGGCCTCCCGCCGAGCAGGGAGCCTAATGTGGGGCTTGATCCCAGGACCCTGAGATCATGACCTGAGCCGAAGGCAGACGCTCAACGACTGAGCCACACAGGCGCCCCTCTAATTATTTTCTATATAATACATTATTGTAATCCCTATTGAGCAGATAATATTTTTTTGTTTAATTTGTGGATTTCCCAATAGCAGATATTTTCATGTGTATATTTTTGAAATTTTTTTGGTCCAGGGAATGACATAGCTGGAGAAAGATAATATACATGTTTTAGGACTATCTACAAAGACTAAATCTAGGTAAACACTATTTGAAGGGCTAGGGATATAATAACTTCTCAATTATGTATAGAAAACCATGGATTGTAATAAATTATGCTTGGAAAAAATCTAGATTATAAAGTATTCTATATTCCCTGTTATGCACTTTTTACTTGGAATGAATAATGCATCAAATTCCTTTTGACACCACCAATTTTTAAAATATCCAAAAACTAAACAATACTTCTTGTTATCAATGAGATGTGGGAATGCATTGAAAAACTTTTATCACACATAAATTTGAAGCCTTTGCCAAATACTCAATGAGATAAAGGTGATGCCATCATGCCACTAAAACTTCAATTAGAGGCTATGTGCGGTGCTTTTTAAGACACTTTTAAAAAAAGATTTATCTACTTATTTTAGAGCAAGAGAGAGCACAGGGAGGGGCAGAAGGAGAGGGAGAGAGAAACCCCAGAAGACTCCTCACTGAGCTAGGAGCCGACACGAGGCTCGATCTCAAGATCCTGAGATCACGACCTGATCTGAAACCAGGAGTCGGACGCCTAGCGGACTGCACCACCCAGGGACCACTACTTTTTTAGAAACTTTTGATTCTATTAATAGTGATACACATTTCAGATCACAAACCAAAAGTATACTTTTGAAAATATTTAGTTTTTTTTTTTTTTTTTAAGATTTTATTTATTTGCGAGAGAGACAATGAGAGACAGAGAGCATGAGAGGGAGGAGGGTCAGAGGGAGAAGCAGACTCCCTGCTCAGCAGGGAGCCTGATGTGGGACTCGATCCCGGGACTCCAGGATCATGTCCTGAGCCGAAGGCAGTCGCTTAACCAACTGAGCCACCCAGGCGCCCCGAAAATATTTAGTTTTAAATGTATTTATTCAGTACTAATCTGTTATGGTGTTGTAAAAAGTTAATCTTTTTTTTTTTTTTCCCCACGCCCCCTCCCCTGTAAAAAGTTAATCTTATAAGGACAACTATGCAGGAACCAAAAATCTACATACATTATTTTCATGAATGCACCACAGGGTTTTAAAAGTTACTTGAAGAAAACATAGCTTATGATGTTGATAGAAATACATTACTGATGCTAAGAATTTGTAGAGTCTTTTGATATCAATACCAACTTTTCCATTATAGAAAATTCTAGAAAACGAAGGAATAAAGTTAATTTGATTCTAAATTTCACAGTTGGCCCATCTGTATTCTAAATATCAAAATCAATTTATTTTTCCATATTAGATATAATAATCTTTAAAAAAGGTTTATGATAACAAGAGAATAACAGCCTTTTCAGTGCTATAAATGACATATATACTTTGAAGAAGATGAAAACCTCTGTAACTATGTAAAAATTTATAATTAAAATTGCTGTGTACAGTAAGAATGGAACACTGATGGGACATTGATGTAAGAGTAAATGAAAACTTTAACTTGTTTTCTAAAATCCAATGTTTTTCCTACTAACATATCACATTTTTGCAGCAATAATTTACCAAGTGCATTTCCAAGCACTTAAACCCCTCTGGATATATTTAACTGCCAATATTAGTAGACAGAAGAGAAGGTAGTCTCTCAAAATTTAAATTTACTAAAAATGACTTAAGGTCTATGAGATCATAAGAAACATAATATCACTACAGATCATTTCTATTAAAAATGAGACTTTGGAACAAGAAATAGTGGGAGTTTGGGGTTTTTTTTTGTTTTGTTTTGATTTTTATTTAAATTCAAGTTAGTTAACATATAGTGTATTAATTTTGGGGTAGAATTTAGTGATTCATCAGTTGCCTATAACACCCAGTGCTCATTACCTCAAGGTCCCTCTTTACTGCCCATCACCCCCATTACCCATCCCCCCCAGCACCTCCCCTCCAGCAACCCTCAATTTGTTCTCTATAACTAACAGTCTGTTTTATGGTTTGTCTCCCTCTCTGTTTTTATCCTATTTTATTTTTCCTTTCTTTCCCCTATGTTCATCAGTTTTGTTTCTTAAATTCCACATGTGAGTGAAATCATGTGGTATTTGTCTTTGTTTGACTTATTTTGTTTAGCATAATACCCTCTAGTTCTATCCACGGTGTTGCAAATGGCAAGATTCCATTTATTTGATGGCCGAGTAGTATTCCTCTGTGTGTGTGTGTGTGTGTGTGTGTGTGTGTGTGTGTGTGTGTGTATCACGTCTTCTTTATCCATTCGATGGATAGCTGAGCTCTTTCCACAGTTTGGCTATTGTGGACATTGCTGCTATAAACATTGGGGTGCATGTGCAAGAAATAGTTTATATTATCATTATTTAACATGAATATTTTGTTTGAGGAAGGAGTAACTTTTTCTAATAGGCTACTGGCGTCTCTCCTTTTCTCCCACAGTGACTTTGCAGACTTGAAAGGATGGTTTGTTAGAGACTTTCAGCAGATAGGAAAATGAAATTCCCATTTAGAGACAATGTGGCCCAGGAGGAAGAACCTAGGCTCTGGGTTAATACAGGGCAAAATTTTAGGCCTAGTGCCTTAGTGCATTAGCTAATTGTTGGCCCCTAGGCAAGTCATTTCACCTCCCTGAAACTTACTCTTCTTTCTTGTAAAAGGTGGAAAATAAGACTGTTTATCTCCTAGAGTAATACATATGGAACATTAAATAGGAAATTGTATGTAACACATTTACCACTAGCACAAAGTAGGTGCTTAAATAAAAGTAACTTTTTTTTTTTTAAAGCAGCCATTTATGAGACACTTAAAGGTGGCTATTAGGCATCATGCAGGCTATACTCAGAAGGCAACTTGTTGAGAAATGAACCCCTTATAAAATTTTATCTGCCTGGGAAATTGGGAGACCTAGGTGGAGTTCAGGCATGGCATTGTAAAAAAAAAGGAGACACTGGGGAGAGGTGAGGTCTTTGCAACCCTAAATGTGGTCCATGGATCAATAGCACCAGTATCACCTGGGGGCTTCTTAATAATGCAGACTATTATGTCCCACCCCAGATTTAATGAATCAGAATCTGTATTGTAACCAGATCCCAGGATATTCATATGCACATTAAAGTTTGAGAGGCACTGGAATAGAGAAGCTGAACTGTATTCTGACACTGAGTAGGCACCAAACTTGGAGAAAGTCTGTATGCTTCCATGTTCAGGGCTTAACTCTGTCTCCAACTGCTGTCAAAGTGCAGCAGTACTGCCATTGGTTACTCTGTGCTGCTCCTCTGTGGATGAGGACCAGAGAGTCAACAATTCTGCTTACTGCCATGGACAATCTCAACTCAGATCACAAAGCCAAATAACAGCCTAGATGGATAGGCATTTGCCGGTAGTCACAGTTAAACAGACTAACAAGCTAAATGGCTCAAAATGTACAAATAAATAATCCTAGGAGCTTCAATACTACAGGTCACCACAGCCATGTCTATTCCATCCTGAGAAATCAACACTCCATTGCAAGGGCTTGACATCAGCCCTGTTACACTTCAGAACAGTTAGTCTGGTACCTCAACACTATAAAAGACATTATTTTTTAAGATTATAGAAATGGGATTTGAAAAAAAGACAGAACAACCCAAATTGGGCAACAAATCAAACCAATGACCTAATACTAGGGAATCCAGTGCCACAAATACAGATAATGAGCTACCTGTTTATAATGAGGATAAACTGTCTCAAACCAGAAACAGTCCTATAACTTTAGAATTATATGTTGTGGAATGCTGGTGGATCTACTGTTTCATACTGCACACAAGATTTGAAAGAAGAAGAATGACCCAGGCCAGAAACTATATTTTCAAGTTAATACCTTTACCTGGCCAACCATCAGTGAAATACAACTACTGCTATACTTTTACTTCAGGGTCTCTGAATTGCTCTGTTCCCTGGGTAAGATGATTGGAGGGAAGAAGAATATTTTACAAGGTAAGGTTGTCATTAGGACTGTTCAACAATTTTCTGTCTTTGGTGTACATGGTAGGATTGTATGTCCTGGCCCTCATGTGGTTGGGTGGAAATGTGCCTCCCTTGCTGAGAAATTTAATTGCTGGGGCCAGACCTTCTGATCTCTTTTCCCTCTGGCAAGGTATTTGGTAACTTTTGAGGTGCTGGATGCTCTATCAGACTGGTTCCATGAATGAGTACAATGAAGAGAACCCCCCCTGCCAACCTGTAATGGTCAGACAGCAAGAGCAAGATATACATATATTTTTAAATTTTATATTAAGCCAAGAAGATTTTGAATTGTTTGTTACTGTATCATATCCTAGCCTTTGGTGATTGAGAAATCAAGGAAATACTCCTTATAATAACACCTCAATAATGGGCAAGAGATGATTAGACAACCAGAAAAAATGGGTAAATTCCTAGAAACATATAACCTCCAAAACTGATTCAGGATGATACAGAAAATTTGAACAGACCAATTACCAACAATGAAATTGAATCAATAATCAAAAAACTCCCAATGAACATTTAATGAACAGTCAATACCTATTTTTCTTAAAGTATTCCAAAAAATAAGAGGAAGGAAAACTGCCAAGTTTATTCTGAATCCAGCATTACCCTGATACCAAAACCAGATAAAGACACTACAAAAAAAGAGAACTACAGGCCATTATCTCTGATGAACACAGATGCAAAAAATCCTCAACAAAATATTGGCAAACTGAATCCAATAATACATTTAAAAAAATCATTCACCACAGTCAAGTGGAATTTATTCCTGGGATGCAAGGGTAGTTCAGTATTCGCAAATCATTCAACATGATACATCAAGAGAAAGGATAAAAACCACATATCATTTCAATAGATTCAGAAAAAGCGTCTGACAGATTACAACATCCATTCATGATTAAAAACCCTCAACAAAGTAGGTTTAGAGGGAACATACCTCAACATATAGTAAAGGCCATATACGAAAAACCCACAGCTAACATCATCCTCAATGGGGAAAATCTGAGAAATTTTCCCCTTAGATCTGGAACAAGACAAAGATGTCCAGTCTCACCATTTTTATTTAACATAGTACTGAAAGACCTAGCCACAGCAATCAGAAGAAAAAGAAATAATAAAGCATTCAAATTGGTAAGGAAGAAGTAAAATTTTCATTATTTGCAGATGACATGATACTCAATATAAAAAACCCTAAAGAGTCCACCAAAAATGTACTAGAACTCATAAATGAATTCAGTAAGGTTGCAGTATACAAAATCAATATACAGAAATCCATTCTGCTTCTATACACTAATAATGAAATAGCAGGAAGAAAAAATAAGAAAACTGTCCTATTTATAATTGCACTCAAAATAATAAAATACCTAGGAATAAACTTAAAGAGGTAAAAGACCTGTACTCTGAAAACTATAAAACACTGATAAAAGAAATTGAAGATGACACAAAGAAATGGAAGGACATTCCATGTTCATGGATTGGAAGAACAAATATTGTTAAAATGTCCATACTACCCAAAGCAATCTACACATATAATGCAATCCCTATCAAAATACAAACAGCACTTTTCACAGAAATAGAACAAATAATCCTAAAATTTGTATGAAACCGGAAAAGACTCTGAATAACCAAAGCATTCTTGAAAAAGAAGAACAAAACTGGAGTTATCACAATCCCAGATTTCAAGTTATACTACAAAGCTGTAGTAATCAAAACAGTATGGTACTGGCATAGAAATAGACACAAAGATCAATAGAACAGAATAGAGAGCCCAGAAATAAACCCACGATTATATGGTCAATTAATCTCAACAAAGGAGGCAAGAATATTCAGTGAAAAAAGTCTCTTCAACAAAGTGTGTTGGGAAAACTGGACAGCTACATGCCAGAGAATGAAACTGGACCACTTTATTACAACAAACACACAAAAAAAACTCAAAATGGATTAAAGACCTAAATGTGAGCCCTGAAACCATAAAAATCCTAGAAGAGAGCACAGGCAGTAATTTCTCTCATCAGCCATGGCAACATTTTTCTGGATATGTCCCCTGAGGCAAGGGAAACAAAACTGAAAATAAAGTATTAGGACTACATCTAAATAAAAACCTTCTGCACAGCAAAAAAAAAAAAAAAAAAAAAAAATCAAAACTAAGACAGCCTAGAAAATGGGAGAAGATATTTGCAAATGGCATATTCAATAAAAGGTTAGTATCCAAAATACATAAAGAAATTATTCAACACCAAAAACCAAATAATCCCAGTTAAAAAGTAGGCAGAGGACCTGAATAGATATTTCTCCAAAGAAGACATCCAGATGGCCAACAGACACATGAAAAGATGCTTTTCATCGCTCATCATCAGGGAAATGCAAATCCAAACCACAATGAGATATCCCCTCCCACCTGTCAGAATGGCTAAAATAAAAAACCAGAAACAACAAGCATTGGTGAGGATGTGGAGAAAAAGGAACCTTCACACACAGTGGGTTGGAATGCAAACTGGTACAGCCACTGTGGAAAATAGTATGGAGTTTCCTCAAAAAAATTAAAAATAGAACTACCATGTGATCTAGTAATTCTACTACTGGGTATTTACACAAAGAATATGAAGACACTAATTTGAAAAGATCTGTGCACCCCTATGTTTATTGCAGCATTATTTACAATAGCCAAATTATGGAAGCAGCCAATGTGTCCATTGCTAGATGGATAAAGAAGATGTGTGTGTGTGTACGTGCACACACATGCGCAATGAAATATTAGTCATCAAAAAGAATGAAATCTTGCCATTTGCAATAACATGGATGGATCTAGAGGGTATAATGCTAAGTGAAATAAGTCAGAGAAAGACAAATACCATATGATTTCACTCATATGTGAATTTAAGAATTAACAAAACTAACAAAGAAAAAGACAACATGAAGTGCCTGGGTGGCTCAGTCGGTTAAACGTCTGCCTTTGGCTCAGGTCATGATCCCGGGGTTCTGGGATTGGGCTCCGCATCAGGCTCCCTGCTCAGTGGGGAGTCTGCTTTCCCCTCTCCCTCTGCCCCTTTCCCCCCTTGTGCTCTCTCTCAGGTAAATAAATCTTAGAAAAAGAGAGAGAGAGGGAGAGTGGGAGGGGGAGGAAGGGAGAGGAGGAGAGGGAGAGAGGGAGGGAGGAATTGATGGTTACCAGAGGGCAGGTGGCGGGGGGGGATGGGTGAAATAGGTGAAGGGGTTAAGATGACACTTACCGTGATGAGCACTGAGTAATGTATAGAATTGTTGTATACAGTTGTATATTATATACCTGAAACTGTTATAACACTGTTAATTATAATGGAATTAAAATTTAAAAAATTTTAAAAACAACAACAACAACAAAAAAATAATGGGAGAGGGATGGATGATTTTCCCTCTAGAAAGTTGGTCCACAGGACCAGTCCTACTAATTAGCAAAGACGGTTTCCTACCAAGCTCAAAGTAACCTCTCTGAATCTGAAAGACCATGAATTTTCTTGCCTTCCTACAGATGGAGAACATATTCCAATTCTAATAGGATAAGAGAAAAGAGGGTTAAGTGTTAAAAGGCCAATTTTGTTTTTGATTGTACTATCACTAAAGTGATTAGAGAAGTTACACCAAATTTGTATGATGAAAAGACAAAAAGTAGCTAACCAGAACATGTCAGTGTTGGGGAAGATCATCAAGAAGACATGACCACCGGCCGACCTGTGAGCTGGACCCAGGTGATCAGAGGCTTTTCATCCCCTCCAGGGTCCTTGGAATGCAGGCTTTTGCTTGCCTTTCCAGCTCCCAGAGGCTGCTTCAAGGACGTAGCCTTGAGATAGTGATGTGGTGTTGAGAACATACTTGACTGAATCCAGTTAAGGCCTTTCTCTATATAAACTTCTAAAATTTGGCAGGCAGATGTGGGGATCTCTTCATCTTGCTGCCACCCAAGAGAAGCCTCCTATGTAAGTTCCCTTTGCTTATTAAACCTGCCATCTACCATACTGGAGTGGCTGGCCTCTTTCTTTCTTTCTTTCTTTTTTTTTAAGATTTTATTTATTTGAGAGAGAGAGTATGCACAAGCAGAGGGAGGGGCAGAGAGAGAGGGAGAAGCAGGCTCCCCACTAAGCAGGGAGCCTGACATGGGGCTCCATCCCAGGACCCCAGGATCATGACCTGAGCCCAAGTCAGACACTTAATAGGCTGAGCCACCCAGGTGCACGACCCCCCCCCCCACCCTTTCTTCTCCTTCTCTTTGCCCTCCAGTTTCATATTACACCTAGGAAGCTCCTGAGGAGGCCAACAATCGTGTATGTTGTGTGTGTGTGTGTGTGTGTGTGTGTGTGTGTGTGTGTGTGTGCGCATGCGCACACGCGTGCACAGTTACTTTAAGGATTTGGTTCATTGATGTTCCGGGCTGGCAATTTTAAAACCCATACGCAGGCAGTGGGCTCAAAACTCAGGTAGGATTTGATGCTGCCGTCTTGAGGCAGAATTTCTTCTCTGGGAAACCTCAGTTTTTGTTCGTAATACCTTCAACTAATTAAATGAGATACATCTACATTATTGAGGGTAATCTCTTGTTTGGAATAATCAGGAAAAAATTTCAGCTTTACAAAAAATTCATGATCAGGGTGATTTTTCTTTAGCAACCTGATTTTTAAAAAAGAACAAACTGACAGGGCGCCTGGGTGGCTCAGTCGGTTAAGCGGCTGCCTTTGGCTCAGGTCATAATCCCAGGGTCCTGGGATTGAGCCCCCATATCGGGCTCCCTGCTCAGTGGGGTGTCTGCTTCTTCCTCAAGTCCTCCCCACCTCCTGTGCACACTCACACGCACTCTCTCTCTCTCAAATAAATAAAATATTTAAAATAAAATAAAATAAAAACAGTGTCCTTTCTAAAATACAAATCCTATCATATTCGCCTGTTTATAATCCCTCCATGAGCTGCCATTGAAACATTGTAGCCTCAAATGTAATTCCATCTAAGACCTGGCTCCAATTTTTATTTGAATCATTCTTTGTGCCCCTCCTACCCCCATTACTCTGCTCTAATTATACCAAACTTCTTGCCATTTCCTTATTTAGCATGTTCTTTTGGGATTCCAGAATTACAGCTTTCTTCTCTGTTCTCTCTACCCTCTTTTCCCCAGAGCAACCTTCTTGTTCAAGGTACATCTCCTTAGTGCAGCATTTCCCATGCCCACAGACCGCCAATCAGTCTTCTATTTTCCCAAAACACATTATAGCCAGTTCTGTTAGAATATATCAATTTATAGTTGTCTTTTTTTCCTTTATTCCTTTTTGACAAAAAGATGAAATTTTGGGGGTAAAGGTCTATGATATTCATAGCCTTTAGCAAGTGGCTGGTACACAGCTGTTGCTCTAGAAACATTTGTAGGAAAAAACCTCTGCTCCCCCCCAAAAAAAGACTCTGATAAATATAGCATCCGGTGATATATTCTCGTCTATTAAGACCTTTAATTTAAGTTCCTTTCTAAAACTGTTACTCTACGATTATTAGACTATTTTCTTAAGTTTATCCATGATATTTAATGGTGTCTCCAGATCTTATTTTATCATTCTAGTTGCTCTTTGCATTTGGCTTCTTGTGTTTTTAGATACAGTAGCTCACCAATGAATTTCACATAACCATGGCATCTAAGTAGAAATTGCTGTTTTTTATCCTGTGGAACTTTCACTTTTCCGTGATTTAGGATTCAAGAGCAGTGACTTACACAAACATGAAAACATAAAAGAACAAGATCGAAAGTATTTGGGAGTCCAAATATTTTCTTTGATTCTCCATGGCATAGTATTGATTCACTTTTCTACTTCTAAGGGTCTGTATCAATTATCTACTAGGAAAATATCTACAAATAAATATATATATATACAAACATAAAATTATGCTGATAGTTAAGTTTAAAAAGGTAGAGCTTGACATTTTTTTTTTTTAAAGATTTTATTTATTTATTCATGAGAGACAGAGAGAGAGAGAGAGAGAGGCAGAGGGAGAAGCAGGCTCCCAAGGAGCAGGGAGCCTGATGCCGGACTCGATCCCAGGACCCTGAGATCATGACCTGAGCCGAAGGCAGACGCTTAACCATCTGAGCCACCCAGGCGCCCGAGCTTGACATTTATAATGGAATCATTTTTTTTCTTTTTTTAAGATTTTATTTGAGAGGGAGAGACAGAGTGTCAGAAAGAGAGAGCGTGGGCAAACGCAAGTGGGGGAAGGGCAGAGGGAAAAGGAGAAGCAGGCTCCCCGCTGAGCAGGGAGCCCAATGCTGTCTCCAGGGCCCCAGGATCATGACCTGAGCCGAAGGAAGACATTTAACCGACTGAGCCACCCAGGTGCCCTTTTTTTTTTTTTTTCTAAGTAGAAATTTTTGAACTCAGAGAATCTGAATCAGATTTAAAGCCCTGATTTGTAAATTAGAGGGAAACATTATCTTGAATTTTGCAAATATTTTATGAATATGTTGCTGTATAATGTCCCATAAGACTTAGTATTAAAGAATGCATCAGTCAGAAATGTCAGACACCAGTATAAATTTTGGTACATAGTAAGAATGTACTGCCTAAGATTTTTTTATTAGATATAGTTTTCTATATCTACAAGAAAAATAGGAGATCCAAAATTCATCAGTGGTTCATTTACATTTATATCTTTCACTGCATGGCCCACCTGATCTGAAAGTATTGGCATCACAGATATGAAGCCTATTTCAAATCAAAGGGGGAAAAGATTGAGTGCTCGCTTAATTATTGAGGGAGAAGATCTCCAAAGTCATGGCAGTATATATGCCAGGGCTTTAAAAAAAAAAAAAAAAAAAAAAGAAAACCAGGCCAGTTGGAAACTAATATACACATTAGCCATGCAGAATAAAATTCCTCTCTATAATAGTCACTAAAGCTCTTTATAAAGATTTCATTTCTCTTCCTTCTAGGCTCATGTTCGGGCTGTACTTCTCCATCACTTTTGAAGACAGGCATAGTTAAGTGACCTGCTTTAGTCAGTGAAATATGAGCTTCCATGCAGCATCCTTATGAGCTATTGCATGTTTCACTACATTTCCTTTTCTCATTGTAGAAGGAAGGAGATGGAGCCTTTTCTTCATCCTGTGTTGCTATGCGAGAATAATGTAGAGCAGATCCGCCCTACATCCCCACCCCTGGCCAATTTAAGATGGATATGGAGTGTAAGCCAGAAACAGGTCTTTGTTCTTTTAGCCACTGAGGTTTATGGGCTCTTTTGTACTGCTGCATAACCTAGCCCATCCTGACTGATATATGCTCCAGGAATATAATAGTAACTCCCCTGATTGCATTACCAGCCTCTTTAGAGTGTAGCACAGAAACAAATAGAGTCATGATCAAATGATAAGGAATATGGGTGAAATCCATTGATGCTTGCCATAAAAAATAATTTTACATTGGTTTGAAATGAGCTTTCAATAGATGTGGCTCCAAAAAGAAGCTTACCTAAGTCTTAAAGCCTCCCCAGGCAAGTTAAAGATGATTAAATATTATTGAGAATTAGGTTCCTCTGTTGTGATTATAAATTTCTCCAGAGACCAACCCTGAGCAAATTATAGATCAACCGTGAACCTCTGTTTACAGTCAAATTGAGTGACTTCTGTTCTGTTTGTCCCTCTGTGCTCTGACATGGCCATCCAAGAGCTTCCAAGAGCTGTAAAAAACAAACTCAGAAGAAAGCAGCTATTGAAACCAAGCCTTTAAGAAATGAAAAAAAAAAAAAAAAAAAAAAAAGACCTTCAAATTAAAGGTTAAAAAAAAAAAAAAAAAAAAAAAAAAAAAAAAAGGACCTTCCATTTATTGGTCAGCTACTATGTATGAAGAATTATTTTTTTACATACATTTTCTCATATCAGCACCACAATAACTGTGACGTGAATATTGTTACCTATACTTATCGGATGAGGAGGCAGAGGCCTTTTCCAATAAAAGTCAGTACGGCAAGTGATGCTGATCTAACCTCTACATAATGAACAAAAAGCTTTGCGTTTATCAAGCACTTACCCTACCGGGGCACTGTCAAAAGTACTACTTGTCCCTAAGAGGGTCACCAAAGAGTTGGTATAATGAGCCATGGATATAAATAAAGGCGTACGAGTATGAGCTAATGTAGCCTAAGGTTTCTACATATTTTGTAGATAATGAAGACCACATATATCCCTTGGCAGAAGTCAGTGGGAACTGGGGTGGTTTGGAAGGCAAGGGGGGGAAGTTGCTGTTAGCCTTGATGAAGGTGAAAGGAAAAGGAATGAGGGTGGAAATTTAAAGGTGGGGAATGACAGATAAAAATCATGGAGGTAGAAATGTGCGTAACACATCTGGGAAATAGCACCAATCTGCCTGAAGCATATGTTTTCTTTCAATTAATTGGTAGTGGATTAGTGAAATCAGTGAACATTCAATTTGGAAGAAATTGTGAAACCCTTCTCTATTCCAACTAACTACCAAGTAAGAACCATTCTACCAAGTCCCAGAGAAGTGGTGCTCCAGGGTCTGTATGAATACCCACAGCAATGATTTCCAACACTGCTGTCCATCATAAACCTTGGTGAGCTTGTTAAAAATCATATGTTCCTAGCAAGTATTGCAGACCCACTGAAGCAATCTTTTAGGGCGGAGCCTAGGTAAAGCCAAAGAGAGACAAGTGGGACCCTTTGTGGGCTAATACATTGTTTACCCCTTAAAACTGATATTTTATGTCTTCAGCATTTATTTAGTGGAACATGGGGAAGGATAAAGAATGTCTGATGACTGTTATCCCAAGAAAGACTGTCATGATCCCCAAGTACATATCCTACTCCTCTTAAAGGAAGTTCTGCAGCTATTTGGACCCATGCTCCATAGAAAGCTTGAGTGACCATCTATTGACATTTGAAGATGTCCATTGCATACTCACCCACCCACCTACTATGAGAGGCATTCCAAATATTTTTTTTCAACCGTACAAAGTAACCTATCTCAGAGTTTTGGTAAACGAAACTCCATCTACTTACATTCTCTGTGATGTTATAATACCTAAGTGTATCCCTTACAGACTGATACTTCAGGCAGCTGCCTGGTGAGCCTGCCCATCTGGTTCTGGACTGATAATGTGTTTTCTTTTAAACAAATCCTCTATAGCATTCCTTGTGCAAAGCCAGGGCTAAGAACACGTGCTGCTCTCACAAGTAACCCATTGTTGATGGGCTTTAATTTGAAGAATGTTCTTTTCTTATGTTCTTTTCTTCTTCATTCCTCCTACAGCAATGGCTGACTTCATAGGCATGTAGCTTGAGCCAGTCCCATAGGGATCCACACTCAGAAAGACCTCATACTTGATTTAATGTTTTGCTTAAGGTATTTGGTCCCATTTTCAGACTTATTATTACCCCAGGCTCTGTTCCTATTCAGTGAAAATTCAGAGTCCCAGGTCAGTATCTTGTTCCATTGTCACTGTAACATTTTTAAACTGACTCAAGCCTGTTTGTTCATGTACAGCCCTTAGGTTCTTTCTGGTAGATAACAATAGAGAGCAATATTTCAAAGTAAGCGAAGGTTAGCTACCACCCCAAAGCCTTCCTTCCAGATTGTAATGGAAGCTTATCTTGGACAGAATTCTATCAATACATCAATATTTATTAAACATCTGTTAACAAACTAGCACAAATCTGTTCATACAGTCTGTTTTGTGAGCTTAGTAAAGTCCCACTTACCTGGGCTTTTGTATGCTCTGCCCACATCTTGCCTGAAAAGTTCACTGGAAGCAGATGCAGCTTTATTCTAGAGGAATGATCTAATTAGGACCCATTATAATTATTTAAAACTGAGGCACTTTAATGCAGGAATTTGGTTACATAGCTGATAGAATAGCTGAGAGGCCAAACAGGATAGTGTGGCAACCCAGGGATTAATAAAAGGAAAATATCTTTAACCTCCTGGGCTGGATGGATAAAGGAGGAGATGGTGTTACTGGTAGGACCCAGAGTCAGGACCAGAGAGTCACTGCTGGAGAAGGTATAGACCCCATTCAATCCTTAAACCCTTCTCAAGTATATGTATACATTGTCTGTAAAATAGTGTATCCAGTCCACAAATCCTGAATACAACTAATTTCAGCAGTGAGAGCCCATTTCTAATCTCTGTTATGCTAATTAGCCAAGCCTCTGGTGTTGCTCCTAAAGATACCTGAAGTGCTTTAGTAGGGCTTTCTGATTAGAATATCAGCTGGCAAATATCTGGGGTGTGAATTTTTAATTAGGATTACTGACTGTGGCCAAAGTGTAACTTAAAAAACAAATACATATGTCACTATTTATGTTGACGTATTTTAAAGTAAATTAAAAGCCATGACAGTACCCCCTCTCCTGAACTCTCTTTCTTCTGTCATAGGGCCCCTTAATTATTTTCAACAGTCCTTTCTACCCCATCCTTCTCCCTGCAGCTGGAACTCACTGACAGATGCCTTAAAGAAAGTTTTCTGGACAGCTGCACACACTGGTGTTCCTTCTTTCCACAAAAATAAAGGAAAGAAACAATGAGCACTGGGTATTATATAAAACTGATGAATCACAGACCTGTACCCCTGAAACAAATAATACATTATATGTTAAGTAATGAATTTAAATTAAGAAACAAAAGGAAAATCTGACAAAGTTTTGGGAAACTTCAATATGCCTTTCTCAGTTTTTGACTGATCAAATAGTCAAAGACATAGAAACTCTGAATTATGTAGCTAATAGGATTGAGGGAATGGAGAAATATCATACTGTGTACTCTACAGATAATACAAATAACCTTACATAGTAAACAGCTATTACAAGTAGTTACATAAGATTGGTAACTTCAAAAACGCAGAATGTGGGGGCACCTCAGTGGCTCAGTTGGTGAAGGGTCCGACTCTTGGTTTTGGCTCAGGTCATGATCTCACACATTGTGGGATTGAGTCCTGTGTCGGGCTCCAAGCTCAACATGGAGTCAGCTTGGGTTTCTCTCTCTCTCCCGCTATGCTCCTCCCCTGACTCAAATAAATAAATCTTTTTTTAAAATGCAGAATGTGGACAAAGACATTTTCTAGCTGTAGTAACAATCAAACAAAAATTGATAAAAATTTAAACAGTATCAAAAACCTTTGGGAATGTAAAAGGACATGCACCTAAATAATTCTTTTGTCAACAGACTAATCGTACATTCAGCCTTTATTACAACGCCTATGGGAATCACGAAAGCTATATTTAAAGGCAAATTCCTCTCTTTTATGGGTAAAAATTACCCTGGATATTCCCAGTTCTCTTTTGACTTGAAACTTAGTTTTCAGTTAACATTGTTATCCTTGCTCCTGTTATCTTTGTGTTTGCTGGTAACTTTTATTTGAAAAATGTCTTCTTTTGGATTAGTTTTTTTTTTTTTTAATTTTATTATGTTATGTTACTCACCATACAATACATCATTAGTTTTTGATGTGGTGATCCATGAACCATTGTTTTCGTATAACACCCAGTGCTCCATGCAGTACGTGCCCTCCTTAATACCCATCACAGGGCTAACCCATCCCCCCACCTCCCTCCCCTCTAAAACCCTGTTTTTTCTCAGAGTCCATAGTCTCTCATGGTTCATCTCTCCCTCCGATTTCTCCCCCCTTCATTTCTCCCTTCCTTCTCCTAATGTCCTCCATGCTATTCCTTATGTTCCACAAATAAGTGAAACCGTATGATAATTGACTTTCTCTGCTTGACTTATTTCACTTAGCATCATCTCCTCCAGTCCCATCCATGTTGATGTAAAAGCTGGGTATTCATCCCTTCTGATGGCTGAGTAATATTCCACTGTATATATGGAACAAATCTTCTTTATCCATTCATCTGTTGAAGGGCACCTCGGCTCTTTCCACAGTTTGGCTATTGTGGACATTGCTGCTATGAACATTGGGATGCATATGGCCTTTCTTTTCACTACATCTGTGTCTTTGGGGTCAATACCCAGGAGTGCAATTGCTGGGTCATAGGGTAGCTCTATTTTTAAATTTTTGAGGAACCTCTACACTGTTTTCGAAAGTGGCTGTACCAACTTGCATTCCCACCAACAGTGTAAGAGGGTTCCCCTTTCTCCACAACCTCTCCAACATTTGTTGTTTCTTTCCTTGTCCATCTTTGCCATTCTAACTGGTGTAAGGTGGTATCTCAATGTGGTTTTGATTTGAATTTCCCTGATGGCTAATGATGATGAACATTTTTTCATGTGTCTGTTAGCCATTTGTATGTCTTCTTCAGAGAAGTGTCTTTTCATATCTTCTGCCCACTTTTTGACTTGATTATTTGTTTTTTGGGTATTGAGTTTGAGAAGTTCTTAATAGATCTTGGATACCGGCCCTTTATCTGTAGTGTCATTTGCAAATATCTTCTCCCATTCTGTGGGTTGCCTCCTTGTTTTGTTGACTGTTTCCTTTGCTGTGCAGAAGCTTTCCAAAAGTTCATTTTTGCTTTTCATTCACTAACTTTTGGAGATGTATCTTGAAAGAAGTTGCTGTGGCCGATGTCAAAGAGGTTACTGCCTATGTTCTCCTCTAGGATTTTGATGGATTCCTGTCTCACATTGAGGCCTTTCATCCATTTTGAGTTTATCTTTGTGTAGGGTGTTAGAGAATGGTCAAGTTTCATTCTTCTGCATGTGGCTGTCCAATATTCCCAGCACCATTTATTGAAGAGACTTTTTCCCATTGCATATTTTCCCCTGCTTTGTCAAAGATTATTTGACCATAGAGTTAAGGGTCCATTTCTGGGTTCTCTATTCTGTTCCATTGGTCTATATATCTGTTTTTGTGCCAGTACCATGCTGTCTTGGTGATCACTGCTTTGTAATATAGCTTGAAATCGGGCAACGTGATGCCCCCAGCTTTGTTTTTCTTTTTCAACATTTCCTTGGTGATTCGGGGTCTTTTCTGATTCCATACAAATTTTAGGATTGTTTGTTCCAGCACTTTGAAAAATGTCATTGGAATTTTGATCAGGATGGCATTGAAGGTATAGATCTATGCTACCCAGACATTTTAACAATGTTTATTCTTCCGATCCATGAGCATGGAATATTTTTCCATCTTTTTGTGTCTTCTTCAATTTCTTTCATGAGTGTTCTATAGTTCCTAGAGTATAGATCCTTTATCTCTTTGGTTAGGTTTATTCCGAAGTATCTTACGGTTTTTGGTGCTATTGTAAAAGGAATCGTTTCTCTAATTTCTCTTTCTACAGTTGCATTGTTAATGTATAAGAAAGCAACTGATTTCTGTGCATTGATTTTGTATCCTGCCACATTACTGAATTGCTGGATGAGTTCTAGTAATTTGGGGGTGGAGTCTTTTGGGTTTTCCACATAAAGTATCATGTCATCTGTGAAAAGAGAGTTTGAATTCTTCTTTGCCAATTTGAATACTTTTTATTTCTTTTTGTTGTCTGATTGCTGTTGCTAGGACTTCTAGTACTATGTTGAACAGTAATGGCGAGAGTGGGCATCCTTGACGTGTTCCTGATCTTAAGGGAAAGGCTCTCAGCTTTTCCCCATTGAGGATGATATTCGCTGTGGGTTTTTCATAGATGGATTTTATGAACTTGAGGAATGTTCCCTCTATCCCTATACTCTGAAGAGTTTTAATCAGGAAAGGATGCTGGATTTTGTCAAATGCTTTTTCTGCATCAATTGAGAGGACCATATGGTTCTTCTCCCTCCTCTTATTAATGTGTTCTGTCACATTGATTGATTTGCGAATGTTGAACCACCCTTGCATCCCGGGGATAAATCCCACTTGGTCGTGGTGGATGATCCTTTTAATGTATTGTTGGATCCTATTAGCTAGGATTTTGTTGAGGATTTTGGAATCCATATTCATCAGGGATATCGGTCTGAAATTCTCCTTTTTGATGGAGTCTTTGCCTGGTTTGGGGATTAAGGTAATGCTGGCCTCATAGAATGAGTTTGGAAGTTTTTCTTCTGTTTCTAATTCTTGAAACAGCTTCAGTAGAATAGGTATTATTTCTTCTTTGAATGTTTGGTAGAATTCCCCAGGGAATCCATCAGGCCCTGGACTCTTGTTTTTTGGGAGGTTTTTGATCACCGCTTCAATCTCGTTACTGGTTATTGGCCATTCAGGTTGTCAATTTCTTCCTGTTTTAGTCTTGGCAGCTTATAGGTTTCCAGGAAGGCCTCCATTTTATCCAGATTGCTCCGTTTATTGGCATATACTTGATAATAATTTCTAATAATTGTTTCTATTTCCTTGGTGTTAGTCGTGATCTCTCCCCTTTCATTCATAATTTTATTAATTTGGGTCCTTTCTCTTTTCTTCTGGATAAGTCTGGCCAGTGGTTTATTAATCTTATTAATTCTTTCAAAGAACCAGCTTCTAGTTTCATTGATCTGATCTACTGTGTTTCTGGTTTCTAATTCATTGATCTCTGCTCTAATCTTAATTATTTCTCTTCTGATGCATGGCTTAGGCATTGTTTGTTGCTTTTTCTCTAGTTCTTTAAGGTGTAGAGTTAGTTGGTGAATTTGGGATTTTTCTGTTTTTTTTGAGTGGGGCTTGGATGGCTATGTATTTCCCCCTTAGGACTGCCTTTGCAGTATCCCATAGGTTTTGGACCGATGTGTTTTCGTTTTCATTGATTTCCATGAATTGTTTAAGTTCTTCTCTGATTTCCTGGTTGACCCAAACACTCTTGAGCAGAGTGGTCTTTAGCTTCCAAGTATTTGAAGTTCTGCCAAATTTTTTCTTGTGATTGAGTTCCAGTTTTAAAGCATTGTGGTCTGAGAATATGCAGGGAATAATCTCAGTCTTTTGGTATTGGTTGAGACCTGATTTGTGACCCAGTATGTGGTCTATTCTGGAGAAAGTTCCATGTATGCTCGAGAAGAATGAGTATTCTGTTGTTTTAGGGTGGAATGTTCTGTATATATCTATGAGGTCCATCTAGTCCAGTGTGTCATTCAAAGCTCTTGTTTCTTTATTGATTTTCTGCTTAGGTGATCTGTCTATTGCTGAGAGTGGAGTATTGAGGTCTCCTACAATTAACGTATTGTTATCAATATGACTCTTTATTTTGGTTAACAGTTGGCTTATATAGATGGCTGCTCCCATGTTGGGGGCATAGATATTTACAATTGTTAGATCTTCTTGTTGGATAGACCCTTTAAGAATGATATAGTGTCCTTCTGTGTCTCTAACTTACAGACTTTAGTTTAAAATCTAATTTGTCTGATATAAGAATTGTTACTTCATCTTTCTTTTGAGGTCCGCTGGCATGGAAGATGGATCTCCATCCCTTCACTTTCAGTCTGGATGTATCTTTAGATTCCAAATGAGTCTCTTGTAGGCAGCATATGGATGGGTCCTGTCTTTTTATCCAATCTGCAACCCTGTGCCGTATTATGGGAGCGTTTAGGCCATTCACGTTGAGAGTGATTATTGAAAGATATGAATTAATTGTCATCATGTTGCCTGTGAAGACATTGTTTTTATAGATTGTCCCTGTAAATTTCTGTTGTAGATCACTCTTGGGGTCTTTCTTCTTTTATAGAACACCCCCCTTCATATTTCTTGCAGGGCCGGCTTAGTGGTCACATATTCTTTCAGTTTCTGCTGCTTGTGGAAGCTCTGCATCTCTCCATCCATTGTAAATGACAACCTTGCCAGATAAAGTATTCTTGGCTGCATGTTCTTCTCTTTTAGTACCCTGAATATGTCTTGCCAGCCCTTTCTGGCTTGCCAGGTCTCTGTGGATAGGTCTGACATTATTCTGATGTTCCTCCCTCTGTACGTAAGGAATCTCTTCCCCCTAACTGTCCTTAAGATGGTTTCCTTGGTTCTAAGATTTGTAAGTTTTACTATTACATGCCGGGGTGTTGGGCTGTTTTCCTTGATCTTGGGAGGGGTCCTCTTTGCCTCTAGGACGCGAATGTTTGTTTCATTCCCCAGATTAGGGAAGTTCTCAGCTACGATTTGCTCAAATACATCTTCTAGTCCTCTCTCTCTCTCCACTCCCTCCGGGATTCCAATTATTCTCACATTGGAACGCTTCATGGTGTCACTTATTTCTCTGATTCTATTTTCATGGATTCTGAGTTGTTTTTCCCTGGCCTCCTCTTTTCCCTTTTTATCTATTAAATTTTCTTCCAGGTCGCTTATTCGCTCTTCTGCCTCAGTTACCCTAGCTGTTAGATTATCTAGATTGGATTGGATCTCATTGATAGCATTTTTAAGTTCTGCCAATTCAGCTTTCATTTCTGCCCTTAGAGACTCTATGTTGCCATTAATTGATTTCTCCATTCTAGCCATTGTCTTCACAATTGCTAGCCTGAATTCCATCTCTGACATCTTGGTTATATCTGCATCCATTTGTAAATCTGTGGCATAAGTCATAATCTCTGAGTCTTTCCTATTTTGGGGGCTCCTCCTCCTAGTCATTCTGTTGATGGGTGGTTAAGGGAATGTATAGAGTCCAAATTATTGACCAGAACCTAAGCAAGATGCACCTGTTTTCTTGGGACCTTAGGGTTGCTGGCCTCTTGTTTTCCCAGCCTGTCTTCTGAGGGCGGGGCCTGCCGCGCTGTTACTCAGGCAACTCTGTTTGGGCGGAGTTGCCCTGCGTCCCTGTGGCGGGGGATGGGCTCTGCGGGAATCAGTCTTTGGGGCTTTTGTTCTCTGGCGGCTTTTCCCGGCGGCTTTCTGCGTCTCTTCCGCGAGTCAGAGCAGAAGAGACCGTTTCCAACCCTCTGCCTCAGAGCAGAGAGATCGCAGTCTGTTCTTCAGTGAGCTCTCCAGGCCACACCGTCTCCATTTCTGTCCGTGCTGCTATAAACTGCAGCGTCCTGGGTTGTACGCCCCTCCGCAGCGCTCCCAGTCCTGCCTCCAGGTCGGGGCACGTCTCTGCCCTTTGTGCTTCTAAAACCACCAGCCGCTCCCAGTTCACACGCGCGGTCTTGCTCCAGGTTTACGTTAGGGGGTCTGCCCTAAAGTCCTTTCCCCGCCGCTACCGGTGTGCCAGTCTGTACCCCCTCCCCAGCACGGGAGGCTATCACTCACTGGCGGTGTAGGATCCCCACGGCCAGGCTCCCTCCTGCTGCCGTTTATCCTCCGATATCTGCCCTCGGAATCACAGCTCCCCACTTCATACCTCGAAACCAACCGCCTGCTATATTCTGTTTGTAGAGGTCCATATCTATCTTCTTGCATCTCAGGCTGATTTTATGGGTGCTCAGAGTGGTCTGGTAGATATCCAGCTCAATTCTGGGGAACAGTTGGAATAGGGTCCCCTAGTCCTCTGCCATCTTTCCCCCACCATTAGGTTTTTTTTTTTAATGATATAGTGTTGAATTCTATATTTTACCTAAACATGAGGGCTTTTGAATTTTAATGTAACTTAATGATAATTTCATTGTCCCAGAATTTCAGTAGGTAGGCTCTAAGCCCCAAAGGTAATATCCAGTTGTAAGAAAGGTTAGGAGACTTATCTTGAAGTTGTGTATACATAGTAAGACATGGTTTTTAATTATTTACCGTTCGATAAAAGTCAAAGCTTTCTAAAGATATTTGTTGACACTTTATGTGAAATTAGATGAAATCAAGTCAATAATTATTTTTACTGTTGTAGTTGTGATTATGAATTGGGGTTGGCTTTGGAGAATAAATAGATGAAGGGAGAAATGCTCCTGCTACCCACCACAAACCATCCATTGGTCCACTTGATTTGTATGATTTAGACATTATGTTTGTATACTTCTCTTCATTTTGTTTCTCTGGGCCATGTTTCCTTGGACTTTTTGTCTTTAGAGATTTAGAAAATACTTATTTTTCTCTGTATTACTGTTTTTCCTAAACACATGTCAGTCAGTATATTCCCTAAGGCTCATATTGAAAAACAGCACATGAACTTCTACTTCACACATGTGATTATAATAATAGCTAACATTTATTAAGCACTTATCTGTACCACACATTGTTCTTCCTAACTTTCATATTTCTCACTTATATTTGTCCAATTTTACTTGTTTACATTATACTGCTGCTGTATAAAAATCATTGTAATAACAACCATCCAATGGAAGGGAGCTAACAGAGGGATCTCTATAATATTTTGAGTGAGCTTCAGACAACTATTAGACTTTTATTATCTGACTCAGCTTGCACCTGGATCCTGCCAAGACCAATGCTGATAAATAGCACACATAGACCCACTGCTCCATTAGTCACTTCTCTTTGATACTGTCTTCCAGATGTACCTATTTCCTTCCTATTCAGAGCTCTCGGCACTCCTGCTGTTCTATTTTACTACTGTATTTAGTCTCTCTCTAGGATAATTCATATTGTGCCAATCAACCTTTACCAGCACTGGTAGAATTTTATATTTACTCACAGGACATTGTCTGTTTCAGTTATCCTTTTTAACCTTGACATTTGTCTGATCATATCAAGTCACTACATCCTTCCTAAATTTGTTAGTATGTCTGTTGTATTAGTTCATTAAGGGTCACTATAGCCTGAAAGGGATTTCTTTTTCCATAAATAGTATTATATCATATCCTTCCCAGTGTCATTGAAATCTGGCTAGAGCAGCATGGAAATATCTTCAACTCTTTCTCTGTGCCTTTTTTGCATTGTCCAACTATACCAAGGAAGCTTCTAGCATCTGTCTCTTTTCTCTGTGGCAAATGATAAAAAAATTATGTTTTTTATACTGATATTACTATTACTACTGTAATTATAGTACCTGTAGTTCATTCAATCCATGTGTGAGACACTACTTCTAAGCACTTTATGTGTAGTTCAGGTTCTTTAGTTTGTGACAGAAAACTAACCTTAATTAGAATAAGTTAAAAAAAAGAATTTACTGGCTCATGGAGTTGAGAAGCCCACAAGTTGATCTTTCTGTAGGCATGGCTTTATATGCTCAAATGAAAGAAATAAGTTTGTGCCTTTCTTCACTTCACAGGTAAGTTTTCTACTTTATTACTTTCAGTATCAGGGAAGTTAGACCTTTATATTGGGAAATGTGGTAGCAAAGTTGGCCACTAGAAACATCATGTGTATATCTCTATGTAGTGCCTTATAAATGGGAATCTCAAAAAAAAAGTTGGCTCGGTTTGGATTATAGATACACATAGACATAGATATCTGAACCAATCACTGTGGTCAGGGAAGTCAGCATTGTTATTGGCTAGGCCTGGATCACAAGCGCACAGGTAGGCAGGTTAAGTCCACCTCAAATTTCATGAAGTGCACTCCCAGCAGGAAAGAAGGGTTCTTTCTGTTATAAGAAGGAAAAAAAAAGGAGATGTTGGGAGGGTACAAGCACAGATATCCATTACATCATTTATTAATCTAATCTAATTTAATATTTGTGGCAGCCCTGTGAAATGGATATTATTATTACTTTTACAGATAAAGAAACTGAGACTCATCCAAGTCAGCTAGCATGCTAGCAATCACATGGTTATAAGAGGAAGCACTGGGATTTGAATTCTGGACTAGGCCTTGAACATTTCCCATCAGTCCTTTTGTTTTCCTGATTATCCCTTTAAACAAATTCTAAAGTGTGGCCAATTCAAACTACTCTCCTCAAAACTCTGCTGCCTCTCTCCTTACTCTCAACAGATTCAGTGGCCTGCTACTTCTCAATAAAAGCAGAAGCTATTAGTAGTAATTTCTCCAATATTCTGTCACCTCACCAAAAGACATCTATAATTGCATGCATCCTTTCTTAAAGCTCTTATCCAGTGTGAGGCCAATCTTGCATCAATATTCTAGATTCTACTCCCTCCTCACTTCTTGGTCTATTTACTCAATCATCCCCTCTCTGTTCTCTGTCTTCAACCTCACGACTGGCTGCCACTCATTAGCATTTAAACTCAGATCTGCAAAAACCTCCCTTCACTCCCTGACCCCCTCCAGCCATAGTCCTCTTTGTATGATTCTTCTTAGCTAGAATTCTTCAGTTTCCTACACTCTGACTCTATTTCCTCTCTTCCTCTGTGTTCTTCAACTTGCTAAAGTCTGTCTTCTACTTCCATAACTTTGCCAAGAAGAGTCAATATTAAGATAATCAATGACATGCGTGTTGATAAATCCGGTGGGTTTCTTTTAGACTTTATTATACTTGGTGTCTCTATAGCTTTAAACTCAGTTTATCATATTCTTTTTGAAACCCCTAAATTTGAAGTTCCTCAGACATCTGTACTGAGCTCTCTTTTATTCTCACTTTTCACGTCTTCTCTAGGCTATCTCAGATATGTAGTGCATTTCATTTACCATCTAAATACTGATGACTCCTGAATTTAGATGCCCACCCTCTTTGATGCATGTTTTAGAATTCTAGGCCTCTATCTCCAACTGCTGGTTCACTATTTCCAATTGAATGCTTCAAAAGCACTTCTGCTTTATCATGTTCAATACTCAAGTCTGGTTTTCTCCCCCTAACCTGAGTACTTCCTTAAATTTGCCCCTTTTTGGTATATGACACCTCTATCTGGTTCCTAAAGCCAGAAAGTGGTGTTAAGCTAGACTCCTTTATCTCTCTCCCCAACTACATTTAATCTATCAGCAAATCTTATCAATTCTAAAGGAAAACCATATCTTGAAATTATCTACTTCCCTCACCTTTATTTCTATGTCTGTAGTCCAAGTCACTATGTTCTCTTACCCGATCTGCCACAATACTTCAACTGGTTCCCTGCTTCTGTTGTTAGCCCATACAGACTGTTCTCCATACAGCAGCAGCGGAATGATTTTTCTCAAATCTGATCCTGTCATTCCTCTGCTTAAATTCCTTTGGTCCCACTTACCCTACCGCCATCGAGTGGTCTGTAGTCTTACAAGGCCTTTTCCAATCTCACCACTATCTATCCCCCTCCCCACCCCCCACCCCTGTTTCTCTAGCCTTATCTTTCACTACTCTTCTCCTTTGTCTCTGCATTCAGCCAGACTGGAATACTTAATGTTCCTTTTGTAAGCTATATTTTGCTTCCAAAGAAACTTCCCTGTGCCTTAAAGATGCTATTAGGTGTCCACATTATGTGTATCCAGATCACCTTGTCCTTATGGTATGCTATTGCAATTGCTTGTTATATCGGTCAGAGCTGGACAGGAATAGACACTATTACAAGTATTTCAAGAAAGAGATTCACCACAGGAAATTAGGTGCTTATGAATCATTTGGAAGAGCTGGACAAAAGGTCAAGGAGGCCACCACTAGATTTGGGTTCAACTCTAGCTTTCAGGAATTGAGTTGCTGCTTGCTTCCCCTAATCCCGTTCACCCCTTCTCTCAGGTCAGGAAACAAGAGCAGGAAACTGGTGAATATGGTGACAACTGCCACACAGCATTGAGGTCAGTTACTCCTGTGGAAATGCCTCTAGGCTGCTACAAAATCTTTTAAAGCCCAGGTGTTGGCCTGCTGCTCCAGAGAAAGGGTAATGTGGCTTCCGCTTCTTTTTTGCCTTACAGATGTCAAATTATGGTTCATATTGGCAGAACCTAAGCTGTACCTTGAACCCTTCTGGCAAGGGAATTTGGGAAATGTAGTTTCTAGTCTTCTAGTTCCTACTAGGGACCAGTAGAGAAGGGGGTGAAAATGGCACCAAGTTCCAATATTCATCACAACCATTCTTTTATCTGGCACCCTATCAAAACTGTGATCTCTGTGAGAGTGAGGACTCTGGTTCCCTGTTATTTCACCTCAGGACCCATCCGAATGCCTGGCCCAATGAGTATTGATATAATGGAAGAATAATGAGGTCTTTACATCTCACATTATTAGGGACATTAGGGAAATTATTGTTGATAAAATGAAAGTTAATTACAGTCCAGATTCTGTCATAAGAATATAAAGCTTTCTAGGACTTATTGTTATATTGATATTTTTAGGCACAGTTATGTTCAGATGCTGTGCTAAGTCTCTTTACCTGAATGACTTCGTTTAATCCTTAAAATAGCTCTTGAAGTAGATTGTGTGATTATCACAATCTTATAGATGGGGAAATTAAGGCTCAGAGATTAAGTTGATTTTCCAAGGTCATAAAGTTTCTAAAGGGATAAACTATGTTTAAAACCCAGGGATGTCTCATTCCAAAGCCCATGATCCATTCTCCACTGTAACATCTCCAGCTGAGAGAAGTGGCATTTCAAGGGGCTATGGGATGCATTCATGACCTTTTGACTCTAAAGCCAGTGCTCCTTCTGAATTCTCCCACTGTGTCAATTTAAATGACTTTTCTTGCATAGCAAAGAGGCTTTCTTAGATTTTTTTTTTTTTTTTTAAAGAACAAAGCATATCTGGCAGCAGCCCTCTTAGTAGCACAAAGTGATTACAACCCCACTTAAAGGGGCACCTGGGTGGCTCAGTCAGCTAAGTGTCCAACTCTTGGTTTCAGCACAGGTCATGATCTTAGGGTTGTAAGATCGAGCCTGCATGGGGCTCTGTGCTCAGTGGGGAGCTGGCAGGCCAGAAAGGACTGCCATGATATATTCAGAGCACTAAATGAGAAAAATACGTAGCCAAGAATACTATATCCAGCTAGGGTGTCATTGGAAATAGAAGGAGAGATAAGAAGCTTCCAGGACAAACAAAAACTAAAAGAATTTGCGAACACCAAACCAGCCCTACAAGAAATATTGAAAGGGGTCCTCTAAGCAAAGAGAGAGCCTAAAAGTAACATAGACCAGAAAGGAACACAGACAATATACAGTAACAGTCACCTTACAGGCAATACAATGGCACTAAATTCATATCTTTCAATAGTTACCCTGAATGTCAATGGGCTAAATGCCCCAATCAAAAGACACAGGCTATCAGATTGGATTAAAAAACAAGACCCATCGATATGCTGCCTGCAAGAGACTCATTTTAGACCCAAAGACGCCTCCAGATTGAAAGTGAGGGGGTGGAAAACAATTTACCATGCTAATAGACATCAAAAGAAAGCTGGGGTGGCAATCCTTATATCAGACAAATCAGATTTTAAACCAAAGACTATAATAAGAGATGAGGAAGGACACTATATCCTACTTAAAGGGTCTATCCAACAAGAAGATCTAACAATTGTAAATACCTATGCCCCTAACATGGGAGCAGCAAATTATATAAGCCAATTAATAACAAAAGCAAACACATCAACAACAATACAGTAATAGTAGGGGACTTTAACATCCCCCTCACTGAAATGGACAAATCATCTAAGCAAAAGATCAACACGGAAATAAAGGCTTTAAATGACACACTGGACCAAATGGACTTCACAGATACATTCAGAACATTCCATCAGAAAGCAACAGAACACACATTCTTCTCTAGTGCTATGGAACATTCTCCAGAATAGATAACATCCTAGGTCACAAACCAGGTCTCAACTGGTACCAAAAGATTGGGATCATTCCCTGCATATTTTTGGACCACAATGCTTTGAAACTAGAACTCAATCACAAGAGGAAAGTCAGAAAGAACTCAAATACATGGAGGCTAAAGAACATCCTGCTGAAGAAGAATTAAAAAAATTCATGGAAACAAATGAAAACACAACTATTCAAAATCTTTGGGATGCAGCAAAGGTGGTCCTAAGAGGAAAGTATATAGCAATGCAAGCCTTTCTCAAGAAACAAGAAAGGTATCAAATACACAACCAACCCTACACCTAAAGGAGCTGGAGAAAGAACAGTAAATAAAGCCTAAACCCAGCAGGAGAAGAGAAATAATAAAATTCAGGGCAGAAATCAATGAAAGAGAATCCAAAAGAACAGTAGAACAGATCAATGAAACTAGGAGCTCGTTCTTCAAAAAAATTAATATGATTGATAAACCCCTGGCCAGACTTACCAAAAAGAAAAGAAAAATGACCCAAATAAATAAAATCATGAATGAAAGAGGAGAGATCACAACCAACACCAAAGAAATACAATTATAAGAACATATTATAAGCAACTATATGCCAGCAAATTAGACAATCTGGAAGAAATGGTTGCATTCCTAGAGACGTATAAACTACCAAAACTGAACCAGGAAGAAATAGAAAACCTGAACAGACCCATAACCAGTAAGGAAATTGAAGCAGTAATCAAAAACCTTCCAACAAACAAGAGTCCAGGGCCAGATGGCTTCCCAGGGGAATTCTACCAAACATTTCAAGAAGAATTAATACCTATTCTTCTGAAACTGTTCCAAAAAAATAAAAATGGAAGGAAAACTTCCAAACTAGTTTTGAGGCCACCATTACCTTGATCCCAAAACCAGACAAAGACCCCATCAAAAAGGAGAATTACAGACCAATATCCTTGATGAACATGGATGCAAAAATTCTCACCAAAATACTAGCCAATAGGATCCAACAGTACATTAAAAGGATTATTCACCATGAACAAGAGGGATTTATGCCTGGGGTGCAAGGTTGGTTCAACATCTGCAAATCAATCAATGTGATACAATACATTAATAAAAGAAAGAACAAGAACCATATCCTCTCAATAGATGCAGAAAAAGCATTTGACAAAGTACAGCATCCTTTCTTGATCAAAACTCTTCACAGTGTAGGAATAGAGGGTACATACCTCAATATCATAAAAGCCATCTATGAAAAACCCACAGTGAATATCATTCTCAATGGGGAAAAACTGAGAGCTTTCCCCCTAAGGTCAGGAACACGGCCGGGATGTCTACTATCACCACTGCTATTCAACATAGTACTAGAAATCCTAACCTCAGCAATCAGACAACAAAAAGAAATAAAAGGCATCCGAATCAGCAAAGAAGAAGTCAAACTCTCACTCTTTGCAGATGATATGATACTTTATGTGGAAAACCCAAAAGACTCCACCCCAAAACTGCTAAAACTCATACAGGAATTCAGTAAAGTGGCAGGATAGAAAATCAATGCACAGAAATCAGTGGCGTTTCTATACACCAACAGCAAGACAGAAGAAAGAGAAATTAAGGAGTCGATCCCATTTACAATTGCACCCAAAACCATAAGATACCTAGGAATAAATCTAACCAAAGAGGCAAAGAATCTGTACTCAGAAAACTGTTCAATACTCATGAAAGAAATTGAGGAAGACACAAAGAAGTGGAAAAACATGCTCATGGATTGGAAGAACAAATATTGGGAACATGTCAATGCTACCTGGAGCAATCTACACATTTAATGCAATTCCTATCAAAATACCATCCACTTTTTTCAAAGAAATGAAACAAAGAATCCTAAAATTTGTATGGAACCAGAAAAGACCCCAAACAGCCAGAGGAATGTTGAAAAAGAAAACCAAAGAAAACCACAGTTCCAGACTTCAAGCTGTATTACAAAGCTGTAGTGATCAAGACAGTATGGTACTGGCACAAAAACAGACACATAGATCAATGGAACAGAATAGAGAGCCCAGAAATGGACCCTCAACTCTATGGTCAACGAATCTTTGACAAAGGAGGAAAGAATGTCCAATGGAAAAGAGACAGTCTCTTCAACAAATGGTGTTGGGAAAATTGGACAGCCACATGCAGAAGAATGAAACTGGACCATTTCCTTACACCACACACAAAAATAGACTCAAAATGGATAAAAGACCTAAATGTGAGACAGGAATCCATCAAAATCCTTGAGGAGAACACAGGCAGCAACCTCTTCGCCCTCAGCCACAGCAACTTCTTCCTAGACACAATCGCCAAAGGCAAGGGAAGCAAGGGCAATAATGAACTATTGGGACTTCATCAAGATAGAAAGCTTTTGCACAGCAAAAGAAACAGTCAACAAAACCAAAAGACAACCGACAGAATGGGAGAAGATATTTGCAAATGACGTGTCAGATAAAGGGCTAGTATCCAAAGAACAAATAATCTAATCAAGAAATGGGCAGAAGACATGAACAGACATTTCTGCAAAGAAGACATCCAAATGGCCAACAGACACATGAGAAGGTGCTCAACATCACTCGGCATCAGGGAAAACCCAAATCAAAACCTCAATGAGCTACCACCTCACACCAGTCAGAATGGCTAAAATTAACAAGTCAGGAAATGACAGATGTTGGCCAGGACGCAGAGAAAGGGGAACCCTCCTACATTGTTGGTGGGAATGCAAGCTGGTGCAGCCACTCTGGAAAACAGTATGGAGGTTCCTCAGAAAGTTGAAAATAGAGCTACCCTACGACCCAGCAATTGCACTACTGGGTATTTACCCCAAAGATACAAATGTAGTGATCTGAAGGGGTATGTGTGCCCTAATGTTTATAGCAGCAATGTCCACAATGTCAAACTATGGAAACAGCCAAGATGTCCATCAACAGATGAATAGATAAAGAAGATATGGTATATATATATATATATATATATATACAATGGAATATTATGCAGCCCTCAAAAAAAAAAAAAAAAAACGAAATCCTGCCGTTTGCAACGACGTAGATGGAACTAGAGGGTATTATGCTAAGCGAACTAAGTCAATCAGAGAAAGACAAGTATCATATGATCTCACTGATATGAGGAATTTGAGAAACAAGACAGAGGATCATAGGGGAAGGGAGGAAAAAATGAAACAAGGTGAAACCAGAGAGGGAGACAAACCATGAGTGTTTGCATGTGTTGTTACTATGGAAGGTAGCACATTGCTCTGTATTTGTATGTTTTTCTCTCTGCCAGAACTGAACTTCTTTGAATAGTGTGGTAGGCAGAATAATGACCCCCACAAAGATGCTCAGATCCTAATCCCCAGAAACTGTGAATATGTTACCTTATATGGCAAAAGGGACTTTGCAGATGTGATTAAGGGTAAGGACCTTAAAATAGAGGAATTATCCTGGATTATCCAGATAGGCCCAATCTACTCACTTGAGTCCTTAAAATTGGAGAATCCTTCCTGGCTGTGGTCAGAGAGAGATGAGATGATGGTGGTAGAAGAAGGGTCAGGAAGCTTCAACTTTGTTGGCCTTAAGATGGATAAAATAGGCCAGGAGCCAAGAAATAAATGCAGACTGCCTCTGAAAGCTGGAAAAGGCAAGGATGCAGATTTTCCCATATAGCCACCAGAAAGGAACACAGCCCTACTGATACCTTGATTTTAGCCCAGTGAGACCCATTTTGGACTTCTCTGTTCCATAAGATAATACATTTGTGTTTTAAGCTACCCGAGTTTGTGATAACTGAAGTAATAAGAAACTAAAAGAGGTAAGGTACCACCTCTTAGTCACTGCTATTTTTCTAACTAGCGAAGTACCAAGCAAGCACAAGCACATAAGTGCTGAAATTGTTTGCTTGCATGGATAAATGAAAATTATAGCATACTGCTTCATGATCAGAGCGTTATGAAGCAAGAGCCCCCAACTAGGATATGGGGAAGAAATATGATCTCTACTTATCTTCCCTGAGCTAATGAGAGTAAATGATCTTCTATATTACTTGGCCCAATGATCATAAATCTAGAAAAGAAATAGCTATAAATGATGACTCCAGAGTGAGCCCTTGTATCTTCCTAGCTGTGGCTGTGACCCTGAACAGAAATCTCACCCACGGTTGCTACAATGATAAAAACAGCTACAATTTCTTGAATTACTATTATAATAGTTGTCAACTTTGGTGTGTACTAGAATGACCTGGGACACGTGTTCATAGTTGCATATTCCTGGGTCCAATCTCTAGAGATTCTGAGTCAGAGATGGATCCTAGGTGACTCTGTGGACCATACTGCATAGGCGATATACAATAATATAACATAACATAATATATAACATAACCTAATAACATATATATGTCAGGATGACCAATGCCCTCTTCTTAGTCTTGCCTTCTTGTTCTAGCCAGTTGCTCCACGGAGTACTTCTTTGGTCCTAAAAGCAACTCTAACACCGAATCTCACTCCTAAGTAAGTGAGAGAGCAAAGGTGAAGGGAATCATTATTTTTTAATGCATTTCTCATCATGAAAGTATCTGGAGGTCAAGGTAATCTAAGATAAAATACATAAACACATTTCAGGAATTCTCTATTAAGTAGGCTGGCCGCAGAACCATCAAATGCTGGAAGAACTCAGAGGAGTTCATTGTGGCCTCTTCAAATCGGGAAAATATAAAGAAGGAAATCTCTCTCTCTCTTTTTTTTTTTTTTTTTTTTTTGTTAGACTAAAGAAATGAGAACTTCAATCTATAACCAACTATTGGAAATGAAGTGTACCAGTTATGGAGAAATGCTCCCAATTGATCATTTTTAAATGGTGACATTTTTTTTTTTTTCTTAAAAATGTAGCACATACTAAAACTAAAAAGAGCTTTGAAAACCCAGAAAGATGCAAAGAAGAAAATGACCATTTCCCATAATTTTACTGCCTAAAGATAAGCTATGACCAGCATTTGGATTACCCTCAACACTTTGGTTATGCATGTGTATCTTAGCTATTTGAGATCATACTGTATATGCAATTTAATATCATGCTTTTTCTTTCCAGCTAACATTCTGTCTGCACCCCCCTATGGCCAGCTTATTGTAATGAGATTGGTTTTGTTGAATTATTCTCTTTAAAAGAATGGAGAGATTCAGAACTCTTAAGAGTCCAAAAATCAACTTCATGCTCAAAAGCCTCTGCGTATTATTCTTGAAGGGAAGCAATTAGGTCTTCCTGGAGTGTCAGGCATTGAGGCACCTGCAGCTGCTGACTGCTGATCATATTAGACAGAAGTTAATTTTGAGGTAACTTGCCCTCTAGCACCCCGCATGTCAGGCAGTGCAGTGGCTCCTTTATTTACAGTGGCATTCAAGTGGGCAATGCCATGTTTAGAGAATAATGTGCATTCCAGGCCTGCCATTCTCAACTGATTGCAAAGCTTTGTTGGAAAATATAGAATTCTAGAATGTTAGAAGCATAAATCACATTGTTGGAAATTGTCTTTCTCTAAAAGTTTATGGTTGTGGTGCAGTGCCATTTTTCTTCTGGACTTGAATTTGACTGAATTCCACCTGTCATCGCTAAGAAATATTTTATTTTCATTTTCAGTTCAGTCATAAATTGCTGAAAATAATCCCTCCAGAGGTAAATTAGGGTGTAGTAATAGCACAACTGAGTCTTAGTGAAAAATATTCACTATATATTAAATATACATGGGTATACTTTGAACAAATGTGATTGCATTAAAAAGTTGTCAACATTGTACCCATCTTAATGCGAAATTGAAATCTTATGTGATTTGCCTAATCTTTTGGATCTGTTGCTGAAGGATAAAACCTTTCATTAGCTTCTTACACTAATGGAACAAGTTACCAGGTTGGAGATAGGAGACCAAATCAAGAAGGCCAAGTTCTCCATCCTCTGAGCATCTTTTTATCTAAGCACACTGGAAGTTGTTAATTCATCTGGTTTGGTGGAAGTTAATTCATCTGGTTTGGTCCACTTTGGTGGACACTTGCAGAAACCTTAGTGCTGGGTACTCCTTTTACTTTTCTAAACTGGCAACTTGTTCTAAGTTGCACGATCAAAGGCTATATTTTTGGTCAATAGACCCAGAAAATTATGTTGTTTATGTAAGATTTCAATCTAAGGCAAGTGATGTTAGCAATCTTAAATATATTTGAGGTTTCTTGTTAATTTTTTAATATGGTAGCATTAAAATACAGAGGACATGACAGAATTTTCAAGGTGTTGGTATGAGAGAGATGCTTACATTAAGATATTTATAAATGGCCAATAAATTAACTGTAAGGATTAATTAGATTTTACGCTAAGAAGCACTGAGAATATGACGAATGGTTTCTAGTTTCCATTCTGCCACTAACAAGCTGTGTGAGCTTGAGTGAACCACTTTACTTGCCTGTGTTGGAGAGTAAAATGATAGGAAAAAAATGATAATGAACTGTATCATTGTGTACAAGGTTAAATAGTGTTTTGAAATAATTAACAATCTGAGAAAATACAGGCTTGCACCAAAAGTCAGAACCAAAAATACAATGGCAATGAAAAAATAAGTCAATTTAACCCCAATTGGTGTCTATAAGATAGAAGGAGAAACAAACATCTGGTCATTTGCATAGTTTTGCTCACAGAAACAAAGTAGGGTTTGCAGCACTCCCTTGGAAGAAAACCAACTAGCACGAGGGTTATATCACTCAGGAAGGACCGCAGCAGACTCCTGAACAAGGTGGCTCTAGGATGTCCAACCACAACCCATAGTGTTATGGCCTAATGGCAAAAGGGGGAACCTGTACGAGCCTAATTTGTCAAGGAAGCAGGACTGTGGCACTGTCCTGAGAGTGACACTAACTGCCCTGGGAACCTGGGTGGAGTCAAAAGAAAAAAGGACAAGAAGATATTGAATAACTATGTGTGGGAACTTCAGGGATACCTTAGACGTATTTCTTCTCCCACTGACTCTGGTCATGTCCATGTGGTTGATAAGGCAGGCTGGCTACACCAGCACATGATTTACCTGTTCAACTGGTCAGCTTTACTTTGCAAAGGCTACAGGGAACAGAGAAAAGGAGCCATTATGCCTTCTGGATGCCCTTCCTTTGTGATTTGATCTGGGATTGGTACAACATAGGCAGTACTTTCAAGCAAAGGCTTTGAAGTAATACAGACCTTGGTTTGGGTCCTGGTTCCACTATTGATGAACTGTGTGATGCTGAACAAGTTTCCTACTTCTTCTGAGCCTCAGTTTTGTCATCTGTAAAATAAGGATAATGATGGGCTCTCTATCCTGTAATTATTATACATGAAAAGATGAGCAAGAATTTGTCTAGGTTCACAAAACTAGGCATGGTTAAGCCAGGGGTGGCTGACTTCATGTCTGTGATCATAGAAGTGACCTAACCTGTTCAGGATTGCCAGGCTACTTGATAGTGAAATTGAGTATGGCAGACACTGCTACTTGTCTACTCAAAAGACATTCTCCTTCACTTCCTTACTGAAGTATCATTTTCCCCCAGAGTATAATTGTGGGCAGCTATAAATTCAGCTTTCTGGGGTACCTTGGAGCTTTGGTTGCTATATATGAGACACCGTTCTGTCCAATAATCAGAAATATACCAAGTAGGTTTTCCACTAAATCTAGTTATCTTTGTAAAAAAGGGCCAGAATCAGCTTACATGTATCCTTCTTCAGGCTTAGCCATGGAAATAATACCTAGAGGTGGAACAGCCACTTTTGAAACCATCTTGATATCAGAAAGGAAAAAGCCACATGCTAAAGATGGCAGAAGGTAGAGATGAGGGCTGGAAGGAGCCTTTGCGAAAAAGCTGTATCAGCCTGGATGATGAATTTCCCGACTTAGTTGCATTAAAAAAAAAAAAAATCACTGTTTGCTTAAGTTACTATAGTCTGGTTTCTGTTACAGCTAAACCCAATTCCAACTGATATATTAGGATTCAAACCTACAGAAATTTATTCAGCACATATTTTCTGGTGAGGTCCCTAGAGACAAAGCTCTGCTCATACTGTTTTTCATCTTGTTTATCTGTAATAGTTACCATCCTGTCCTTGGTCTTAACTATCAGCTCCTCAGGGACAAAGTGCTTGGAACCCAGGATAATGCACAGTCAATTCTATGATTTAAGGATTGGGAAATTGGGGCCTAGAGAGAGAGGTTATTTAGTGGTGGAACAGAGGCTAGTGCTGTGGATTTTTGATGTTCAGTCTTATTCTCTTAGCATTAGGGCTCTATAGGACAGAACAGGATGGGGTTTTCCACCTGGCTAACACTACTCATAAAGTACTGGGCATCAGAGGCAGATATAAATGTTTGGACAACAAAAGAAACATTTTTCTGGGGCACCTGGATGGCTCAGTCAGTAAAGTGTCTGCCTTCAGGTCAGGTTATGATCCTGGGGTCCTGGGATTGAGCCCCAAGGCAGTGGGCTCCCTGTTCAGCGGGGAGTCTGTTTTACCCTCTCCCTCTGTCCCCCTTCCCCTCTGTGTTCTCTCTCTCTCTCTCTCTCAAATAAATAAAATCTTTTAGGGGCGCCTGGATGGCTCAGATGGTTAAGCGTCTGCCTTCGGCTCAGGTCATGATCCCAGGGTCCTGGGATCGAGTCCCACATCGGGCTCCCTGCTCCTTGGGAGCCTGCTTCTCCCTCTGCCTCTCTCTCTCTCTCTCTCTGTCTCTCATGAATAAATAAAATAAAATCTTTAAAAAATAAATAAATAAATAAATAAAATCTTTTTTAAATAAAAAGGTTTTCCTATTTTATAATTTTGCCGTGAATATTCTTGCAACTTTCCTTACAGGCAAGGCATAAGCCTCTTTTATCTGCAAAATGGTTATAACATGTTGTGCATCTGTCGTGGGGTTATTGCTAGGATCTAAGGAGTTAATATATGTAAAGCTCTTAAAACAGGGCCTGGAATATAGGGTAAGTTTGAAATAGTAGCCCCTAGAGCTGAATTGTTTTTAACTCTGAAGTGTGAATGTTTTCAATTTCTTGTTCTCGGAACCCTTGCAATGACTAAAACAAAAGTTCCCTAGTCAGGCAGAAGTGAGTTCTGACTGAGGTTTGTCACCTAGGAATTGAGCGACATTGGGAAAAGCACTTCAAATCTTGATTTCCTCTTCTGTAAAAGAGGATGTTTTTTGTAGCTATCTCACTGAGTTGTGAGGATTAACTGAGGTATTTTATGTAAGCATACAACTTAGTGTGGGCGCTAACTAAAACATAGCTATTGTGATCTTAAGGTGACTTGTTATTTAGAGCCTATCTTCTAATAGACCTTCAGGGTTTTTTCCTTTTTTTTTTTTTTTTCCTCATTGATCTCTAGGCTTGGACTGCATATCCGTCACCTTCATTACCTTGAGTAGCCTGTCCTTCTGTTAGCTGTTTTTTAAAATTTGATAATTTTTCCTTTGTGTGATGGTTAAATTTTATGTATCAAGTTGGCTAGATTATGGTGCCCAGTTGGTTGGTCAAATACTAGTCCAGATATTACCGTAAAGATAGTTTGAAGGCATGCTTAAATTTACCATCAGTTAACTATAAGTAAAGAAGATTATCATCAATGATACAGGTGGACCTCATCTAATTAGTTGAAGGCCTTAAGAGCACAAACTGAGGCTTCCTGGAATTCTGCCTTAATTAAGACTTCCTGAATTAAGACTATAACATAGAAATCCTACCTTGGGGTTGGCTGGGGGAGAAATCCTGCTTCAGTTTCCATCCTGCTGGCCTACCCTGTAGAATTCAGACTCAAGTCTCGGACATCAAGTCTTGCATGAGTTTCTAGCCTGCCCTACAGATTCTGGACTTGCCAGCACCCACAAATGCATGAGCCAATTCCTGAATGCAAATCTTATAATATAATACATATAGTATAAAATCTAGGATAAAATCTTATTGGTTCTGTTTCTCTGGTGAACCCTGATAAACCTTGCCCCCTGTACAAAATGGGGTCTTGGAAAAAACAGATCTTCTCTGCTTATTTTAGTAATTCCATGGAGAGCCTCATCTTAACTTCTGATATTTCTTTTGACTAATGGGAGAGGAGCAGCTCCATAGGAAAACTGGCTGATGTTTTTGTGTTTCTGTTTTGAAAACCAGCCCTTCGTTCTCCTTTCACAGTCAATTTACTATTCCCTACAGCCTTTCACTTTAAATTTACCACTTCTCTCCACACACCTCTTGGGAGTTTCCACTCCAGTAGCTCTCTCTTTTCTTCCCCACTTCTCCTTGTGGCTTTCTTGTCATAACCACTCATTAATCATGGAAATCATTTTACAAATCAGGCTAGGAGGAACCTCACGGCCACTGGATACAGCACAGTGAGAGCCCAATGTAAGATCTTGACACCAAGCTCTTCACACCACATGTTATTCACCACAGATCTTCCACCCCTGGACAATTTTAGGAAACCAGAGATTTGGTAACAATCTGCAGGCATGTGAGGAGGTTCAAAGGATGACATGAAGGGCTCCTGGAAATCTCTAGGATGTGACTAAAGCATGCTGGTCCCCTAGGAAGCTGCTATGTGCCCTATGTGGACAACGTGCTTGATTGCTTACCCATAGATATTGGTGTCCTAAGAAATTTTCATATCTACTCCAGAAGGTACAGCTCAGGGAAGCCAATTAATTAAACTAGTTTTCCAGCTGATAGATTGATGCATTACCACTGTTTCAGCAAAGCACAAATTAGAAGCATATTGTGTCTGATAGCCTGGTCATCTCTCACTGTTGACTGTAATTTGCTAGAGAAGAAGAAACAAAACAAGAACTAAACCTGGGAAGAGTTGTGGCAAGGGACTTATGAATGCTGAGGAAGCCTTTATTGAACACGGACTATATGCCAAGTTAAGTGTGTCACTCCTGTTACCTCATTTAAGACCCAGATATCCTTTGAGATACATTTTAGTATTTCCCTAATTTTATGAAAAAGGAAATAGGCTCAGAAGTGTTGAATTACTTTCCCAAGGAGATACAGCTGGTTAGTGGCAGAGCTGGCAGGAAAAATTAAGCAATAGTAATAGTTATGTTCTGACCCCCCCACATACACTTAGCAGGTTGAATTTCTGCTGGTCCAGTGACTTTTCCTGTGTCCTCTTATCAACCCTGGCCTTTTTTTTTTTTTTTTGGTTTTTAAAAAGATTTTATTGAGAGGGGCACCTGGGTGGCTCAGTCGTTAAACGTCTGCCTTCGGCTCAGGTCATGGTCTTGGGGTCCTGGGATCGAGCCCTGCGTTGAGCCCTCCATCAGGCTCCCTGCTCTGCGGGAAGCCTGCTTCTCCCTCTTCACTCCACCCTGCTTGTGTTCCCTCTCTTGCTCTGTCTCTCTCTGTCAAATAAATAAATAAAATCTTTTTTTAAAAAAAGATTTTATTGAGAGAGAGTGCATGTGAGCAGGGGGAGGGGCAGAGAGAGAGGGAGAGAGTCCCAGGCAGACTCCGCGCTTAATGCAGAACCTGACATGGGGCTTGATCTCACGACCCTGAGGTCATGACCTAGCCAAAATCAAGAGTTGGACACTCAACTGACTGAGCCACCTGGGTGCCCCTCACCCCTGGCCTTCTCCTTCTCTAGTCCATCACACATCAGGAAACCTTTCTTTGTTTTCATGATGATGTATTATACTTTTGTTGATCTGTCATTCTTTTGTGACAATTCCAACTGCTAAAGGATGCAGTCAAATCACAATGCTAACAAGATGTGTGTATTTGCAACCTATCTGCGGTGGGTAGAGTACAATCCATCATAATGAAGGCATGAGAAAGGCTTCTGTTTTGTTCCTTGGTTGCCATTGCAGCTGATGAAGTATAAGACCTTTGAAGTACAACTGCTTTGATCCCAGCTCCTCTGTAGCTGATCCTGCCAGGCTGCTTTGAAGGGAAGCAATCTACAGTTCCCTGTTGGTAGGATATGGGGAGTGCTAGAAGGAGTGGGGAGTTCATGGGACCAGTTAAGTGGCTGTTGCTAGGATCCAGGTGTGACATTTGATGAGAGCTTGAATTAGGGCAGAGGAAATGGACATGAAAACAAGGGGGCAGATATGATCGATTCTAAATGGTTAAAATCCACAGGATATGGAAGCCTTTTGAAAGTGTGAGAACTTTAGGATGAGTCATTAACTTCTGGTTTTTGAGATGAGTGGATAGTGGTGTCATTCACAGATGGAAGACACAGTAACAGGAGCAGAGGCTTCAGTTTCGTCTTGCAGTGTTCTCCTGGCAACCCATGGTAGGCAGGGAAACCAGGCAGAGGAAACCAAAAAAGGTTCAGAGATATAAAATTAACAAGGCCTGTCTATAAAACAGCAAGTGGATTGGTTTAATTGAAGTGCAGAATGCATGTTGAGGGAGAAGGGGAGATGAGGTTGGGGAGGTAGATAAGGACTAGATCAAAAAGGGCTTTTGAAGCCATGTTAAGGAGTTTTGCTTTCATCCTGAGGGGAAATAGAAGATTCTGAATAGGTTTTAAGCAGGGAAGTGACTTGATTGTAAAGATTTTCATTTTAGAAAATCTTTCCAGTGCACAGGCTATGGCATGGGAATGGGTTAATGACAAAACAAGAGGAGCTGTTGAAGTAGCTCAACTGGGAGATGATGGTGATTAAGACTAGAATAGTGGTGGTAAAGGCTGAGAAAAATGGATGGAAGGAGAAAGATTTTAAAGATAGAATGGGCAGGGCACCTGGATGGCTTGGTCAGTTAAATGTCCGCCTCTTGATTTCGGCTCAGGTCACATGATCTCAGGGTCATGAGATCAAGCCCCACATCCAGCTCTGTGCTGGGCGTGGAGCCTGCTTAAGATTCTCTCTTTATCCCTCTACCCCTCCCACTCTCTTTGCTCTCTCTCTCTCTCTCTCTCTCAAAATAAATAAATAAATAAATAAATAAATAAATAAATAAATAAAAAGATAGAATGGGCAAGACTTGCTGATGACTTAGATGTGGCAGAGACAAAAGTGGGGAATCGAGGCTAACTACTAGGTTGATGTTGGTTTAAGTGAAATTTCACTTTTACCCTTATCACTGGAAAATGTATTATTTTATTCCTTCTTATTAATACACTTATTTCCTCAGAAAATTGTGAATGCATTGAATTTTTTCTTTTGGAGGCTACTCTGTGCTATTTAAACCCATCAGTATTTACTGTATCTGTAATAAACAAGGATAAAATGGTAGTGCTTGGAATCAAGTCCACATGTAATTTTGGTTGTCTAAAGGCAGCAAAAGGAAAGGGCACTTGACAGGGAATAAACATATATGTGCTCTTCATCTAACATACTTAATCCCTATTTAAGCCCCTATTTTTTTTCATCCTCAATAATAAACAACACAGAAAAGTGTATGTGTGTATACACATGTGTATGCTGTTGGCACAAGGCTAAGACTACAACTCTAAATTCCCCCCTTGCCATAAACATACTGTCTTAATCATATTCATGCAAAATAGGGCTTTGCATCTTGTCTCACTCCACTATCTGCTTTATGACATTAACAATTCCAGGGGCGCCTGGGTGGCTCAGTTGGTTAAGCGGCTGCCTTCGGCTCAGGTCATGATCCTGGGGTCCTGGGATCAAGCCCCACATCGGGCTCCCTGCTCCGCAGGAAGCCTGCTTCTCCCTCTCCCTCTGCCTGCCTCTTTGCCTACTTGTGCTCTCTCTATCTCTCTGTCAAATAAATAAATAAAATCTTTAAAAAAAAAAATTCCAATGACACTGGATCTTTGAAGCAAAGTTATTTGTTTAACATTTTGTAATCCTCTCTGGCAGTTTGTCTCTTCTATTCTTATCCATTCACTTTTTGAGTTTTCAATAAATACTAAACACCAAGAAGTCGGGACATGGTGCTCTTGTCACAGTCTATTTGAGATGTAAATGGCACAAACGTAGTGATGAAACCTTGACATAATGCATTAGCTATGATTACCCCTCATTTTTTCACCCAATTCAAATATTTGTTTGTTCTTCTTCTTTTTGGTAGTACCCCATATCAAAAGATTTTGAAACATCTAAGAGTGGTGGGTAGGATGATTGGATTACTTTGAGAATCCTATCCAAATAGTGAACTACATTCCTTGCCCATTACCCTTGAGCTGGTAAATATAGGTAATTCACACTTGTGTGGAAGGAAACGGTTATTTGAACTTTATTTCACATGGCCTCCCAGCTCCATGTGGAAAGTAATTTAGTACTACTGCAGTAGGCAAACAAAGACAGCCTATTCAGTTGTTACAAATTGATCATCCAAAAGATTTTGATAAATCACCACCACCTATGTGTCATGGAAATAGTGAATGCTGAATATGTTTAAGCTATTAAATAATTCACTGAAATACATCTTGTATGCTATTGCTGATATGAATTTTGAACTAGCTCTGACCAAAGAACAAGTATTTATTCTTTTTCATCTCTTACAACTTGTCTCCATGTGATGTTTTATTGTCAGAGTGAACCATGTAAGTTTAAAAAGTATAGAACTACCTCATTTTCTTTTTAAGAAACCGAAAATGATTTAGAATATAATTTTAAGCCTATAGCTCTTAGATAATGAAAGTTATGTCAAGCAATTAAGTATGACTTAGAATTGAAGCCACTAGCAATATCGCAGTAGTGATGCACATACCCTAGGCTGTAAGACAGTGGTGACAATTTAGGCAACATAGAACTTATAGGAGACTTGCATTGTCAATTTTTGAGTGGATAAATTTAATGGGAAAAAATAACGTAACCTGAAAGTACTGCATAAGAAGATAGGTCAGTATTCCACTGGAAAACATTAAGGTAGTTGTGATTGGGATCTTGAAATAAAATCCTAAAATAAAGAATGGTTGGATGAATAAATAATCTCAGGCATTTGAATGTCATGAAAGTGCCGTAACAGAAAACTGATGGAGAAACTGGTGGGAAATACAGATGTATGGTCAGTCTTGACATTGTTCAAAATAGTTGTAAAATATCCTCAGTATGATGAGCTGCATGGCAGAGACGGGAAATACATACTCTCATTTCTAGTTCAGTGAAGTTGCAGGCTTGGATTTGAATTTATAGATAAGAACAGTTTGGAAACCCCTGACTTAATTTGTACTAGAACTAAGGCACTCTCTTCATCTAATACCAATAATTATCAAGATAAATATCTGGGATATTGTCTACCCAGTAGAAGTTCTGTAAGTACGTGGAGTGCTAAGATTAATCTTCCTGAAGCACTTTGGGTATACTCTTATCTGTGATATACAACTTGGAATATAGGATGGAAATAAATGGATGATAGATAGATAGATGGATGCATACATACATACATACATACATACATACATAGCCATCCCAAGGATTAGTTGGCTCCCCCTGCTCCTTACCATCATCTCAGAACAGGCTTGAACCACAGTCTATACCTAGTAAAAAGACCCATGGTTTCCTCAAGATTTATGTGGCTTCCTTTTACATGGTCTCTGACTTTGTATCCTTTCTTGTTGACTTGGTTCTGCTTCAAGATCATCTTCCCACACTCCTTGTATTGTCTGTGATGTACACTGGATCATCCCAGATGTGGATTTTAGCCTTGTAATTTCCATATAAAGCTTTTGTGTGTTTAGCAGGTTTTCCAGAATGTCTGGGGAAGTCATAGGATGTGTATATTGTAACAAAGCAAACAACCTAAAATGGTATATTTAAACATCCCTGATTTTAAACCTCCCTTGGCCACTTAATTTTGGGTTGTAATGTAGGTGGTTTTTCATTGCCTTTTCCTCAAGTTGGTGAAAGGTGACAAGCAGGGGCATTTGGTTTCTTCTCCACAGTTACTCCTTCTCACCAGTAAGACAGAGCAGGACAGGGCTCAGCAGTTCCCTATGTGAACACCAGAGTACGAAATTCATACTAGCCTGCAGCAGCTAGCTTTCTGGAAAGGATGTGATGACACCCTTTACAGTTATTTCATTAGGGAAAATTGCTTTGACACACATGTTTTTAGTTTACTTGTGTTTTTTCAAGAATGCAACCTTTTTTATAAGATACCATATGTATGTGTGTTTATGTGCTTTTAGAAAACACATCTCATTAAAACTGAAGCAAAGCAACATAAATGACTCACAAAGGTAATATTTAAGAGCAGGTATCTGTGCTTTTCCCCCTTTTATGTCTAGACTAGCTAGAAATTATTCTGTTCCACTGTTGTGGTTTTCAATAAATAACTTGCATTTATTCATCAATTTTCTATTTTCATATCCACTAATTTTGGCTTTTTATCTTATTATTTACTCATTCTCATCTTAGATGTAGTCTCTTTTTTTCTAACCTCAGTTAAATGCTTGTTTTCACTTAGTTTCTCTTAGCTAGTAAGAAAAACATTAAATCCCATCAATTTTAATATAGAATATTTTATATATTATTTTTAAATATTACATAATTATGGCTTTCATTAACTCTGTGACATAATATATTTTCAAAACAGTATTTTTAAAATCCAAGCAGTTTTATTTTGTTGTTTATTGGTGGATCTATTAATTTCTATTCCTATTACACTGTGGTCAGATAATATAGCTATACAATTTCTGAAGTTAAAAGTGAGGTATTTTCCTAGCTCAGTATTGATCTATTTTTGTAAATGACCCATAAGAATTTGGGTAAGAGGCTATATTTTCTCTTTATTTTTCATGTAGTATGCTATGCAGCTATTAAATTAACCTTATTAATGTTATTATATTTTCCATAATTTTAATTTTTTGCCTAATTGGTCTGAAATACGTGAAATAGATGTGTTAAAATCTTACATGAGTTATGTTTTTGTCAATTTCTTCTTATATTTTTTAAAATATTTTATTTGTCAGAGAGAGCGAGCACAAGCGGGGGGAGCAGCAGGCAGAGGGAGAAGCAAGCTCTCTGCTGAGCAAGGAGCCCGATGCGGGACTCGATCCCAGGACCCTGGGATCATGACCTGAGCCGAAGGCAGTCACTTAACCCCTGAGACACCCAGGCATCTCTCTTCTTATATTTTTGACATAATTTAACCCTATGTGTCTTGGTACAATCATATCCAACTACATAAAGATTTGTGACTTACCTTTTCATTAATATCTTTGCTCATTTGATGCTTTGACATTAAATTCTAATTTTTCTTATAATGTGACTCCTACTGTTTCAGGTCCTGTGTAGAAAAATGGTGGTGACAAAGAAACTGAAAAACCTAGTTTTATTGAAATAAGTAAGGGCATGCAGGATTTATTTACATTGAAATGCTACTATTTATACTCAGACAATCCATGTCAGGTTCCTGGCAATTCCATGTCAGGATCCTGCAGGGATCGGGGAAAGTAGAGATCTTCATAATCTGAGGGTACCAGAGGGAAGGGTCAGGGTATTTGTAGGCCAACATACCTACTCTCACATCAAAGTATGGAGAAGACAGGTGTGTTACAGTTTTCCAGAGAAACTGAACCAAGGGCAGAGAGAGATTTATCATGGCTCACATGAATTATGGAGGCTAACAAGTTCTGAGATCCACAGAGTGGGTCAGCAAGCTGGAGACCCAAGAGAGCCAATAATATAGATCCAGTCCAAGTCCAAACACCTGAGAACCAGGAGAGCATAGTGTAGTACCAGTCAGAAGGCTGGCACACTTGAAAACTAGGAGGAGCCAGTGTTTCATTTCTAGTACAAAAGCAGGAGAAAGCAGATGTCCCAGTTCAGAGGGACAGGAGGAGTTCTCTTACTCAGTGGAGAGTGAACCTTTTTATTATATTCAGGCCTTCAACTGACTGGGTGAGGCCCACCCATATTAGAGAGGGCAATCTACTTAGTCTACACCAATTTAAATGTTAATCTCATGCAAAAAAATAAAACACCCTTATAACAAGTATCATATGATCTCACTGATATGAGGAATTCTTAATCTCAGGAAACAAACTGAGAATTGCTGGAGTGGTGGGGGGTGAGAGGGATGGGGTGGCTGGGTGATGGACATTGGGGAGGGTATGTGCTATGGTGAGCGCTGTGAATTGTGTAAGACTGTTGAATCACAGACCCGTACCTCTGAAACAAATAATACATTATATGTTAAAAAAAAAAAAAGAAGATAGTAGGAAGGGAAAAATGAAGGGGGGGAATCAGAGGGGGAGAGGAACCATGAGAGACAATGGACTCTGAGAAACAAACTGAGGGTTTTGGGGGGGGGATGGGTTAGCCTGGTGATGGGTATTAAGGAGGGCACGTACTGAATGGAGCACTGGGTGTTATATACAAACAATGAATCATGGAGCACTACATCAAAAACTAATGATGTAATGTCTGTCGACTAACATAACATAATAAAATTCAATTAAAAAAAAAAAAACACCCTTATAGACAAACCCAGAAATAACGTTAAACCACTTGGGCATCCTGTGACCCACTTAAGTTGACACCTAGAGTAGAACAAGGAGATATTTCCAAAGCAAGCAGGTTCTACCCTTTCATGAAAAATGAAGAGTTGGGTAGAAAATTATGGGCAAGGGAATCAAAAGATTTTATTGGTGAGGGAAGGAGTATAGAGGGTTGTTAGCTGAGGCAAAAAGGGATTGAGAGGTTGCAGTATACAAGGTTAATATACAAAAGTCAGTAACTTTCCTATATACCAGTGGTGAACAAGTAGAATATGAAGTTAAAAACATAATACCACTTATATTAGTACACATACAAAAAATGAAATACATATATATAAATCTAACTATATATATATATATATATATATATATATATATATATATAACCTGTATGAGAGAAACTACAAGATTTTGATGAAAGAAAATAAATAAATGGAAAGATATTCCATGCCCATGGATAGGAAGACTCAATATTGTCAAGATGTCAGTTCTTTCCAATTTGATCTATCGATTTAGTGCAATCTCAATCAAAATCCCAGCAAGTTAGTTTGCAGATGTTGGCAAACTTACTGTAAGGTTTATATGGAAAGGCAAAAACCCAGTTAGAAGACTAATACTACCCAACTTCAAGACTTGATTACTGTAGCTTTATAATAAGACAGTATGATGTTGGCAAAAGAATAGACAAATAGATCAGTGGAACAGAATAGAGAGCCCAGAAACAGACCAACTTAAATAGTTGACAATGGAGCAAAACAAATGCAATGGAGCAAAGATAGTCCTTTCAACAAATGGTGCTGGACCAACTGGACATCCACATGCAAAAAGAAAAAAAATCTATACGCAGACCTTACACCCTTCATAAAAATTAACACAAAATGGATTACAGACCTAAATGTAAAACTCAAAAACTACAAAACTCCTGATAAATTACATAAGAGAAAGTATAGATGACTTTGGGTTTGGCAATGACTTTTTAGACCCAATGGCAAAGCCTCAATCCATGAAAGACAGAATTGATAAACTGGACTTTATTAAATTAAAAGATTCTTCTCTGTGAAAGATACTGTCAAGAAAATGAAAAGACAGACGACAGACTGGAAGAAAATATTTGCATATCTGATAAAGGACTATTATCTAAAATATACAAAACACTCTTAAAACTTGAGGAAATAACCATTCCATTAAAAGTGGGCAAAAGACCCTAACAGATATTTCACCAAAGAAAACATACAGATGGCATATAAATGTATGAAAAGATGCTCCACATCCTACATCATCAGGGAAATACAAGTTAAAACAGTGAGCTACCACTACACACCTATTAGAATGGCCAAAATCAAAAAAAAAAAAAAAAAAAAAAGAATGGCCAAAATCCAGAACACTGACAACACTAAACACTGACAAGGATGTGGAGCAGTAGGAGCTCTCATTCATTGCTGGTGGAAATGCAAAATGGTATAGCTAATTTAAAAGACATTTTAGTGGTTTTCCACAAAACAAAACATTCTCTTGCCATAGAATCGAGCAGTCATGCTCCTTGGTTATCTACCCAAAGGAGTTGAGAGCTTACATCCACAGAAAACCCTGCACAGGGATGTTTATAGCAGTTTTATTCATAATTGCCCAAATTTGGAGACAACCAAGATGTCCCTCAGTAGGGGAATGGATAAATAAACTACGGTAGATTAAGACAATGGAATATTATTCAGTGCTAAAAAAGAAATGAGCTATCAAGCCACAAAAGGATATGGATGAACTTTAAATGCATATTCCTAAGAGAAAGAAGCCAATTTGAAAAAGGGTCCATACTGTATGATTCCAACAATATGAATTTCTGGAAAAGACAAAAAAGTATGTAGACAGTAGAATGTTTAGTGGTTTCCTGGGGTGAGAGGGGAATGAATAATGAATGAATAAGTGGAGCACAGAGGATCTTTACGGCAGTGAAACAACTCTGTATGATACTATAATGGTGGATACACAGCCTTATATGTACGTCCAAACCCATAGAATGTGCAACACCAAGAGTGAACCCTAATGTAAACTATGGACTTTAGGTGGTCATGATGTGTCACTGTAGGTTGATCAGTTGTAACAAACGCACCACTCTGGTGTGAGACGTTGATAGTGGGGAAGCTTATGATGTGTGGAGATGGAGAGTATATGGGAAATTTCTGTACCTTATCAATATTGCTGTGAGCCTACAACTACTCTAAAACTTAAGCCTATGAAAAAATTCTAAAAATGATTCAGACAGTTCTGTGATTGTCAGAATAGTGGGGGTGGTAGATTTAAAGGTAAATATTTGCTTCCATTTACTAGAACGGGGATTTTTACTTTTTGGCTGTAGGAATTGTAGGGGAATCAGCCCTATGAGATGGCAGAAAATGGGAAGGAGGGACCACAGAGCTTCTGTTGCCCACTTGGTCCCCCTCACCATTTCTTCCTGGTTCTAGTGCAGAGAGGAATAAAGGGTATATACAATGTGCCATTTTGGCATTTCCAGATTTCCTCCCTCCATTCCTCTCCTTTCTTGTGACAGCTTGAGGAAGGGGAATTGTTGAAAGAGTCCTTAAGACATCCACGGTGTAGCGCCTCCTGCAAAGGACCTCAAAATTCTGAGCTCTCTTTCCCTCACTCCTCTGCCTCTGTTCACTTCCTACCTAGCAGAGCTTCCTCTTAAGTTTTCTGCCTCTTCATTCTCAGGCTGATGTGGAGAGAGATTGCAATAAGGTACGATGTATCTGAACTGAAATACAATTTCCTTTGGTGAGCTCTCTGGGTGTCTAAATTTTTCTCTACCCATCTTCCTGTATCTGTGTATTTTACAGATTATTTTCTTGAGGGAGTTCACAATTTCCCCTCTTTTCCAGCAATTAACACTGTTTATTCAGATAGTAGTTACTTTATTAAGTAACTACTCTGTGCCATGTATCATTCTAGATGCTGAGAATACAAAGATTAATAAATTGGATCCTTGCCAGTGGGGAGCTGGGTCTTATGAAAGATTAAATAAATTCCTTCCCAATATTGCTTTTGGAAGCCAGAATTTATTTTTCACAATTGGCATGACCAAAATCTTAGTTTTCTAGCTAAGTGGTTATTAGTGGTCTTAATTTCTTACACCCTCCCCAAATTGTATATAACCATGGGAATTCTGAAAATGTACTCGAAGGTCTCAGAACGATTTTTCTTTCCGAAACAAGACCATGGGCAATTCTTCAACTAGAGAGTAATTCAAAATCCAAATTTTAGAGGCCCAGAATTTTAATTATTTCAAACTAAAATGTCTTTCTCTCCCAATATTGTCCTTATAAAACCTTTTGGTACTTTTGCTTCCAAAATGTTGGCAGTTTAATTATGAACTCAATTGAAATATTAGAGACATAGCCTTTCATGTGTTAGAGATTCAGTTTGGAATGGTGAATTTAAAGAAACACGGTTCTATAAATCTAAGGAGAAGTCACGAATTGCTGTTAATTTAATTTGCAACACATGCATGATATAACAATGCTCTTAATAATAATAGCTGCCATGCTTGTACTATATACCAAATACCATCCTGGGTGTCTGTTCTCCCATTTAATTATCACAGCAAGCCTGCAAGGCATCCCAGTTTTACAGATTGAATAGCTGTGAAGGAAATTTGTTCAAGCAGTGTCATTTTTCACAGGAAAAGTTATTTTATTCTGCACTGTCCCTTATATAATGATGACCATATTATTGATACTAATCTATTATATTCAAGGTAGTGGGAAATTTTATGAAATAGATGGAAAAATGCTATTTGGATACAAACAGATGTTTTTTGTTTTTGTTTTGTTTTTTCATTTTCATGGCGAGTACAATAGCTACTGAGGAATTTATGGGGACACCAGCCATAAAATATCTAAGCAGAGAAAACAAATGTTTGGTAGAATATTCTATGTTTTTTTCATTGAATTACATAACAAGATCTAGCAGTTGGTCTAAATTTGAACAACATTTAAAACCATCTTTAACAGCTGTAATGTGAACTTAAATATTTATTACTATTGGTGACAAAGTCACAGCCACTCCTGATACTGCTGGCCTTCATTCATAACGGAAGGAAAGGCGGAATTTCAGTTAAAGTTTAGTGAAAACAAACATGGAGAAGTTCCTGTCTAAGTCTATAGACACGTGCTGTAAGAACACCTGCTCTAACAGAAGTCATTGCCTTGAGGTTACATGAAGGAAGAGCTGGGAAAGAAGACAACCTTGGAGCCCATTGAGGGTGGTCTGGAGACCTAGGTGAACTTCCTCAGGGGAAGACAGACACATGGCAGCTTAATGACATTGAGCTCATCCTTTTACAAATATAAGTTTTTCCACCTGGGAATAAAATCTTTGCTTTTTTAAATTTTAAAGTTTTTTTTTTTTTTTTATTTTGGGTTACTATTCCTGAGATATTTGTGGAATTCTTGCCTTCGTCTTTCTGATTTCCAGGAGAGTATTATAATGCACTTTGAAAACTTATATATATATTGATTCATACTATCAATATAAATTAGAAATATTACACTGAACAATATAAATTCATTTTCATGAAGTTTGAAATTAGAGAATTTTTTAAAATTTAACCTTATGTCCACACTTATATCTGGAAATAGAAGACATAACAAATAATTGAACATTTCCCATACCTTTGCTGTAAGTTTTCAGTCATGCATTTAACATGCTGAGCAGCAGTGTTACTGGTGAAACTGAAGTTTGCAACAGCTTATTTTTGTCCAAGACATATAATCTCCACTGTGCTTGATAGGCACTCATTGTAAACTTGCCATCTGTACATTTTGATGCTTGTGATTTAATGTTTTTCACTTAATATTTCACAGTGGCATTATTTATTTTAGTTGTATTAAGAAAGTTTAGGGGTGCCTGGCTGGCTCAGTTGGTGGAGCGTGTGACTCTTGATCTTGGGGTTATGGGTTCGAGCCCCCTGTTGGGTGTAGAGATTACTTAAAAATCAAATCTTAAAAAAAAAGTTTAAATTGCATTCCCTTTTTCCAGTTCACCACGTTTTCCAACATGCATCTTTTCTGTATGCCAGACATATTTCTCTCAGTAATTTGTTTCTGATGATGTTTTAAGGCATCTTCTTTCAACACTGCTAGGCTTTATTTGCATAGTAAATACTTATGCCCAGGCCTCTTAGAGTTTATTATTTTGCCATTCTCAACATGAGGCTTATATCCTATGGTCTATGATGGCTGCCGCTCTAGGTCAACATTCATCCCCTAGGGATGCCATAATAAATTACCACAAACTGAGTGGCTTAAACAATGAAAATTTCCTACTCACAGTCCCAGAGGGTAGAAGCCTGAATTCAAGGTGTCTACAATGCCGTGCTCCCTCTGAAGGCTCTAGGGAAGAATCCTTCTTGCCTCTTTCTAGCTTCCTTGTCGTTCCTTGGCTTCCAGTCACGTCCACTCTAATCTCTGCCTCAGTTGTAAGATGTCCTTCTTCTTGTGTCTGTATCCAAATGTCTCTCTCTATAAGGACACCAGTCATTGGATTCAGCTCACCCAGCCCAGTGTGACCTCATTTCAACTTTATTGCATCTGTAAATGCCCTGTTTCTAAAGAAAGTCACACCCACAGGGGTTCAAACTTAAATAGTTCTTTTGTTCAATTAAAAAAATATATTTTCCTGAGGCAAGTTTCAGATAATATAAAATTAACCATTTTAAAGTGTATAATTTAGGGTGCCTGGGTGGCTCAAATAGTTGGGTATCTGCCTTCGGCTCAGGTCATGCTCCGGGGGTCCTGGGATCGAGCCCCGTGTCAGGCTCCCTACTCCACAGGAAGCCTGCTTCTCCCTCTCCCACTCCCTCTGCTTGTGTTCCCTCTCTTGCTGTGTCTCTCTCTGTCAAATAAATAAATAAAATCTTAAAAAAAATAAAGTATAATTTAGCAGCATTTGGTACATTAATGATGTGCAACCACCACCTCTATCTCGTTCAAAAACATTTCCATTACTCCAAAGTAAAACCCCTTACATATTAAGCAGTTTCTCCCAACCCCCCCTTACCCAACCCCTGGCAACCACCAATCTGCTTTCTGTGGCTATGGATATATCTGTTCTGGATATTTCACATAAATGGAATCATATAGCATGTGATCTTTTGCATTTGGCTTCTTTCACTTAGCATGGTATTTTTAAAGTTCACATTATAGCATGTATCAATACATCATTTTTTCTGGCTGAATAATATCCATTGTACACTATACTTCTTTTTGTTTCTCCATTCACCTGTTGATGGACATTTAAGCTGTTTGCACCTCTTAGCTATTATGAATAGTGCTGCTGTGAACATGTGTGCACATATACTTGTTTGAGTTCCTGTTTTCACTTCATTTGAGTGGGTTTCAGGGTCATATGGCATACTCTATGTTTAACTTTTTGAGAAATTGTCAAACTGTTTTCCACAGCTGCTGAACCATTTTACATTCCCACCAGCAATGAACTAGGTTCCAGTTTTTCCACATTCTTGTCAACACTTGTTATGTTTTGGTTTTGTTGGTTTTGTTTTTAAATTACAGCCATCCTAGCAGATGTGAAGTGGTACCTCATTGTTGTTTTGATTTCTGTTTCCCTGATGACTAATGATGCTGAGCATCTTTTCACATATCTCTTGGCAGTGTGTATGTCTTCTATGGACAAATGTCTGTTTAGATCCTTTGCCCATTTTAAAAATTCGGTGTTTTTTGTTTTTTGTCTTTCTATTGTTGTGCTATAAGTTCTTTGTATATTATGGATACTAGAAGCTTTACCAGATTTATGATTTGCAAATATTTTCTAATTCCATAGGCTATATTTTCACTTTTTTGATATGTCCTTTGATGCACAGGTTTTTCATATTGATGACCTACAATTTATTTTTTCTTCTATTGTTCATGATCTTTGTGTCATTTCTAAGATTTCATTGCCAAATCCAAAATCATGAAGATTTACCCCTAGGTTTTCTTCTAAGAACATATCTTTTTTTTTTTTTTTTTTTTTTTTTTTGAGGGGGTGGGATTTGGGGCACAGGGAGAGGGAGAGAGAGAATCTTTTTCTTTTTTTTAAGATTTATTATTTATTTTAGGGGGAGGGGCAGAGCGAGAGAGAATCTTTCTTTTAAAGATTTATTTATTTGGGGGGAGGGGCTGAAGGAGAGGGAGAGAGAGAATTTCAAGCAGACCAACATGGGCTCAGTCTCACGACCCTGAGATCGTGACCTGAACCAAAATCAAGAGTCGGATGCTTTACCAACTGAGCCACCTACGCACACCAAGAACATATCTTTTAAGAGAAGTGCAGTTCAACCCACAGTGAATCCCAATGTCATGACCACATTTGAGACAGTAAGAAGGGGGAAAAGTATAAAGAGAGGGCATGTTCCATGCCTTGAAGTACATAATCTAGAATGAAACACAAGACTTTTGCTCACATCCCATTGGCTAGTACTTAATTTTAGTTTAGAGTTGCACCCTCTAAGAGGGAAGATCAGTAAGGTACAGTTTAGCTTTATGGTTATATGCTCAAGTAAAACTTCTATTACTATGTAAGAAGGGGAGAATAGATACACATGAAAAACTAGCAATCTTTGCCACTGTTAATTAAATACTTTGAGGTTATACTTTTTTGATCCAACATTTTGTAGACCTTGATCTCTTGTCAGATGAATGTTGTTGTGGGGAACTTTGAGGTCTGTCTGATCCCCCACTCCCTTACTTTTTCTGCCTGGATGACTAAACAATTGTCTTTTAGTCCTTGGAATTAAATAATATAACCAGAATAACTAAATGTTGATCCTTTTGTGTCCATTTTTTTAAGTGTGGTATGACATTTTGATCTACAAATTCTGATTTTTAAATAATGTTTTTGATTACATTTCTATTTCCGTTTGTTGGGACTTCGGCTTCAAAGATAACAGCTATATTTGGTTTTCATCTGTGACTGCTCAGCTACTTGCTATTTCTACATTGTATATTTGTTCAATAATGATGTTTTAGTCCTCAGTTTTTTCCCTGGCTTCGTACCATTCCTTTTCATTTTAAGTTTCATTCTGTTGTTTTGTCTCATTTGGAGCTCTTAATTTATTGTGACATCCTATTTAATCAATATAGTGTTAAACGTTTTCTGAGTAGATTATTTCCTTTTGAGCAAAATCTTTATCTGTTTTGCTTGCTGTTTTTTTCATTCTTCCATAGAATCTTTACATAGATGCCTTAACACTTTATTTTAATCTTAATTATACTGGAAATGAACAGCTTTAACCAGTCCATTTATTTCTGTTGGGTATATTTTGGATGAATTTCTCTTGACTCCCATTCCATTTTGGGGGGGGATTGTTTGAGAGCTGAGTTTCCTCTAGACTACAGGAGTGAGTGTAGCAAAACAAAGGCATCAGCTGGGGCTCTAAGTAGAAATGGTTGCCAGACTTGGGCTTTGTCTCATCTTCTAAGCTGTTGTTAAATGTCCTGTAACTTTTCCTGCACTTCTCCAATGAGAGAGAACTTACCATGTCAGGAAGCTTACCCTGTTCATTGTGGAGTATTAGGCCTTAGCTTGTGTCAGACCCAGCCAGATTTCTTTTCCCCTTTTCCCTTTTTCTTTCAAGGAATATTCCCACCATCCCAAGCAGAAGAGTAAAAGGCCACGTAGAACATGGTCTTGGATTAAGGACTCCTTGCATTGGGAGGAGATATTAAGTGTTTTCAGATGTCATTTGCTCCATCTCCCACTCCCTCCTCACTCTCCCTCTTCTCCTACTGTCCTTCCTCTGGTTTTCTGTTTGACCAAATTTCTGTTTATTGCTGGTGATAATTAGTTGTGAGTTTTTATGGTCCTTCTGCTTTTCTTCTTCAACTCTCCTCTCAGCAGGGAATTGAGAATCATAGCAAATTCTAGCAGTTTTTCTGGACTGTAGTTAGAGGAGGAGGGTTCACAGGTGGGCCTTTTAAATAATCAAACTCTGCATCTTTGTCCACGTTGGCTTATGAATTCTCCCCATCAGCCACACTCTGAATTGAGGGTAGGTTGTGAAATTTCTCAGGATTATGTTTACTCGTCTCTCTCTCTCTGGAATGTTTCTGTGGAGGGTGAAATTGAGCTTGTGTGGACCTTCACTGAACTGAGTGGAACAGATAATTAAAAAAAGAGAGACATGGGGCGCCTGGGTGGCTCAGTCGTTAAGCTTCTGCCTTCGGCTCAGGTCATGATCTCAGGGTCCTGGGATCGAGCCCCGCATCGGGCTCCCTGCTCCGCGGGAAGCCTGCTTCTCCCTCCCCCACTCCCCCTGCCTGTGTTCCCTCTCTTGCTGTCTCTCTCTCTGTGTCAAATAAATAAATAAATAAAATCTTTAAAAAAAAAAAAAAAAGAGAGAGAGACATTTGTGGAGGTGCCTGGGTGGCTCAGTCGGTGAAGCATCTGCCTTGTGCTCAGGTCATGATCCCAGGGTCCTGGGATCGAGCCCTGTGTCGGGCTCCCTACTCAGTGGAGAGTCTGCTTCTCTCTTTCCCTCTGCCTCTTCCTCCCCACTTCATGCACGCTCCTCTCTCTGTCTCTCTCTTTCTCTCTCTCTCTCTCTCTCTCTCTCTCTCTCGCATGTGCTCTCTCTCCCTCAAAGACATAAATAAAATCTTTAAAAAAAAATTTGTGTTTTCTTTTCACTTGTCCTCAGACCCTTCCTTTGTTTGATTACTCCTTAGTCATATGTCCACATTGTGGAAGGGGCTGGCTGAATCAAAGTAACTTTCCACCAGTAAGGAAGAAAGACGATGAACAGATTGGGTAGATGATCAACAATGCCTACCGCAACCTAAAGCTAACAGGCCCCTACCCTTTTATTAAGTGATCTTCATGGCTTCAGAATAGCATCTGCATTTTCCTAATCATATCTTCAGCCTTCTCTTAAAAGTTTAAAGGACTTTGTGAAAGATTTAAAAAAGATACATTCTTTTTTCACTTATCAGATAAGAAAGATTAAAGTAAAGAAGAAAGGGAATACTCAGTGCCAGCTAGGATATGGAAAGGGAAAAAAGGCAATATACTCATGCAGAGCTGCTGGGAATACAAATTAATACAAAAGTTTCCAGAAGTAAATTTGGCAACATGTATCAAAAAAACTTTTAAAATGTGCATAGTCTTTGAATTGAACATTTCATTTGCAGACATTTATCTTAAGGGGATAATTGAGCATGCATGCAAAAAGTAATGTGCAAGGATGGGTCATTATAGTATTTTATTTAATACTAAAAAATTTGAAGCTAATAATCAGGGTGCATTAAAGACATACACATCTACAATATGATTTTATACAACATTAAACAAGATGACATAGACACTAAAGTTATTTGCCATTTATTAAGCATTATGTGATTTACATATTTTAATTAATAATTTCATGAGCTTTGTGAGGAGGTAATGTTATCACCCTCATCTTAGAAATGAAGATACGTGGATTAGAGATATTCACTTGCCCAGAGTCATGCAGATAGTTAAGTGACAAAAACAAGATTTGAGTAAAGATTTAAATCCTAAGGTCTTGGGGCACCTGGGTGGCTCTGTCAGTTAAGCGGCGGGCTCTTGATTTCGGCTCAGGTCATGACCTCAGGGTCCTGGGATCCAGCCGTGCATCAGGCTCTGTACTCAGCAAGGAGTCTCCTCGATAATTCTTTTTCTCCCTCTGCCCCTCCCTCTACTCGTGCGTGCATGCGTGCACGTTCTCATTCTAGAATAAATCTTTATAAAAAATAAAAAATAAACCTAAATCCTATGGTCTTAAAAACTTTCATTGAGGTGTAATTGACATACAATAAACCACATGTATTATAGTCGTATTATTTTATGTTATGACTTATGCATAAACCTATAAAATGATCACCACTATCAAGTTATCACCTACAAAAGTTTCCTTTTGTCCTTTGTGATTCTTCTTCTTCTTTCCTGCCCCTCCTGTCCTTTGTATCTCTGCTGAATTTCTTTTGCCCCTTAGAAATTATCAGCCTATATATGTATGGGTCTGTTTCTTCTGTTCCATTAATCTATTTTTCTATATTTATACCAGTACTACACTATCTTGAAACATGTACCTTTATACCATTTGAAACGAGATAATGGCAGTCTTTCCATTTTATTCCTCTTTTTCACAGTTGTCTATTCTGGGTCCTTTACATTTCCATATCAATTATAGAATCAGCTTGTTAATTTCTATGGTAAAGCCTGCTGGAACTGGAATGTGATCATATTGGATCTATAATCAATTTGGGAGGAAGTGACATGTTAACAGTATTGAATCATCGCATCCATGCATTTGTTTAGGTCTTTCTCCATTTGTTTAGTTCTTCTTTAATAAATCCCAACAATGTAGTTTGGTATACAGGATTTCACATCTCTGTCAGCCAGATTTATCATTAAGCATTTTCATAATTTTGATGCTCTGGTAAATAGTACTGTATTTTAAAATTCAGTTTCCAATTATTCTTCGTTGATATATAGAAATATAACTGATTTTTGCATGTTCACATTTTATTCTGCAACTTTGCTAAACTCACTTGTTCTGGTAACTTTTTGGTGATTCCATTGGATTTTCTCAGGGTTGTTTGAATTTGAATTTCTCTTTAGTTAGGTTGAATATTATTTTAGATTTTAAGAGTCAGTCTGTATCTTGTAAATTTTCATTCCAAGTCATTTCCCCATTTTTCTATCAGATTTGGGGTCCTTTATCCCATTATTTTTAAAGTTCTCACGTTTTATTTATTTATTTATTTATTTATTTATTTATTTATTTATAGAGAGAGAGCATGCACATGAGTGGGGAGGGGCAAAGGGAGAGGGAGAAAGAGAATCTTAAGCAGGCTCTGTGCCCAGTGTGGAGCCTGATGCAGGGCTTGATCTCACAACCCTGAGATAATGACCTGAGCCAAAATTAAGAGATGGACACTTAATGGACTGAGCCACCCAAGCACCTCAAAGTCTTCACATATTAATGATATTAGCCCTTTATCTGTGATATGTGTTAAATATTTTTCCAATTTTGTCAGTTTTCTCTGAGCTTATGGTATGTTTATTTGTGCCTTTAAAAAGTATTTTAAGTAGTATAATGAATGTATCAATGTATCTTCAGTGAGTAAGCAACCAGTAACTTCCAGAAATTGATTGATCCATAGGAAACCCAGAAAAGATCCACTAACAGAAAAGGACATCTGCCCAGGTGAAGACCATAAGCTGGCTGGAACTACTATTAGAATTAGGAACATATGATCTTTGGCTAATTCCGCCACCCATTTCCCCAAGGCCAAAATCATGAGAGACCCTTTACATAATGAGCTAAATGGACAAGACTTGTTCACAAGAACCTAGAAGCTTGTTATATAGCCATTTATAAATATGAATTCCTCTAGTGTCCCTCCTTACCGGAGTGAGATAAGCTCCATTTGTCCAGGAGGCCACAGGAGCAGGAAGGGAGATATGTGTTAACAGTGCCAGCAGTAAAATAAGGTGAGAAAGTCTCTGGTGCCTGAGGACTCATATTAAGAAGTGCTTTTCACATAAGGCACACGTGCCTCTGCCTGACAGTCCCCTCCCTGAGTGTACTCCTAAGCCTTAAATTATAGTTTTCTGCAAGAAAACACCCAGCCCAACTTCCAGCACGTGCACGTTCACCCCTCCTTGCCTATAGTGGTAAAATCTGAGTCTGAGTATTACACCTACTGAGATAAACTCAGTCCCTTAAATTTGAAACAAGGTGAGGATACTCAGTAGAGCAATTTTTTCACTGAAACCTTGGCAGTCTGAAGACAGTGATTTCAGTCTGGAAATAGAAAACTGAGGAGAGGGGAGCCTGGGTGGCAGTTGGTTAAGCATCTGACTCTTGGTTTCAGCTCAGGTCATGATCTCAGGTGGTGAGATCGAGCCCCGTGTTGGGCTCCCTGCTCAGCGCAGAGTATGCTTGAGATTCTCTCTCCCTCTCCCTCTGACCCTCCCGCTCCTGCTCTATCTGTAAAATAAATAAGTCTTAAAAAAAAAAAAGAAGAAAAAAAAAAAACTGAGGAGAGCTATGTGAACAGTAGGAAATGGAGATGGGATGGAAAAATTCCCTGGTGGTAGCCAATAGGTGAAAGGTCTTCAAGCTGCATAAGAGGAATTTGGAGAAGGGAAGTGGGGTGACTGACATCTCCATGGAGACTTAAATATGGCCACTTTGCCTTGGAGGGATTTTAGGTAAGACATTCAAAATACTAGGTAGTGATGAAGGGTAGGAGACAACAGAATGAGCCACCGAATAGGGGTGGCCATGTGGAAAGGCGTGGAGGAAATATCCTCTCCCTACCATGTGTGCCACCAGAATTGAACCAGGGGAGATATGAAGAGGTGGCAAGTCACTTTGGCATGAATCTTTAAGGGTACTAAAGAAATACCTCCATCCAACTGGAACATCTTGGCCTCTCGCATGCCTCAAATCCTTTCACCATGGAGCCACCCCAGGGCTTCCATTAGCCAGAGCAGTGACTTGATGACCAAAGGGTAAGGGTGTGGATCCTGTTTGACTTGGGAGGGCTAAATACAGGGAGGGTAGGAGCCCTGGAGTAGACCATTGTTAGGCTTAAGCATGGATGAGAACCTAGCACAGATTATTGAGCAGCAGAACACAAGCAGGAAATGGCTAACTACAAGTATGGAACAACTAATCAAAAGGGGTGAACAAGCAACCCCAAGAGAAGAAAGCAAGTGCAGGGACAATGCCAAGGTCAGGTAACCCAGCCCACAGTCCTCTTCTTCCTCATCAACCCTCCCACCCACCCAAGACATCAACCCTGCCCTTGCCTCACACAAACCCCTCCTCAGCCCGCACTCCTTCTTAGGAAGCCCCCTTTCCACCTAGTCTCCATCATCTTCCCCCCAAACCAGTGCCCTCTATGTCTGCCCTGTTGCCCTTCCAAGTGCACAAGATTGCCAGGAGGGTAGAGATGCCCCTGTCAGCATATGCGGCCAAAAGATCCTCTGAAACCTCTATCACCTATTCAATAAAGCACAAGAGAGAAACAAGACCAACAACATTTGTCTGTTATCAGCAGCTGATGAAGAGAGTGAATCAAAATAAGAGACCGCAGCTTCAGCTGAAGCAGAACCAAGAGACCCAGGGGAATTCTTCCGAGCCAAGTAATGCGCTGTGTATAGAGAGTCCTGGAGACCTCTAATTGTCTGCAAAGTCTCCAGAGGAGCCTGGGGGGAAATGACCAACCACACAGAGACCAAATGTCACACCAACAGGGTACACAGATTGCAATGATTAAAATAAAATCAACAAGATATGAAAAGATGTGTCTCTGTGAGTTCTCTGATGGTGAGGAGAGAGAGAAGGGAGGAAGCAAGTATGTCAGGAGGGAGGGACATGGGGTCCTGCAAGGCCTGGGGCCAGACCTGCAGGTCCACAGTCAGGCAGAAACCAGGACATAAGGATGAAGTGGGGACTGAGCACTGAAGACCAGTTTCTTCCTTAACACTTTATTCCCCTGGCAGGAAGAAAATGACTTGGAGAAAGAGAGAGAGAGAGAGAGAGAGAGAGTGTGTGTGTGTGTGTGAGGGGGGGGGGGGGGGGTGTTGGTCCAGATGGGTTGAGATTTGATGGGGGTTGGCAGTGGCATACTTCCCAAAAAGGCAGACAAATCACCTCCAGGCCACATGGCTCATGGTGTTTGTTGCGTGACATCCTATGCTGTTAGAATCTAAAGGCCCTTAGATCAAAAACTCATCCTATAGAAAATCACCAAGAGCATCCCTATGATGTGGTTTGGAGTGTTGGGGTTTAGAGCCGATGGCCGAGAAAGAATTCTTGGTACAGGGGTGCCTGGGTGGCCCAGTCGGTTAAGCGTCTGCCTTCGTCTCAGGTCATGATCCCAGAGTCCTGGGATCAAGTCAACCGCATAGGGCTCTCTGCTCAGCAGGACATCTGCTTCTCCCTCTGCCTGCCGCTCCCCCTGCTTATGCTCTCTCTCTCTCTGTCAAATAAATAAATGGAATCCTTAGAAAAAAAGAAGAATTTTTGGTGCAAAAAGTGGTTTTATTAAAGCACAGGGACAGGACCTGTGGGCAGAAAGAGCTGCACTGGGGTTGTGAGGAGTGACTGATTATATAAGATTTTCTATCCTGCGGAGGGGAGGGTGATGTTAGGGCTCCAGGAAATGGAGTCTATAGGTTTCTGAAGATTGCTTTTTTCCTTGTAAATCATTAAGCCAGTTGCAAACTGATGGAGACTCCTGTCCTGCACTACCGATCTCAGTCAGTGAACCATTTGTTTTTCCCTTTCCTTTGTTCTAGAGCAGCGAGGAGGGCCTGAGGAATGTCACACATAACCCCACTGGGGGGGTAACCCCACTGGGGGGGAGTGGGGGTGGTGGGGGTTAGCTTGTGCTCTGCCCTCAGCTTGCCTTCTGCTCCCTTATCCCCTAAACACTAAAATGATGGTATTTGCAGGCTGCAATTACCAACACTAATTAGGGTACTTTCTTAGTAAGAAACTTGGGGTAGAGCAGTGGCCTCCTAAGGGTGGGGTAGTGGGAGGGTGCCCGCAATGAGGAGCATTGTCTAACAAGAATTCGAAAATGAGAGTAAAACCAAGTACCAGCCAGTTTTTATTATCACCTCCATATTCCAGGATTTTTAATATTAAATACTGCCTCCCCAGATCTTTCTTTCTTGGGGTGGTAGTGGAGGGGTTTTGACATCAAGTGTAGAGGATTGAGCTCATCACATTCCTTGAGTTAATTGTTCAGGTCTCTGTGCTGTGTATTTACTCCTCTCTTCTCCTTTATTTCCAACCCCCACCCCGCCCCGCCCCAGCCCTCCTTCCCCTTTCCTCAGTCATTCTAAGGAATTTTATGCATATCCTTTCCCACAAAGGATTTCTGGTGATTCTTTTAGTTTGTTTTTTTTTATGGATAACAGCTAAGTGATTAATTTCTCTCCATATCTCTGGAACATCAGGAGAATTTTAGTCCCTAGATGAAGGACAAAGCTAACGCATTTGTTTTTCTGGATTTGAAGTAGAAAAATAGTGGCTTGCCCTGACTGACCCTAGTTCTCTGCTGTGTATTTACTCCTCTCTTCTCCTTTATTTCCACTCCCTGGCCCCATTCCCTTTTTCCTCAGTCATTCTAATGAATTTTATGCATATCCTTTCCCTTGCCTGAGGGTTAATAAAATACATATTGTGGTTTATGGGCATGCATCTTAAATTTATATATCTGTTATATATCATTGTTTCTTACTATTTCACTCAGCGTATGTCTTGTCTGTTTCTTTCCCTTGTAATTGAAAATTTCAGAAACCATTTTTTTTTATTATGTAAACTTGAGAAAGATATTTGGGTTTTTAATATTACACAAAATATTTTTACTAGGTTAATTAAATATATTTTAATTGCTTACCAAATGATATTTTAGTTTAATTGAAATTCAATTTAATGTCTTGATAATACCAATGAAATAATTAAACATTTCTTAAAATGATAATGGATTAAAGTAGTATAATCATATAAGATTTTTTTATATTTGACTTAATTAGATTGGAATGAGATTTATCTGTTGAATAATTATTATGTTTCAACTAACACGTTCTGAAAAAAATACAGTTGAGCTTGAGGCAGTTATTGGGTCTGATTAGTCAGAAAGGATATCTGGGGATCCTTTTAGATTTTGTGATAGGGTAATAGCTAATTGATTAATTTCTCTCCATATCTCTGAGACATCAGGAGAATTTAGTCCCTAGAGGAAGGACAAAGCTAATACATTTACTTTTCTGGGTTTGAGATAGAGGAATTGTGGTTTGCCCTGACTAATCCTCTTTCCGTTTGTAAATGGATTGAATAAAGAACCTGCCTTAGGGCTCAGTGATTTGCACGGGTGAGAAGTCGGCTCTCCAGGTGAGGAAGACCTATGAGTGCAGCCCATTTCCGTGATAGTGGTCCTGTTGCTTCTCTGTTTCAGGCTGACATTGCCCATAGTGTTAACTAGGCACTGTAGGTGAGTCAGAGAATTAGATGGCTGAGCTTTGTCCTGCCAGGATGGTGCTAGGATGGGGTTTGTGTTTTGTCTTGTTGTATTGTGTTGTTTTGAACATCAGTTATAACTAATTTATAGGTGATAAAGTGTTTTAAGTTTTCTTCTAGTTTCTGGGCAGGCAGAATCACCCTAGGAAAAAAATAAATGACAACAGCAAAAACAACCCCCCCCCCCCCGTCACCCATGCACACAAGCTTCACTAAAATATGTGGCAGAAAGGAAGGTAGGTATCCTATGTGTGAGAGAAAGTCCACATCTCTGAGTGTCTGCAGTGTTCTAAGAATGGAGTAGACTTGATATGACCAAGCAGCTTGATTATATGTTTGCAGAAGTTGGAAATATATCTATCATGGCTATAATCACTTGCTAGTTTGCATGCTCTGTATGTTTGGATTTTCATATCATAGGTTTTTGTAAAGCGAAGCACTTTTTACACTCCATCAAAAGGGAAAAAAAACCCATATAAACAGACATATTACTGAGCCAAGTCTGTTTGCATCTGAATTCCCAAGCATTTGCTTTAGGTAGCATATGCTACATTTCCACCACACACACACACACACACACACACACATACACACACACAAACATATGTATACACACAGGTGGATTTAACCATTGATAGCTAGTGCAAATATTGAGATACCTGTGTCCAAAAACTTTAATGTTTAACCTTCAAGAAACAACGAATTAGCATTAATTTTGAAAAGGAGACAATGCAAGTCAAGTAGATAAATCATAACAAAGCCCTTGTCACACTGGAGACCATAAATATTTGTTTAATTAAAAGAGGTCCCTGGTTTCTCCAAACCCTTCACTCAGGATTACCGGAGAAATTGTAGCTCTTTGAAAATCCCTGTTACCCCAAGTTTGACATGAGAGACTATTAACGCATCTGTATTTTGGTGCAAATTAGTTTATCAAACGAGTTGAGTGTATTAGGGATGTACGAAACCTCTGAGATCATCTCACGCACCACTTTTCATTTAACACATAAGGAAACTGAAGCTCCAGAAAGGATAGAACTTACCCTGGGTCACACAGCGAACTAGAATCAAGTCTCCAGAGTAAATAGGTGTCCAAAGAATAGGTCTCTACAAAGAACTGGCCTAGTGCTGCCCAAGCTGACTCAAGATGTTCTTAAGCTGTCCTGCCCACTTGTGGAAAACTGCAGGTGAACTTCTTGGTTAAAAGCAAATAAATAAGTTCATTGATTGCATATAGCCCTTTGAAAACAAGTTTAGTCAACTCCAGGGTGGTGGGGGCAGGTAGACTCCAATTCAGCAGAGGCATTTTAGGAAGAGAAACAATGTAAAAACCAGGAAGTAGCTTAAACACCATTCTTCAAAATCAGTTATTTATACATTAAAGGCATCCCCAAAACTGTACTGTAGGGTGTGTGTTATTTTATAGAGATTCGGGGTGCCTTTTGTGTGTGTGCGCGTGTGTGTGTGTGTAGAGAGAGAGTATTATAAAACTAACTTCAGTTGGTATTAAAATCTAGACACAGTTAAATTCTAAAAAATTATGTGTTCCTGGCATTCTGAACTGTTCCAATCAATTGAGTCCATAGGTAGAGCATAAAGAAGACACATTACCTCCATTAAAGACAAAGTCAATCCATTTTTTGGTCATTGTCTAGATGAAATAACCAGATAAATAAGAATATACCTTACTTTCAGAAATATCTTACTTTTCAATTACAAAATTAATATATTCTCAGTGAAGATTCAGAAAAGTCATAAAAACAAATAAAATAATTTGTAATCCCATCACCTAGAGCCATCCTCTATTAATGTTTTGGTCTTTGCAGACTTTACAAAATCTGTGAATACACTCACAAGTGTACTTTTAATTTTAGAGAAAATCATCTCATGATATACACATACTCTTTAGTAACCTGCTTTTTTTTTTTTTACATTTCAGTGTATCATAAACACATTTCCACATAGTGATGATGCATTTGCATTGTCACTTATAAGGGCTCTATAGTATCCTATAGAAGGGATATACTCTGGTTCAGCAATCCTCCATTAAAGGATATTAGATTGATCGTGTTTTTTTTCCTCTATAATAAACAACATTATGATAAAAGGCATTTTTCATACATATGTGTGTAATTATCTCATTAGGAGATGACTTTTTCCTTAGGATAAATTCCTGGAAGTGGAATCTGTGGGTCAAAGGGCCTCAGTTAAAGGCTTTGGAATCACATTAGTTTTCCCATCAGATATTTTTTATCAGTTCAGATATATGATATTAATTTTTGCTCCAAGGAAAAGCAAATATATGACTGTATTGATTTCCCCATACCCTGGCCAACTCCAAGCATTGTTTTTTGAAACTCTCTCAATCTCCTGGGAAAAAATTCTCATGGTTATTCTCATAAGCATTTCTTTGAAACAAAGTTTCCTGAATCACTGGCCATTGCAGCTTCTCTTTGGGCCTTTCCCCATTTTTCTATATTACATTTATCTTTTTTCTTGTCTGCCACTGATTGCATGCTTACTATGCACCAGACACTGTGCAAAATCATTTACTAGCTAATCTAAAACTTATCAAAACACCAGGGGTAAGTAGGTACTATTATTACATACAGTTTCATAGATGACAAACAAGGTTATGGAATTTGTTCAAGCTTAGGTAGTTGGTAAGTGGCAGACAGATGGTGCTAAACCAGGTCTGTCTGCCTTTGAGGCTCTGCTCTTATCTGCTCCACCAACCTCCTCTGCACAAACATTTGGAATTATTTTGTAGCCAGATCTTTTCCTCTCTGGTTTTTGGCTCAGGTATCATGCTTAGGGATGCCTTTCTTTTCTGTGAAACAGAAGAGAACACCATCTGTTGGGAGTGAAAGGGAAGGTGATGAAGAGGGAGCTTGGAGGCCAGTGGAGGATGTTTGAAATGGCCACTGCGGATGGCCTCGCGGTTAGGCTGCTCCTCACAGTTGCTGGTCCCTGCCAGTCCTGGTCTGACGAGTCCCATTTACATGTGCTGCTGGTGAATGCTCTAGCTTCACTGAATCTCTCCTGGCTTCTTCTATTAGCATTTAGACACACTCAGGTATCTCTCATCTTTAAAAAATCCCCCTTTCCATATCAGGTTCCTTCCAACCTTAGCCCTGTCTTCTTCCTCCTCACCTTTAGAGTGAAACCTCTTAAAGTTTGAGCATCTTTTTGAGCTTCCTCTCTTCCTATTCACATCTCAACCCACTCCTTTCAACCCACTCCTTTTCCCACATCTCAACTCACTCCTTTGTCTGAAAATGTTCTTGATAGTTTCTTTAGTGACCACCAAATTCAAAACCCATTAATCAGCCCTTATCTTCCACAGTTAACTACTTTTGTATTTCTAAAAATCTCTCAGGGTACCTGGGTGGCACAGTCAGTTGAGCATCCAACTCTTGATTTCAGATCAGGTTATGATCGTGGGGTCGTGCGACTGAGTACCGACTATGGAGTCTGCTTAAGACTCTCTCTTCCTCTGCTCCTCCCCACATTTGCACGCATGCGCTCTCTCTCTCTCTCTAAATATCTTAAAAAAAAAAAAAATCTATCCTTCCTTGGATTCCATGAATATACTCTCTCCTGGTTTTCCTTGTACATGGCAGACTCTTCCAAACTCTTCTTTGGTGGTCTCTGCCTTTGCTTTAATACTTACATATCCCTTGTATGTTCTCTTCCTTGTTGTTACTGCCTGGGTGCTTTTAGACACAATGTTCTCTCGAATTACAAAGCTACATTTCCAGCCCAGATCAGCCTCTGAACTTAAGGGTCACATATGCAACAGGATACCAGCTATCCTCTACTCAAATGTTTTTATATACCTTAATCTCAACATATTTAAGACAGAAATCATTTTCACCTTCAAATCTGTTCCTCTTCCATTTTCTCTCCTTTCACATCCACCTAATTTTCCAGGGCAGAAATCTAGGATCATTTTTGACTTCTCTTACCTACTCCTAACCCTTTTAAATAGATCTAAAGTTATATGCACTTCTTTCCAACTCCACTGCCTCTGGTTTTGTCTCAGCCTCTATTATCTCCTGTTGCATTAAGGCAGTCTGTTAACTGTTCTCTGTGCATTCAGTCTTTCCTCCTTTAAACCATTTTAACATGACAGCAAGAGTTAATGTTCTAAAATGAAAGTCTGGTCATGGCCCATTCTTTCCATGAAAGTGTCTAAGCCCCTTCATGAAACAGCAGTTGTACCTCCAAAAATTCTATATAGGTAAGAAATGCTTTTGCAGTTCTAGGAGGGGGTTACGGTGATAATGTGCTCAGAATCCGGGGTTAATGAATTCATCTTAAAATTGCTTTTGCATAGCACTTTGCAACACTTTGAGAAAATGTCAACTTTCCATATCAAAGACTGAGAAGATGGCTAATGATATATTGAGGAAAAGGCTCCCCTTCTTCTAACCCCTCTTTGTATCTGTCCCCCAAGTTATGGACCCTACATGATCTGGCACCTCCTTACAATTCACTTAACTTTTGCCCACCCTTGTCCCTGGTCAATTATTAATCTCTCTTTAAACCAATCAATGAATGCCCACCATGTGCTAAAAAGTATGCTAGACATTGAGTACATGGCAATGAACAGAACATAGTCTTGGACCTCATGGAGCTTCAGTGTGGCAGAGGAGATAGCCATTAAATAATTTATTTTAGTATTAATAATGTAATTACTTGTAACAAGTGACTTTTGGAGCATGGTGAGATCTAGTCCAGGGATTCTCAGCCTTGGCACTATTTTGGATCAAATAATTCTTTCTTGTGGGGGGCAGTCCTGTGCCTTGCAGAATGTTTAACAGCATTCCTAGCCACTACTCACTAGATGCCTGTAGCACCTCCTACTCAGTCTCCAGATGTTGCCAGATGCCCCTGGGGAGTGGGGGAGGGTAAAAATCATTCCCAGTTGACAATCCCTGTTCCAGACCAAGGTTACCATTAATTAATCCCTCTCTGCCCCTCCCCTTCCTCCTGCTCTCTCTCTCTCTCTCAAATAAAATCTTAAAAAAAAAAAAAAAGTTCAGACTTTTATTTGGCACAAAAAAGCTGATCAAAATATGCTTGTTGAATTGATGATTGAATGAATTGAATGAATGAGATTTTTTAGCTAGGCCAAGAGGGGCAAAATGGTCAGCCAGGATTGAATGACAACAATTATACTGATTTGTTATGGTCATTTTCATAAGATACCAAATGTCAACATATAAAAATCACCTCCCAAGTACTAGGAAAAGTGCTCAACAGACGTCCCTGACTCTCCCTTGTACATAGCTGACTATTGTTCCATCTATTTCCTTTTCTCAATTTCCAACTTCCATGTATCCTTATTTCTCACTAGTATAAAGATGGGAAATAGTATACAAATTAGAAATTGGCTGATGTTGTCTAGTTTACAGACTATTTGGTGATTTAGAAAGCTTTTTTTTTTTTTTTTTTTGGTGGCTGTCCCCAAATACTTTCACATAAAAGAACTGAGACAAGCTTGGTAGCAGCATGGGAGCTGGACCTTCCAACAGTACCCCAGCCCAGCAGAGCTGTGGAGACAAAACTCTCCACCTAGAGCCATGGGGGTAATGCTGCTATCCCAGCAGGTCTAGAAGGCAAGACATCAAGCCAAAAATATTATTCTCAAGACTTAAGACCTAATGGAATTTGCTTTGATAGGTTTTGGACTTGCTTCCTTCTGAATACTCCCTTTTATAAGGGAATATCTATCCAATGCCTGTCCTACGACTGTATTATTGAGGCACAAAACCTGTCTGGTTTCACAGGTTCACAGCAGGAGAGGAATTTTGTCTCAGGATGAATTGTATCTTGAATCTCCCCCATATTTTATTTAGATGATATTTAGATGAGACTTTGGACTTTAGACTTTATAGTTGGTGCTTGAACAAATTAACAGTCTTTGGGCTGTTGGAATGGATTGAATATATTTTGCATGTGGGAAGGATATGAATTTTGGGGCCAGGAGCAGAATGCTCTGGACTGGATTGTGTGCCCCCAAATTCATATGTTGAAGCCCTAGCCCCCAGTGTGATGGTATTTGGAGAAGTGATTAGTTTTAGATGAGATCATGACAGCAGGATCCTAATACAATAACACTGGTGGCTCTGTAAGAAAAGAATGCTTCTCTCTTACTGTCTCCCTCTCCCTCTCCCTGTCTGTGTACCAAGGAAAGGCCATATGAGCACACAGTTAGAAGGCAGCCATCTGTAAGTCAGGAAGACATCTCTCACCTGAACCAAACCATGCTGGCACTTGATCTTGGACTTCCAGCCTCCAGAACTGTGAGAAAATAAATGTTGTTTAAGTCTGTGGTATTTTTTTATGGCAGCCTAAGCTGACTAAGACAGGTCCACACCAAGGACACTGGTTTCTTCTCAAAAGTTTGTTACGATCCCTAGTGATGCTTTCTAATCTAAGCCTTAATGTTTTTACTTCCGAGTACCCAGTGGACTTTTGAAAATTCAGTAGTATCTTCTATGCAAGCCAGCTCCCCCTGCTCACAGTCCTAATTCTGTCAGTGACGCTACTGTTCTCTCAGGTATCTGAGCTCGAATATGTGGTTATGTTTGTCTTATCTCTCAGAAGCCCCCACAACGAATTTTCCTCCATCAAATGTTCTGTAGTCTATCTTTTTGTACTGATAGGCACAGAGGTCCAAGATATATTATTGTATTTCATCAGTTCTAAGAGGCACCACCGGGACGCCTGGGTGGCTCAGTTGTTAAGCATCTGCCTTCGGCTCAGGTCCTGGGATCAAGCCCCGCGTTGGGCTCCCTGCTCAGAGGGAAGCCTGCTTCTCCCTCTCCCACCCCCCCTGCTTGTGTTCCTGCTCTCGCTATCTCTCTGTCTGTCAAGTAAATAAAATCTTTAGAAAAAAAAATAAGAGGCACCACCATTTCATATACCACTAAGGAAGTGAAAACACTGAGAATTAAGCTGTAATGCAATATTAATTATAAAATGCATCTCAATTACAAAGATGTTGAAATATGAAAAATTAGCTTCACAGAATCAGTAAAATGATGCAAGTGGAAAAATCAAGGACACTACATTACACTGTATAGAGCATGATACCTATATCAATCAGACCCCAGCAGGAAATTGATGATCCACCAAATTAGGATAATGTGAAGAGGGTTTATTTATGAAGCAGTTAATTACCAACATGCGGGTGGGTCACAGCACTGCCACCAGAGAATAGTGCAGGAACCTGCATCTAGCAACAGCAGAACTGCTTCCACTCCTGGGGCCACATTGCTGAGAAAAAGGAAGAGTTAGCAGATCCGGAAGGAGAATGAAACATGCGGGTTAGGTTGTACTGAGAGAAGTTTCTTCTTTGGAGGGACACAGCAGAGGTAAAATGCCCTTGCAAGGAGGGAGCCTGGAGGTAACAGTTCCTATGTAACTCACCTCCCTCTAATCTTCTGCTAGAGCCTCCCATTGGCTGAACCCTTTTGAAAACCAGAGGAGAGGGCCAGAGAACTTGGGTGATGTCATCCATACATTTCAGTCTGCCTCGGAAAAGAACAGGGTGGAGAAGGATGAAAAATAGACATGTAGATGCAAAAGGAGATACCTTATAAAATCTCATGTGTATAGTGAAAAGAAAACATAGGTGTTTATATACAAACATACTTACATTTTCGCTCTGGAGGAAAACAAAACCGTTAACAATGAACTGTATGGAAACATGGGATTCAGGGGACCAGGACTGGGGACTCCTATTCTTCATATAGACCCTTTTGGGCTGTGTCAGGTTTTTATAATAAATACTTATTTTTTAAAGATTTTATTTATTTATTTGAGAGAGAGAGAGAGTATGAGCTGGGGGAGGGGCAAAGGGAGAGGGAGAAGCAGACTCCTGCCTGAGTGCGGAGCTTTACATGGGGCTCCATCCCAGGACCCCGAGATCATGACCTGACCTGAAGTCAGACACCTAACTGACTAAGCCTACCAGGCGACCTTTTTATAAACAAACAAACAAACAAACAAACAGAAAACTAATAAAAAGTAGCCCTGTAGTTATACCTTTCTCTCCATTTCCATTGCCATAATCCTGGTCTAGAAGTTAATATCCTTATATCAGTTATGGGTACTGTCTCTCATCTGACACCTCCATCTTACAGTTTTCTTTTTCTTTTCTTTTTTTGAGTATGGTTGGCACACAGTGTTACAGGTATACAACATAGTGATTCATCCACTCTATACATTATGCTGTGCTCACCACAAGTGTAGCTACCATCTGTCACCATACAACGTTATTACAGTACCATTGACTATATTGCCAGTGTTATGCCTTTCATTCTTGTGACTTATTTATTCCATAACTGGAAGCTTCTATCTCCCCTTCACTTGCTCCCATTTTGCCCATCCCCTCACCCTCCTCCCCTCTGGCAACCATCAGTTCTCTGTGTTTATAGGTCTGATTCTCCCTTTCATTTGTTCATTTTCTTTTTTTAGATTCCATATGTAAGTGAAATCATATCATATTTGTCTTTCTCTGTTTGACTTACCTCACTTAGCATAATAATACCATCTAGGTCCATCCATGTTGTTGCAAGTGGCAAGATCTCATCCTTTTTGTGGCTGAGTAATATTCCATTGTGTGTGTGTGTGTGTGTGTGTGTGTCTGTGTGTGTGTGTGTACACAAATCTTCTTTATCCATTCATCTATTGATGGACTTTTGGGTTGCTTCCATATCCTGGCTGTTGTAAATAATGCTTCAATAAACATAGGAGTGCATATATCTTCTCGAATTTGTGTTTTCATTTTCTTTGCATAAATACATATAGCTTGCTTTCTCTAATTAATCTTGAGTATGACTGCCAGAATTGTGTTTACTCATTCACTCATTAATTAGAATGTTATTATTGAGCAGCTAGTATGTGCTGGGTATTATTCCAGAAGCAGAGGCTCCTCTGGTGAAGTAAAGGGAGACATATTCTCTGCCTCATAAAGTCCAGTTGGAAAGATGGATGCTAATTTTTTCAAATCATATCAACAAATGTACAATTTTGAAGATGGCAAGAGAAACATTCAACAGGGAGTGATAATCAAGCTAAAATCTGGAGGATGAGTAGGGTTTACTCAGGAAATTTGGGGAAGAAATATTTTTCCAAGTAGAGGGAATAGCATACACAATGCTCAGTGGTATGAGTGCAGTTGGCATATTAAAAAAAAAAAAAAAAAAAAAAGCAAGCAAGCTGTGTGACTTAAGCATTGACTTGACAAGGAGCTTGCTAAGAGTTTTGTGGATGATATCATGAGGGGCCAGTCCATGTAGGCTTTTATAGTCAATTCTAAGGATTTTTCTATTTATCTCAAAATCAATGGAAATCCTTTGAAATATTTTCCTTCAACCCAACTTTCGTTATATTTGTGATTCAGCATAGGCTCCCTAAATCTTTCTAGGTAACATCTATATTTATACTTTTCAATTATCTATAATCTGGCTTTACGGACGTATGGAAATAGATGTCTCACTGGTCTCCCATAAGCCTTTATCTTCATTCAACACCTATTGAGAACCCACTGTGTGGCAGGCACTGTTCTAGGCACTTAAGATAAATCAGTGAACAAAATAAAGATCTCTGCTCTCATGGGGCTTGCATGGTAACCACACTTGAGTCAGTTTGATATGTATACTGTTCAATAAAAATGCTATAATTACCTGTGCAGTTTGAGAATGTGAAGGCCCTAAAAATGACCTTAAAGGATTCTAGTTATATTAGACAGGAATTTTATTGTGGATAACTAAGTTCTGCTGTAGCTGGCTTATGAAAAGGGAGAAGGATTTATTATAAGAAAAGTGGGGCATGGGGCGCCTGGGTGGCTCAGTTGGTTGAGCGACTGCCTTCGGCTCAGGTCATGATCCTGGAGTCCCTGGATCGAGTCCCGCATCGGGCTCCCTGCTTGGCAGGGAGTCTGCTTCTCCCTCTGACCCTCCTCCCTCTCATGCTCTCTGTCTCTCATTCTCTCTCTCTCAAATAAATAAATAAAATCTTTAAAAAAAAAAAGAAAAGTGGGGCATCTTCTAGAACCAGGAATGGTCTTTCTCTTCCTCTTGTCTTTGCTACATTGCTTGTCTGCTTGGTTCCTTATCTTGATACAGACTAGCTCTTTTGTGCACAGCTCTTAGGGTTTACAGCTCCTTTATCAAATTCATGGGGGCAGGGGCGGTTCTCAGTTTTGGTTCAGGTACCCAAACCTGGGACCAAAAATGGTGGTAGAAGAAGATGGGGTGATACTGTGGAAACATAGCTGCTCTCTGGAGAGGGGAGTGAGGGGCAGGAAAAAAGGAAAATTTATGGAAAACAAGAGATTTGGGAAATGGTTCAGCAGGTTACATATGTGTCTCCTGTACTAATATAGCCACTTCTTTAGATGTGAGGAAATAGGGCTAGAGAGGGACAAGAATTCACTAAGATGATCGAGGAGAGCCAAGTGTTCTCTTTTCAGTCTTCCTCACTTTGTTCCCCTCTCCTGAAATTCCTTTTATAATCTTTGCTATGACTTTAAAGGTCTGTCCCTTCAACATTTTGGGATCTTCTTTCCAGTCACTGAAGTTTTGCAAGCCTTAAATTTTGCATTATACAATTTTGCACACTTACAGAGTCATGTAACATAGATTTATTTTCTAGATCTTTTGTTGACCATTCTCTTTGGTTACACTTACTATCACAGCTTGAACCTTCTCCACTTCTGTATAATCTTGTAACATGCTACAATCTGCAAGAATAAGACTGACTTTTATAGTCTATATTCATTGGTTGCATTGTAGGTTGACTGATTCTAAATGATACCCACTGGTGTACCTTAATTTTACTAGTAACGTGTACATAATATTACAAAACACATAGTTTCGGTGAATTTGTGTGGACAGCACAACTATTTTTGGAGTCAGATACTTTTGGTTCCAGTCTCTTGACTATGTGATGTTGTGCAAGTTACTTACCTCTCTATCATCACTTATTTCAAAGGATTATTTGCAGAGACTGAGAAAATACCTTCATGTATTCCTACCTTCAACAAATACGTAAGTGCCAACTATGCACCAGGTACTCTCTAAGTCCCAGGGATGAGGAAATAAATAAAAACAGGCAAAAGTTCCTGACTAAATATTCCTTGCATGTAACTTGGTCCATAATACAATCTCAACAAGCAAAGCTTTCTTATTCCCCTCTAGAAAGATTGTCTGTAGCTACATCATCTTATTCCTTAATATTTTTAAAGAATGGAGCCTTTACAAACCTGAGAGTCTTGTCCTTTTTCTGATCTTGATCACCTTTTCTTTGTATTTCATGTATATAAAGTAAACACATTCATAGGATATCATCTAGGTGTCCTACATCTTCCCACTTATTTCTGCATTTATTTTCTTAAAATTAACTTTGATCACATAAATGGTGTATCTTTGTTGAGGAAATTTTAAAATGCAAAGGAATTCAAAGAAGAAAATAAAAATTTATCTATTGTTTCACTATGAAGACCTTCTACTCTATTGAGATGCTACTCCTGGTATTTGGTGTATTTTTTCATCATCTTTTGAATTGCATTCATATTGGGCTCCATATTACCACTACTTTGTCTCTGCTATGCCTGTGTTTTAAAATGCCAGTAACATTTCTTACATATTTAGGCTTTGGTAATGCAGGCATGATTGACTCTATGTCTGCACAAACACATTCTCAATACATTGACCTGTCTCTGACTTCTTGATAATCAACAGCTCGTTGTATTTATATTATGTTTAGTATTTGAGATTTGAACAGATATTGATAATTTGATTAACACACACAGAATGAAACACAGATCTTTTTCTTTATAATGGGAAAACGGGAAATGAGTTTATGAAATGCAAGTCTAGCTTATTGACTATTTAGTAATTAATGTAAATTGAACCAAAATACTGGGTAATTTCAAATAAAAAATGGCATGCTTGATTGTGTGTGAGTATAGCATATAAGCTTATCCAATTCAAAACAAGTCTCATTTTGTTAACTCTCTATATTGAGTATAACTTACTTGGTTTATGCCCATCTGGGTACCAGCATCTTTTAACTATTTATCTCCCAAATTGTCAAACCTACAGAAAATTAAAGTAAATAATATTACTATAAAGAACTCTCACGAATCCATTAACCAGTTTCAACAATTACCAACATTTTACCTTATATCTCCTAGTCTCCCCACCTTTTTGGGGGAGAGTATTTTAGATTCTAGGCATCACATCATTTAACTTACAAATACCTCTGTATGGGTTGCTAACTTCTAAAGACTTTTTTGGCATACCCATTATGTCATTATCACATCTAACAAAATAATGCTTAAAATCGTGTAATATTCAGTTCATGTTTAGATAGCCATAATTGTCTCATAATGTCTCTTTACAGTTGGTTTGCATTTGATTGTCTTGTCTCATTTATTCTGAAATAGCCCCCAAATACCTCTTCATCATGCAATTAATTTATTAGAGAAAATAGGTCCTTTGTCTTGTAGAATGGCTCACATCCTGGTTTTGGCTGTTATTTTGTGGTATGTTTATCTTGTATTTTCTGCAAACTATGAGTTAGATCTGGAGGCATGATTAGATTCAGGTTAAATTGTATTTTATATGAGTGCTTCATATGTGGTTTTGTGTACTTTCTCTTGCAAGAAATCATGAGACAATTAAGAGCTGGATGTCTTATTTTTAGTGATATCAAGATTCATCTATGCCTTCAGGTATATCAGCCTGATCTCTCCAAAGTAAAGTTTCCATCAATATTTCATCTGATGGTTTTAACAACAATGATGATAATGGCTTTGCTCCATTATGTTATTCAGGGTTGCAAAAGTGTTTTTCCTAATACCATCCTTCATTCTGCCTTTATTAGCTAGAATCCAGTTGTAAAAGATAAATGTGTTTTTTCAACTATTTGGATACCCTGAGAATGCATGAGAAAGGTAAGGTAAATGTTAACTTCTTTCCCTCTATCGATTTGTATAGTAATGAGTTGTCTACAGTCTCCAATGGTGTCCAATGAGTTATTAATTAGTATTATGAACTCAAAGATGTTTATGTATTTGATGTTTATCAATATAATACACTTATTATCTTTCTTGATAATCAAGTTGTCCCATCATGGATCAGTAGAAACCCATTAGAGTTGGCTTCTGTGGGAAACAGAGTCTTAACTCTAATAATCTACCTGATCTGAAAAATTTAGGTATCAATATTTAATTATACTCATGGAGGAATTGCATTCATGGAGGCTTTTTGACTCAGGAGTTCCGTGAAGATTACAACAGTATCAGTTGAGAATATAGAGGGAGTTCTAATTCTCATTCCCTGGTTCTTCCTCAGTAAGGAATTGCTGTAAACCTTAATCAGTATGACTAAGGGAAGGGTTATGATTTCATAAGGGCCCTACCTAGTCTGTGTGTCCTGTTGCTCCTGTCCTACTCATATTTAGTAATGAGGGTTTCCAGGGATATTATTGCTAAGTCTATGTTTTTATTTATGTACTGGCTAGGGATAGAACTCTTAAAATTTGAGTTTTTATCAATTGTATAAAAGGCTTAGTTCCATCTCTGGAGGTATACTGCTGCAGCTCTGTATTTCAAATCAGAATATTAAGTAAACCATATTTGTACTTTTTTGGTAGCTCCACTACTTTCTATGTGACCAGAGTTTTTTTGAATTTTTGCAATTGGAGGCAATTTTTTATCTTTTTGGTGAGAAAATGTCTTCTACTATGAGCTTGATGTAAAGACAGGTTTTCCATGGGTTTGCTGGCAGCACAATTCAACAGCTTTCTGCCATCAATTATCTATCATTAATTTAATCCACTTATGATTCATAAATGCATAGATTGCAAGTTCACATAGTGTTATACCTACATTTATTTAGGCCATCTATGTATATATGATTTCACTGTAAAATTCACTTACTTCATCTGGAAATCCATTTCTAATAAATTTTTTTTTAACCCGAAAATGGTCAAGACCAGAAGTCAAAAAACTAGAGCCCATGGGCCAAATCCAGCTACTATGTGGTTTTGTTAAAAAAAAAAAAAAAGTTATATTGGAATACAGTCATATTCATCCCTTTACATATTATCTATGGCTGCTTTGATGCTGCAAGGGCAAAGTCAAGTATTTGTGACAGAGAATATATGGCCTGCAATGCTGAGAATATTTACTATCTGGACATTTGTAGAAAAAGTTTTCTAACCCCTGCTCAAGACTAATGAAATTTACTCTGTGTGTATTCATAACAACACTTTTCTCAGGAAGCTGCTATGGAAATATCACTAAAAAAGGGAAAGGGAAGTTATTTTCCTCAAGTACAATCCTTGCAGTGTTGGTTAGGAAGAAGAGACTTTTTTGTCTGTTTTGTTTATTGCTCTATCCCCATTTCATAGTAGTAGATCAATAAATATTGGTTGAGTGGTGAATACATGGCTGGATTAGAGTTTAATGTCTTTAGTAATTAACCAAACACAAAAAATCTAATTAGATTCCTATTTCTATAGCTGTAGTGATTGTATGACTCTCATAGAAGACTGCAAAACTGATTACAAACTAAGCAGCCTAACATATATTAATAATATTTTGTACATAACTCTTTCAGATATCACTTATTAAATACTAACTTACTTATAATGAAGAACAGTTGAGGTTAGGTATCCATTTTCCTTGTTTGTGTTTCTCGTGAAAAGTTGCTTTTCTGAAACATTACTTGCATCTCTAATAATGAAGAAAAATATCTGAGTCTATTTTTTGTAACCCATTTTGTGAATTTTAAAGGAGAGTTTATGAATTGATTCCCATTTTTTCTGCTTGATAGACATTACAGTTAATACGGTTGGTGGTTGTTTTGAGATCTGTGAGATTTTTATATATATATAAAGAATCTCATGCAAGCACAAAGAGCAATTGGTTTTTTGGCTCTGACAGTTCAGAAGATTAAGATCTGAATCCTAGAACTTGGGTAGCTTAGTTCAAAGTAGCAATTCTGAATTTTCCTTAGGAGCTTTCCTACAAAGTTAGTTATCAAGAGAATAGCTTCATTTCCTGTGAAGTTGTGATTTTTTTTTTTTTAGCTCCACAATGAAAAATTTTTGGAAACACTGTTTCACATATTTTGTCCAGTTTACCTTTGTTTTAATGTAGTCATTCTGCACTTCCTGTGAGAATTCATCAGTTTATTTTCAGTCAAATCTGAGACATATATTCAGTGCTTGCCTGATGAAACCTGGATTTAATTTATGGGTCAGTTCACCATCTTGAGCCAAAAGAGCCTATGGTAGATCTTCACATGGATGTGTCTTCAATGTTTACAGTGTGTTTAATAGATGTCACTCAAATCTTATCCTGTAGGTGGTCTGTGATTGGCTTGGTTGTGACAGCCTTTATCATCCTGTTGACAACTTAACCCCTACTTAACTGGCTTGTCTCTCTTAGGAGAATTTTTTAAACCTCTTCTCAGTGCCTATCAATTTACAACCAGGTAGTGTTATAGACCTCGATATTTACCCTGTGTGAAGTTCATGGTTCTAATGTATATGCTATAGAATGTAGAGACTAAAAGTACCCAGGTTTTGAAGATTTGTGACATTAGACTAGTCATTTGAGCTCTTTAGTCTCGGTTGCCTCACCTATAAAGTAGGGTTTAACAACAGTAACAAACTCACACAGTGAGAGGATAAAAATAAGTTAATACAAGTAGAAAAAGTCACTTGGCACATTTCTTGGCACATAGAAATCACTTGATAAGTGTTAGTTATTATTATTACTAAGCTACCCAAATATTTATTGCCTGTATACAAACAACCATCTTTGTCCTCTGATCCAAAACATACCTCAGCTATTTCTTCAAGTTGTCAAATAAGGATTTCTCACAAATCATCACAAGTAAGTCTGTCTGGCAGCTGTATTCACTACACAGTATCCACCTTGACCTTGCTTTCTTGTTCTGTTCTCTACTTTTTTTATTTATATATTTTTAAAGATTTTATTTATTTGAGAGCAAGAGAGAGCACAGAGGGAGAATGAGAGGGAGAAGCAGACTACCCATTGAGCAGAGAGCCCAATGCGGGGCTCAATCCCAGGACCCTGGAATCATGACCTGAGCTGAAGGCAGATGCTTAACAGACTGACCCACCCAGATGCCACTGTTTCCCACTTTTTTAATCCACTGCTTGAAAAGCCTCCTAGAGAAATTCACTGATGACACTAGCTTCCACGGACATGTCTATGTCCATGTCAAGCATTGTCATCTCAGGAGACTCCCACAGAATGAAATCCACAAGATGCCCATGTATTGTTGGGTTCTATGCTGGGTACTCTGTGGAGGGAGATCAATTCTGAGATACATTTTTTATTTTAATTCCAGTATAGTTGACATACAGTGTTATATTAGTTTCAGGTGTATGATACAGTGATTCAACACTTCTGTACATTACTCAGTGCTCATTATGATAGGTATACTCTTTAATCCCCATCACCTGTTTCACCCATCCCCCCACCCATCTCCCCTCTGGTAACCATCAGTTTGTTCTCTAGAGTTAAGAGTCTATATCTTGGTTTATTTCTCTTTTTTTTCCTTTGCTCATTTGTTTTATTTCTTTTTTTAAGTTCTTATTTAAATTACAGTTAGTGAACATACAGTGTAATATTAGTTTCTGATATACAATATAGTGAGTGAACACTTCCATACATCACCCGGTGCTCATCACAAGTGCCCCACTTAATCCCCATCACCTATTTCAGCCATACCCCCCACTTCCCCTCTGGTAACCATCAGTTTTGTTCTCTATACTTAAGAGTCTGTTTCTTGGTTTGCCTCTCTCTGTCCCCATCCCCTTTGCTCATTTTTTTGTTTCTTAAATTCCACATATGAATGAAATCACGTGGTATTTTCTTTCTCTGACTGACTTATTTCGCTTAGCATTATACTCTCTAGCTCCATCCATGTCATTGCAAATGGCAAGAGTTCATTCTCTTTGATGGCTGAGTAATATTCCATTGTATATATACACCATCTCTTCTTCATCCATTCATCTGTTGATGGATACTTGGGCTGTTTCCATATTTTGGCTATTTTAGATAATGCTGCTATAAACATCAGGGTACATGTATCCCTTTGAATCAGTATTTTTGTATCCTTTGGGTAAGTACTTAGTAATGCAATTGCTAGATTGTAGGGTAGTTCTTTTTTATTTTTTTTAAGATTTTATTTATTTGACAGAAGGAGAGAGAGAGAAAGAGTGAGCACAAGCAGTGGGGAGTGGCAGGCAGAGGGAGAGGGAGAAGCAGGCTCCCCGCTGAGCAGGGAGCCCAACTCAGGGCTCAATCCCAGGATCCCGGGATCATGACCTGAGCCAAAGGCAGATGAGCCATCCAGGTGCCCCTAAGTTGATATGCATCTTTTCCATTTATTTTTTACAAATATTTTGAGGCACCCAGGTGGCTCAGTCAGTTAAGTGTCTGACTCTTGGTTTCGGCTCAGGTCATGATCTTGAGGTTGTGAGATCAAGCCCCAAGTTGGGCTCCATCCTGAGCGCAGAGTCTGCTTCAGGTTTTCTCGTCCTCTTCAGCTCCTCCCCACACTCGCTCATGCTCTCTCTTTAAAATAAATATTTAAAAAATATATATTTTTACCACATATGTAAAGTGTTTATAAATAATACAAAGTATTGTTTCATATTTTTTAAATGCACAAAAATGTCATACATTACATATTACTTTGTGCATTTTTAAAAGGATTTATCCAGGTTAAAGTATAGATAGATAGATGATATATAGATAGATAAATAGATATAGATCTACTTCATTCTTTTTAACTGTAATCAACTGTGAATAATATTTATGTCAGTCTCCTTGTAGAAGATTTAAAACCATTAGGTGTTGATTGCTGAAATTAATATGTAAATTTAATGCAATTATTATTAGGATCCCAACAGATTTATTTTGGGAAATTTATGGAATGATCTTAAACTTATATGATTATATATGCTCTAAAATTGCCAATAAAAATACAGAGGTGAAAATAATTTCCTTAATACATACAAGAACATAATATAGAGTATAATTAAATAGGTTTTGGTAAAGAAATAGAAAAAACGTATCACTAGAACATACTAAGAGTACAGAGATATATGTTAGTATATATGAGATTTTAATATATGACAGTTGTAGGTAGTTCAATTCTATCAGAAAAGAATTGTTTAACAGTCCTGGTACAATTGGCAATCCATCTGGAAGATAAAGATAGTGGGTTTTCATCTTATACCCTCAAATAAATTCCAGTTACATATGTAATTAATCCATAAAATCTTGTAAGAAAATAAATGAAGTTAAATGTATAATTTGGGATTCATGAAAACTTCTTAACTAAGACTAGAAACCCAAAGGCTATGAAACAAAAGATAAACATATTTGACAATACAATTAGAAATTTTGGTTGCAGAAACGCCACAAACAAAATTCATAGACAAATGATAGATAAACAAAGCACAATAAGAGGGGTGCCTAGGTGGCTCAGTCGGTTAAGTGTCTGACTCTTGATTTCAGCTCAGATCATGATCTTGGGGTCCTGAGATTGAGCCCCGTGTCAGGCTCCACACTGAGCAGGGAGTCTGCTTGAGGATTCTCTCTCTCCCTCTCCCCCAACTCACTCTTTCTCTCTCTCAAATAAATCTCTAGAAAAATAAATAAAACACTATAATATACAGAGATCTCTTACAAAGTGATATGGAAAAGATAATATGAAAGGAAAATGGGTAAAAAAACATGATTGATACTTCATAAGAGAGCAAATCCAATGGCCAACACATACATGAAGAGATAATCAAATTTTACTTGTAGTTAGGAAATCCAAATTAAAGTAACAATTAAATACCATTTTGTATCCATTGAGTGGATAATAGTAGAAAGATTACCCTTTGATAGTAGAGATGTGAAACATTACAAATATTTTATTTTTTTAAATTTTATTTATTTGAGAGAGAGAGAGCACAAGTGGGGTGAGGGGCAGAGCGAGAAGCAGACTCCCTGCTGAGCAGGGAACCTGATGCAGGGCTCAATCACGGGACCCCGGGACCATGACCTGAGACGAAGGCAGACACCCAACCTACTGAGCCACCCAGGCACCCCGTTCTGGTGATTTATATTTATACTTGCATTTATATTTGCTTTTATATATATTTACATTTATATTATTTATATGTCTCCTTTTACTCAATCTCACTAGTGTATAAGGGTGTAAGTAATAGGGTGTTCCTTTTTAGTATTGGTCACAAAAACCCTGAAAACAAAGTAAAATGCCCATTAATAGAAGAATGATCAAATAAAGTATAATACATCCATATGATGGGATAGTTTATAGTCAGTAAAAACACTGAAATAAAGCTATTCTGGTTATACCTCCTCACATAAATCTCTCATCAGACTTTCTCCCTCTTCTACCATTTACAAAGCAAAAACATATAGATGGAGATAAGCTGGTGTGTGTGTGTTGCGAGGCAGGAGGAGATGTTCTATGGTAGCAGCAACTAAACAACAATCTGGACTGAGGCTGTGAAATCTCACCTGTTGGAGCCAAAATGGATATTGTCTATTCAAGTGTGGTCCCTTGGAGGTGGTTGTATCCAAGGAGTTTCAAATTATTAGGCATAACTCTGGGAATCCTATCAAATATTGTTAGCAGCTATCACACAGGAATCAAGAATCTGGTCCTCAAGGAAAAAGTGTTCAGGGTTTCTGTAACCCATAGGGAATTGGACTGTCAGAAAATAAGGTAGGAATAGAGACCAGATTAGCTAGGTAAGGATAAGTACAAGTTACCTCTAGGTGTATCCAGAATTGTTGAGGGTTCTCTCTGGGCATATTAGATGATGGCATATAATGGTGAAACAGATTTCAAATGCTGCCTGTTACTTGGGTGTAGGTTTCTGATGTTTCCCATATGGACAGATTGATTTCAGGAGAGCCTCAATTGAGAATGTCTGGGGAAGGCACCAAAGACAATCAGATTAAAATAATATGAGGGTAGGTTGAGCAAGGCAGAGGAGAAAATTAACTAGATACAAAGAAGTAGCGTGAATTGATGACCCACTTCTTCAGTACTAGTGAACAGCTTCCAACAGCAGGCCTTGACTCTTTGCATTTAAAGCATATTTGTATTTGGGTTTTGAATTTTGGGGGAACATTGTATGCATTTTCACTTTAGCATGTTTGTGTTCAACTTCCTTTACAGTATATGGTTAACAAGGCTTCTGGACTAGTCAATATTACCATACAGTTTTTTAGGCAGAAAATTCTTAGAGCAAGTTAATTTCATGTTGGAAAGCTAGTACAATTTTATAAATTAATAACCAACCAATTCACAAGGTTATTATGGTTTTCTCATTACCCTAAGGAACCTAAGTATACTGTACATGTAAATTATGTACTTCAAATCTTGGACAGACTGTCACATAAAAAGTATATAATTAATTTATGAGAAAATTTCGACAGTAATCAAATAACAAGGCACAAAAATTAAAATAGTAATTGCATTACCCTTTTCATCTCTTACGCTTTTTCTTTCTACTTCTTTTACACCGTGTCTGCTTTTGTCTGGCTGCTAACAAAAATGGGCACTTGTAACATACAAAATACCAGGTTCTAGGAATATAATGTTGCTCAAGGGAACTTATGTGCTGCTGACTTTATATTTCTGATACCTAAATTTTCTTGATGTTGGCCTGGCACTGAAATACTTTGGAAAAGGGAAACATATGAGAGATAGAAAGTTGGATTATTTCAACTTTTGAGGTAGTACTCAAGCACTTACACATTTCCAAAGGAGATTAGTTACAGATGCTGAAGAAGGAAATGCATCTTTACACATGCCTTTGCACTGGAGCCCTCTGACTGAGATCTATAGGATTAAGAAATTTGGAAGTGCAAACATTTTTAACTTTAATTTCTTTGAACTTTTAATTTGAGGAGATTTCATTTTTGTTCTTTAATTTCTCTTTGGGAAAGAAATAATTGAGGGGGTTCAGAGTATTCAAATTTGGGGCATCCTTTATGTTGTAATGATTTGGGCTAATTGCATAATCTCTGGTGAGTTATATTAAACAATGCAGGTAGGCATAATTTGAAATGGAAAATAGAATAAAGATAAAATATTCTGTCTAGGGTACAATGTAGCCTTGAAGTTAATTTTATTAATGTCTTATTCTGACCCATTTTGTAGTCCTTCTGAGGACAAAGATTTGAACTGTCTTCACAGCTGGTCCCAGAAAGATACATAATAAAGAAGTAGTTGATACTAGCTAGAGATGCAGGAGTAGGGCTACCTCATCAGGGTTGGAGCAGTACTGCCCTGATATATACTAGTTTACTTTCCCAAGGGGAATGGCCACACCATATGCCTCATTACTAAGTTCAATGGGTTAAGACAGTGGTTTTCATCCGTAGCTGCACATTAGAATTATCTGGGGAATGTTTAAAATGCTTAAACTTTATGCTAGAGCAATTAAATCAGAATCTCCGGGTTGGGGTCTAGTATTATTAAAAAGCCCCTGGGTATTTCCAGTATGCATTTGTCTTGGGTTGAGTTACCCAGGAAACACACTCTGTGACAGAGATTTGCATATGAGGAAGTTTATTGGTAAGTACTCTCAGCAACAATTACATGTAAGACAAGTAAAGAAGGATTAGGCAGATGAAGTTGAACTTTAGGGGCTATAACTAAGGTCTCTGCCATAGTCAATGCCACAGGGAGGTCTGGATCTGGGATGGCCCTCCATATTTGTCTCAAATTGAGGCACAGTATCTGAACACCTTTATACCCTTACATCTACCCAACTTTGGATTTGGGTTCGCTTCAGGGAATGAGTATAACCTTGGGAATGAAAGCTCCTTCCCAATGAAAGGAATTACCAGGAGATACTCAGCTCTAAGCTGTCAGCAGCCAACACTACACATATAATCAGATTCCAGAGCCTAGCACTTCCCAGAAGATGAAATAGTGGAGTTAACCTTTCTGGCCCCATTCTAAAAACCCATAGCCCAGGCCTCCCCAGCTGAATAAAAGATATGTGTCTGACTGGTGAAGACAGGGAGGTCTGGTCCCAATAACCAGTGGGACTATGTTAATCAGTAATGGAGTCACAGGGGAAAAGTCAAGCATCGTGGGCATGTCTGTCCCTCCTTCTCTCTTACCTTAAATATGGATGTCCTTAAAAAGTATGTACTTTGCTTCCTATCTACCATGTGATAATGCAAGCCTGCTGTAGGAGTTGGTCCATACCCCACAACCACTATCCATCTTTTGTGCATGCATGACTGGTTATGTAAGTTCATATCAGGAAGAGGACATTCTGCACTACATATTTAACTGCATTGGAGTTGCTATATTGTGACTCCAACCATATATTAATTCTTCTAATATTTCCCAATTTTTTTATAAGCTGGAGAGGTAGAGAAAAGAAACTAGTCTTCCCCAAATTGTTTCCTCAAAAAGTTTAAGTAAATAAAACATACAGAAACAGACAGAAAGAATTAAATTTTTAATGAATGAATAATCAAGACAATTTGAGATAGAGTAAGGATAAAGTAAGGAAAACTTCTGCCAAGTATAATGATGAAGAAAGAAAACAAAAAATATATAGAAATTAGTTTTTTTTAAGATTTTATTTATGTATTTATTTCAGACAGAGAGCACTCAAGAGAGAGCACAATCGGGGGAGGGGTAGAGGAAGAAGCAGACTCCCTGCTGAGCAGGGAGCCTGATGACTTGGGGCTCGATCCCAGGACCCTGGGATCATTACCTCAGCCTAAGGCAGACACTTAACTGACTGCGCCACCCAGGCGCCCCTAGAAATTAGTTTTTATGGCATAATCACAGAAATGGAAATGGAGAAGGGGAGGGAGAGAATGCTATGTTCATTTATATGCTTACAAATTATAAAATCTAACTGAAGTGAATAATTTTCTAAGAATATGTAAGTGATTAAAAATTCTCAAAAGGTAGAAAATACTGATACATCAATAACTATGGAAGAAAGTTTAAAGACATTTTTAAAAAACCCTGAAACCAGAAAGTTCTAGAATAGACAGTTTTGTGGGTGATTCATTTGTGCTTTGCTCTATAATTTACTTGAAATCATAGAAAAGTACATAAAATTTCTCAATTTGTTTTCAAATTATAATACAAGCTTGATATTAAATCCTTTTAAAATAAGCACAAAAAACTGAAGACCACTTTTAAAGATTTTATTTATTCATAAGAGAGAGCGAGAGTACACACGCAGGGGGAGGAGCAGAGGGAGAGGGAGGAGCAGACTTCCCCCTGAATGCAGAACCCAACATGGGGCTCTATCTAAGAACCCTGAGATCATGACCTGAGCCAAAACCAAGGGTCGGGTGCTCAACCAACTGAGCCACCCAGGTGCCCCTACTACAGACCACTTTTAAAGTAGAATCCTAAATAGAAAACTAGAAAATACAAATTTATTATTAATAAGATTGAAAATATGTGATTCTTAAAAAGCCAGCATCATACTGAAACCATAGAGGTATTTACATTAACATCAGGATCAATATAACGATATCTTCTATCAGTTCTAATATTTAGTGTTATTCAATAGATTTTAGTCATTGAAGAAAGATGGAATATGGAAGAATAGAAAAAGAAGAGATGAATTGAGAGATCATATAACTAGTGAAGCTAAGATAACCAATTAAAATTATAATACTATAAAAATCAGTAGAAATGATGAAAGCTCAGTAAAGTCATGTCATATACCGAAATAGACACATATCTATCACAGGGATATATCTATATCTGTTTGGGATATATGTATATATTAGAGATAATGCATACAAAGATACAGATTATATTTCTATAAATATAGGCACACATATATACACATCCATCCATCTATCCATTCTTCTATTCCTTTGGATGCAACTTAGTTCTGTGGTCATGCTTAACTGCTTAACTGGGAATATGTAATCTAACTGTGGGCTTAAAAAAGGGGAAGGTGGATTTTAATGGACAGCTAACAGCTTAAACACATGTGATTATATAATATATATATATATATATATATATATATGAGAGATAGGCAATTCTATGTGGGCCATAATCTTTTAGAACATGTAAGAAAATCTTATTCAGAGTAATTACAAAAACATTAGAAATGAACTTAATAAAAGCACACATTTATTTCTCTAAAAAAAGCATATAAGTGGATATAAACAGCTTATTACTCTGAAGAAATGAATAAAGCAAATGTATTAATTATCCCCAATTTAATTCATTGGTTTAGTAACAATCCAGTTGAAAATCCCTTGTATTTCTCTTAATTTGACAAAATTATTCTAAAATCTATTTGGAAAAAAAAGATATTTATAGAAAAGAAAAGTAATAAAGTGGCACTCAGTCTACGAGATATTAAGGAACACAGTATAGTTTACAATATTCAAAATGTTGTAAAACAAAATGTGATATTGGTACAAGAATTGACAGGGTCATCAAACAGAACATACAGACAAGCAACTAATATTTGATATCTCAAATTTATCTGCATTTGTCTAGTCCTTATCTGGCTATATATCTGTACTGGTTAGGCCCTTAACATGTGCTAATTAGTTACTCTATTCATCAATTTATATGTGATATTACAGTTGGTTACGGTGTAGTAGCAAATGGACCCAGGCATATAATAGCTCAAAAGATAGTTTGTATCTTGTTTATATAATAGTCTTAAGTAGAGCTTCCAGTTTACTGGTTGCTCTAGTCTGTATAAGTCATTTAGTGGTCCAGGCTGACAGAGGTTCTGCCTTTTTCAAAATATGACATAAATGGCTTCCAAGGTTCCCATGATTACCACCAACACACATTAGCCAGAGGCAGAAGGAGCATGGTGGAGGTTTAGGTGGGCCACATGTGGAAGTTTCATGTATCACTTCCACACCTGTTACTCTGGAAACAACTTAGTCTCATGGCCATGCCTAAGTGGACGAGCAGCTGGGAAAAAGTAACCTAACCGTGGGCTTAAAGAATGAGAGGGTGGATTTTGTTGGAAAGCTTGTAGCTTCTGCTAAACACGTTATCTCCCTTTTAATCTACATATAACATTACAATCCAGGACTATTATTATTCCCATTTTATATACAAGGAATTAAGACACAAAGAATTTAGGGATCATGTCCACAGTCACATGACTATTAAATGGTTGGCCTAGTAATCCAATCCAGTTTACCAACTCCAGAGTCTATGTACATCACCATTACCACTACTACAACTGCTACTGTAACTACCAGCACCCCCACTATTGCTACACACACACACACACACACACACACACAGGTACACATGTGTGCATAAATTAAGTTTATGAGAAATTATTAAAAATCATAAAGAATTAAGGCCTATTCAGTAATTAATTAAATGAACTATTTGAAAACATAAATATAGATAATTCTTGTACTTCATAACAAAATCAGGTAGATCAAATAATTTAATGTGGAAAATCAAATCATTTAAAACTAAAAGGACAGAGGTGCCTGGCTGGCTCAGTCAGTGAAACATGTGACTCTTGATCTCAGGATTTTAAGTTCGAGCCCCATGTTGGGTTGTAGAGATTACTTAAAAATAAAATCTTTAAAAATAAATAAATAAATAAATAAATAAATAAAAGGATATATTAGTGACTCTTGATCAGCTCTCTGGAATTTTATTTTTTATTTTTTATTTATATTTTTTTAAGTTTTTTTTTTATTCCAGTTCACATACAGTGTAATATTAGTTTCAGGTGTACAATATAGTGATTCAACACTTTGATACATCACCCGGTGCTCATCACAAGTGCCCTCCTTAATCCCCATCATCTATTTAACCCATCTCCCCACCTCCCCTCTGGTAACCATCAGATTGTTCTCTATAATTAAAAGTCTGTTTCTTGCTTTGACTCTCTCTGTCTCTCTCATCTTTTGCCTTTGCTTGTTTTGTTTCTTAAATTCCACATATGAATGAAATCATATGGTATTTTCCTTTCTCTGATTGACTTATTTCACTTAGCATAATACTCTCTATCTCCAGCCATGTTGTTGCAAATGGCAAGATCTCATTCTTTTTTATGGCTGAATAATATTCGTCTCTGTGTGTGTGTGTGTGTGTGTGTGTACCAGATCTTCTTTATCCATTCACTGATCATTGAACACTTGGGCTACTTCCATGCCTTGGCTGTTGTAAATAATGCTGCAATAAACATAGGGGTGCATATATCTTTACAAATTAGTGTTTTCTTATTCTTTGGGTAAATACCCACTAATGCAGTTGCTAGATGGTAAGGTTGTTCTATTTTTAACTTTTTGAGGAACTTCCATACTGTTTTCCAGAGTGGCTATACCAGTTTGCATTCCCACTAACAGTGCACAAGTGTTCCTTTCTCTTTTCTTTTTTTTTTTTTTTAAATAATTTTTTAAGTAGGCTCCATGCCCAATGTGGGGCTTGAACCCAGGACCGTGAGATCAAGAGTCGCATGCTCTACCGACTAAGCCAGCCAGGTACCCCAGGTGTTCTTCTTTCTCCACATCCTTGCCAACACCTGTTGTTCCTTGTGTTGTTGGTTTTAGCCATTCTGACAGGTGTGAGGTGATACCCATTGTAGTTTTGATTTGCATTTCCCTTCTTTGGAGAAATGTCTGTTCATGTCTTCTGCCCAATTTTTAATTGGGTTATTTGGTTTTTTGGGTGTTGAGTTTTGTAAGTTCTTTACATATTTTGGATACTAACCTTTTATCAGATATGTCATTTGCAAATATCTTCTCCCATTCAGTAGGTTGCCTTTTAATTTTGTTGATTGTTTCCTTTGCTTTGCAGAAGATTTTTATCTTAGTGAGGCCCCAATAGTTTATTTTTGCTTTTGTTTCCCTTGCCTCAGGAGATAGATCTAGAGAAAAGTTGCTACGGCTAATGTCAAAGAAGTTACTACCTGTCTTCCCTTCTCGGATTTTTATGGTTTTAGATCTCACATTTAGGTCTTTAGTCCTTTTTGAATTTATTTTTTTGTAAGGTGTAAGAAAGTGGTCCAGTTTCATTCTTTGGCATGTAGCTGTCCAGCTTTCCCAACACCATTTCTTGAAGAGACTTTTCCCATTGGGTATTCTTTCTTGCTTTGTTGGTTAATTGGCCATATAATTGTGGGTTTATTTCTGGCATTTCTATTCTGTTCCATTGATCTGTGAGTCTGTTTTTGTGCCAGTACCATACTCTTCTGATTTCTTTAATCAAAAAATCAGCTTTGTAATATAACTTGAAGTCCAGAATTGTGATGACTCCAGCTTTGCTTTTCTTTTGCAAGATTGCTTTGGCTATTTGTGGTCTTTTGTGGTTCCATACACATTTTAGGATTGTTTGTTTTAGTTCTGTGACAAATGCTGTTGTTATTTTGATAGTAATTACATTAAATGTGTAAATTGCTTTAGGTAGTATAGACATGTTAACAATATTATTCTTCCAATCCATGAGCATGGAATGTCTTTCCATTTCTTTGTGTCATCTTTCTTTCATCAGCATTAATAGTTTTCAGAGTATAGGTCTCATACCTCTTTGATTAGGTTTATTCCTAGATATCTTGTTATAGCTGTCTAGAATTTTAAAATGTAATGTGAAGTATAATTTTAAATATATGTAATAAATGGCAAAGGAAAAGTTTGTTCTTTTTGACTTTTAATTAAATTTCAGTTACTTTTTGATGAATTCTGTGGAGGTGTCAAATAGGCAGTTGAATATATGAGTCAGGAGTTCTATAGAAAAGTTAGGGTCTGACAGAAATACAGATTTAGGAGTAAATTTATAAATTTAAATTTATGAGTTATATATATGTATATATAACAAATACCTTTATAAATAAACTGTATTTAGAGGTATGGCACTGCATAATTTTACCAAGGATTAATGTGTCAATAGAACAGAGAAGATGGTCTGTAAATATCACTGAATGTAAGGAGACCTAACACACTGCTGATGAGAATTCAAAATCTACAGTTTTTCTTTAGAGCTCTTTGACAGTCTGAATCAAAGGGTCTTATAGTCCATATTTATTGGGGCACCTGGGTGGCTCAGTCGGTTAAGCATCTGCCTTCGGCTCAGGTCATGATCTCATGGGTCCTGGGATGGAGCCCCACGTCGGGCTCCCTACTCAGTGGGGAGCCTGCTTCTCCCTCTCCCTCTGCCCCTCTCCTGCTTGTGCTCTCTCTCTCTCTCAAATAAATAAATAAAATCTTTTTAAAAAGAAAAGAAAATCCCATATTTATTGATGCATTAAACGAAATTCTTTAAATATTCTCAAAAGAAATATACACTGAAACAGTCAAATATTTATATATAAAGATGTATTTTGTGGCATTATGTATAAAAGAGAAAATAGGAACAATCCTAAAATCCCAGAAACTGGGGGATAGTCATAAAATATGAAATATTTGGCGTCAGTGAAATTTTCTTAAATATAAATTTTAGTTCACATACAATGCAATATAGGTTTCTGGAGCAGAATTTAGTGATTCATCACTTACAAAAATATGGAATGCTTCACGAATTTGTGTGTCATCCTTGCGCAGGGGCCATGCTAATCTTCTCTGTATCATTCCAGTTTGAGTGTATGTGCTGCCAAAGAGAGCACTGGCCGCAATGAAATTTTAATTAATGTTTCAAAAATATTTAAGGATATGGAAAAATAAAACAGAAAAAACAAAACACAGCTTCAAGGAACTGATCATGTAGTAGGGATACAGGTACATAAATAATTAGTTTAATGATTAAGGGCAGAGCAGAAGTGTCTACAAAATGCAGAAGAAACAGGGTGCCTGGGTGGCTCAGTTGGTTAAGCGACTGCCTTTGGCTCAGGTCATGATCCTGGAGTCCCGGGATCGAGTTTCGCATCAGGCTCCCTGCTCAGCGGGGAGTCTGCTTCTCCACTCTGACCCTCCTCCCTCTCATGCTCTCTGTCTCTCATTCTCTCTCTCGCAAATAAATAAAATCTTAAAAAAAAAAAATTCAAAATACAGAAGAAACAAAAGAGTAAATGCTTAAATATGTCTAGTGTGAGGGTGATTGGAGGCAGTCTCTCAGAGGAGATGGCCTCTAAATTGAAAATGTGAAGGGTGAATAGGAATGGTTTGAGCAGAAGAAATAATATGTGCCAAGGCAGAGAGTATAGAACAATATGGTATATTGATGAAACTTTAAGAAGCTCAATATTACTGAAGCAAAAAGCATAAAAACAGGTGAAGATGAAGGAAGGGAGGCAATCAGGGGCAAATCATACAGTGCATAAAGTATCATACAAAGATCTAGAATTTATAACAAGGTCACTGGGGTGTAGGGTTAGTGAAACATTTTCAGTAGGGACATGACAAGTCAGATTTAAGTATAACCCTAATCTCCACACATTGCAAGGAAGTAAATACTTCTTGAGAAAATTAGACATAAAATCAAATATCCAATTTGACATATTCTTGCTTTACTCCTGCCTCTTCTCCCACAACGCACTGTGTTCTCTCCCAGCTGTCTCATCACACCTGCTTCCTGTCCCCTCCAGGATCTCTGCAATAATGTCTATTATCAGGAGCAGAACTATGTTGCATAGTGTCCTCCAAGTAAGGCTGTTGTGAAGCCCATCCAGGGATGGATGTTGACGATATAATGTGTCACTGCCCTCCGGATGCAAGACTGAAACTAACTACTGCTATGGTCCAAGTTCATATGCCCAGAACTAAGGCAGTAGCAGGAAGTAAGGCCTGAAAAAAGGAAATGGATTGAAGAAATACATATATAGAGAAGGTGGAATGGATTGGATGGCTAGTAGACTGAAAATCAAGGAGGGCAATGGTAAATTTAGTTCTGGACATATTCTACCGAACAGCATTTAGAGCAGTGGTTTCCAGACTTGGCTGCACATTGGAATCCGTGGTGGAGCTTTGCAACAGTACATTTTCTAGAACATCACTCCTGAATTTTCTGGTTCAGTATTCCTGGGGTGTGAAACAGGTAGCAGCACTTTAAGTAAGCTCCTGTGGTGATCAGAATGCACAACCCGAACTGGAAATTTTGCTGTAGAATACTGCTCAATTCAGAGTTAGTGGAGTATTAACTAGCACATAAATGGATATAGAAAAGATGTCTTGGTTATGGTCCCATGGCTCCTGTTATTGCAAGTGTATTTAGTAGAAATCTGAATATTCCCTTCCATTGCTATTCTGAGCAGATGTTCATTCCTCATTCATGAGAAATTAGGGTTTGAATATCCTGCACCTGTTGCCAGATCTTACCAATGGCAGATTCTCAACTTCTTTCTCTATACATCTATTAATCCAGTTCATAATGATTTCTTTTATGTTTAGCATGTGCTTTTTCTGGCACAGAAAGATGTCCTCTATATAAGCCTAACTTTCCACATACACAAATGATTCTATTAGTTACTCAGCAGGTGTCTAAGACAATGGTTTTCCACAGGAGAACTGTATCCTGAAGATTAAACCATTTTGCCTTGAAAAGTGGCCAGAATTTTATTCTCAGTTACTAAAAACCCCGTGAAGAAGCTGTATGTATAATGCACACAGTGTGACTCAGATCACTGACCATGGAGAATATTGGGTAAAAAACAAACATACATTGATCTGTTGTTGATACTGTTCCCAAAAGTGGCGCTTCACCATATGAAAGATGTTACCGCTTTGGATAGGTTGAATTGTTAAATTTGCTCTTCCCAGACTTTTTAGTAGAGCTCTACTTACTTTTGTCAACTGTTCACTGGTGTGGTCACTAGATGTTTTCTTACATGGTAGCAACTCTGAGGATTAAGTAACCTCTCTAGACACTAATTAATGGTGGATACAGAGGTAATTACTGCACTTGTATTTTTAAAAAATAAACTCAATATTAACACATCTTACCAATAATCTTAAACTATATCGAATGCTGATCGAAACCTCACATGTTGCAATAGCACTGCCAACACAAAACAGACTCCACTGAAGTCCTTTCTCTTGGACCTGTTGGTAAGTTGCCTTTGTAACTACACCCTGGCAGCACGTGCTTTACTACCTTCCTTGGTAGTCAGAAATCAGGGGGAGTAAGCTCATCTGGACACTTCTAGATTTCTAACAGTTTTGTTGACAAATGAATTCACAACTGGATTTGAAGGGCATTGTTCTTAAAAGAAAAGGGGTAGCACGAGGGAGATCTCAGTCATGGTGAAATAGTTCTGTATCTCAACTAGGGTGGTGCTTTTACCGATCTACATAATGTGATCCAATGACATAGAGCTATACTCACACATCATATCAGTATCGATTCCCTGGTTTTGATACTATACAATGTAGAAGATGTAGCTATTGAGGGAGACTGCGTGAAGGATACAGAGGACCTGTATGTACTATCTTTGCACCTTCCTCTGAATTTATAATTATTTCAAACTAACTTGAAAAGAAAGCTCCTTGTCAGAGTCATTTTCCATTAGAAAGCAACAAGCCCAAGCAGTGTGGGAGCCTACCTCTTCTAGAACTGACGTCGTCTGCTTTGCCTGCATCTCGGCTACCACATACCAATAAGTCTGTCGCTTCACTCAGTTCTTTGCCTGGTATTTTGTTGATGCATAGCCTTCGCAATTCAGGCCCAATTTCTGCTTTTAATATCGTTTCTTGTTCAATCCATAATGCCTCACAGTGTCTGGCATGTGACAGGCATTTTGGCTGAATGAATAAAGGAAGGAAAGATGGTCTTATCTATCCTCCTAGAACTCCGAGTTCCTTGAGGGCTAGAACAACAGATTCATCTATATCAGCAAAACATCTAGCACAGTAGGCATTCAGTGAATGTTTTAGGAAGTAATAAATGGAATGTTATAAAATCAACAAGGATTATTGTTATTAACATTTTAAAGGCTCTAACCATTCTCTGCTAAAAGGAAGTTTTCATAATTTCCCTCAACCTCACCTTTCTCTTTAAGATCTTTTATTTATATTTTTTTGAGCATAACTGAGGGCAACCTATTTTTAGTGAGGTAGTATTCTGTATGTATGCCTATAAAGTGGTAGTTTTCTAAGATAGAGAATTATATTCAAAGCTGTTCTTGCAAATCACATCCTGCAGAGATTCTAGATGGTTGTGGCACCAGCTCTGCTACTTTTCAAAATAAATTAGTGAGGTACTTGGGATCCAGGAGAAGACTGCTTGTTAACCGGATGCTGCAAAAATGGGAAAAATAAGGAGCTGCACCCGAAGACCAATGAGCTGCTGAGGCCTTGGGCCCATACCTTTCATACCTTCATTACTGGCCCATTGGCAGTGTTTGATTCTTCAAGAAAGCAGCCTGTGCACTTTGGTGCTGAGCAGCGGGTAAAAAAGACACAGACATGGCAAGTATCTGATGCAAGTTATACCCTAATTTCCTAGACATTTCCTATTTATTCTCTCGTTCCGTGAATATTAGACAAGGCCCCTTGGGTGCAAGTGACAAAAAACCTAACACAAACAGGCCTTAAAAATGGAGAATTTGTGAGCTTATGTAAAAAAGTCCTGAGTGAGACTTGAACTAGGAGCCAAAACACTGTTTGTTATCCTGGCTTGATGTATCTCCACTCTTAGCTCTGCCCTCACCTGTGTTGTCTTCATTATTGGGCTTTATCCAGTGACCTGCTGAATCTGCCCAAATTCAAGTATAGTAGTAAAGAGAGTATGCTCTTCCCAGGAAATTCAGTACAGATCCAAGGATTCACTCTAATTGGACCAGCTGAGGTCACATGTTCACTCATTAACTCATCACTGTGGCTAAGGGTACTCTGTGAATCAGTTGGCCAGGCCTGGGTCTTGCACTCCCCGCTACTGGAGTCAGTTCAGTTCCAACCGAATGAAAGGAACACAAAGTAAAATATCAATTCCGGAAGATATGGTGGGTACCATTACTAGAAGAGAGAGGTAAGAGATGCTGGCAAGCTTCTGCTTTTGAGCTATTGCCTTCTACCATCCCTCCTCATGTCCTCTTTTTTTTTTTTTTTAAGATTTTGTTTATTTATTTGACAGAGAGAGAGAGCACAAGCAGGGGGAGCTGTAGAGGGAGAAGGAGAAGCAGGCTCCCCACTAAGCAGGGAGCCCGATGCGGGGCTCCATCCCAGGACCCTTGGATCATGACCTGAGCCGAAGGCAGACGTTTAACCAACTGAGCCACCCAGATGCTCCTTCCTTTTTTTTTTTAATAGTTAAGAGATTTTATTCTAGTAGCTATAATTACAGTGCTTGTTTGTCGAAATGAAAACTGAAAACAAGTATCCAAAACAGTTGATTACTAATCGTGTATTGGAAGCAGTAAGAGGTTCTGTGACACCAAATAAACCAGTTCTGAGGATTTCCCCAAGATAAAGTTTAACAGCTCCAGCTTCTCCAGTGTTTAGCAAAATGCAAAAGAAAACAGGAGAGGTCATCGATTCTAGGGCAAGTCTGACCCTTGCAGGCTGAGGGAGTGAAAGCACGTGCAGACGTGGCGGGGGGTGGTGAGGGGGTGGGGGGCGGGCTGAGGCTCTAGGGTGCCTGGCCTGCCCACCCTCACTCCTGTTGGTCAGACCCCAAGCATCCTGGAGCAAGCCAGAGTGCCCACGCAGACCCAAGGGAAGGCCAGGGTCCCTCTGAAGGGTCTGTGAGCAGTGGCCACAGCCCCCAGCCTGTCTCCTGGGCAGCTGTGTAAGCACAAGTACAAGCACAAATGCTAGGGGATGTGGGATGACCCGAGACAGAGCAAATCACAGGGACCCTATCGTGACCATGCAGAATGGACCGTGGCTGGTTGTGCCCCATCTCATGTTCCCGACGGGAAACGGACCACTGGTGGACTAGACTCTGGCCACTGCTGCAAAACCAACACTAGGCACGTTTCTCCCTTCTGTGGGTTCACTTGTTCTCCTTATCTTGCATTTGTAACTATTTTTAAAATGCACTGAGTTTGGGTTAAAAACCAACCACCAAAATGGATCTCAACACAGATCTAACGCCTGAGGAGGCGTGCCAGGCTGGTCCGACACAGCGACTTCCGGGGGCCCCGTGTGCCTAACATCCCTTCTCAGTATTGAACATGGGTTGATTCTCTCTTTACAATAAAAAAAGCTGAGTAACACTGCATAGGAGTACCAGAAACAGCCTCACTGGGAACAAAAACTGTTTACATTAAATAAAAACCCGGCTGCAGGCGGCGTCTGCACATTGACAGCCTGGCGAAGCACGCTGTGACCCACCGTGGAGACAGCTTCTGGCGCTCACACCGCAGGAGAGTAAAGCAGGGTGGAATGGAGGCGGTGGGGCGGGGGCGGCGGCTCACTTCTGGTTCCAGAGCTGATTGGACAGCCAGTCCAGTCCCTCCTAGAGCCGGGCCCGCTGGTGGCACAGGTGGCCTGAACGTACCAGTTCCTGTGGCGCAGGGACCATGGCGCCAGCTTGTTGGTGATCTCAGCCGCGTTCATGACGTTGCGGAGGTCCTGCTCTCTGTCGTTGCCACCAACCGCGAAGATGAGACCTTGTGTGTTCTGGAAGCAGTGGCGCCACAGAGGCTGGATCTTGTCCTGGCCGCCCACGTCCCACACAGTGAAGCTGATGGTCTTGTCCTCCACGGTTTCCACAGTGAAGCCTCTGGTGCGAACAGTGGTCACGGTCTCACCCAGCTTCAGTTTGTACACGATGGTGGTCTTCCCCGCAACATCTGGGCCCACCATGAGAATGTGCATTTCTTTTTTGCCAAAAAGGCCCTTAAAGGTGTTCTAGAAGGTATTTCCCATGCTGTAGATGGGGGGGGGGGGACAACACCAGCCAGAGAAACCCTCGGAGGTCGCGGTGAGGCCACTGCTCTGAGCCAGGCGTTTGTTTCGCTCCCACCCCTCCTCGTGTCTTCTTGTCAAAATACTATCTGTCCTGCAAGGGACTGTCCAGTTTAAATGTTACTTTCTTTGTCAGTCCTTCACTCAGTCCTTGGTCAAATGAATTTCTCTTATTGTCTGTGTTTCTATAATACTTTGAACCCCTGCTCTAGCATCCATTACAGTCTGTTTGGTATCCTAATGACCTGCATTTGTGTCTTTATTTCCCTAGGTGACCAGATTTTGAGGGAAGGTACTGAATCTGTTATAGCTTTGCATTGCCCACAGAGTACCATTGACTTTGCCATAGCCACAATATATTCTTGCTGCATTATTGACTCGAAATTAATTTGAATAATTGATCTTTTCCCCCCCATTTCAGCATGCTATATCAGTGGTCTGTTTTCACTCCTGCAAAACTGCTCTGGGGCATGCATTTATTTTTGAAGTTTTCCCACTTTTTCTTCAACTTCAATAAAGAAATTTATACTTATTTTTATTCAAAATCATCCTTTAATTGCTAGTTTGTCTATGCTAAGTTTGGGTTTGAGTACATTTCTGATTGTCTTGAGACTGGGGGGCCTTGACCCTCCCTTCCCATCACTTACATCCTTCATAGCTTTTATATCAGAAACCAAATCTATTATGCATGGTATGGCTTTAAGCTATATAATCAGCCAGAATTAATAACAATTATAACAGGGTCTTTCTATTGCAAATTAAATTCAGCATTTTATAATTCACCAACAAAATCTGATTGACATGAGAACTCTTCTGACCTTTTAGAGGAGTTGATGTTTAAAATGGATATATAATGGGTGCCAGGGTGGCTCAGTTAGTTAAGCCTCCTACTGTTGCTTTCGGCTCAGGTTGTGATCTCAGGGTTGTGAGACTGAGCCCCACGTCAGGCTCTGAGCTCAGCATGGAGTTGGTTTGAGAGTCTCTCTCTGCCCCTCCTCCTCTACCTCTCTCCTGGCTTGTGCATGCTCTCTCTCTAAAATAAATAAATCTTGAAAATAAAAAAGTAATAAGAAAATAAAATGGATAGATAATGATACATCTTCTCTGCTAGTAGACCTGCAAAGACCAGTGGTTAATCCTATACAAATTAGATCAATAGGTTGAAAATGAGAAAATATTCAATGTAATAAAGCTTTACTGAGCACCTGCTGTGGTTTTATGCCCTTTGCTTTGTGTGAATGATGAACAGATGAATAAGACATAAAATTCTCATGGTACAGGCCTGTGCACAGACCCTTTTTTTTTTTTTTAAAGATTTTATTTATTTGAGAGAGAGAGAGCATGAGCAGGAGGGAGGGAGAAGCAGGCTCCCCACCAAGCAGGGAGCCCAACGTGGGGCTCAATCCCAGGACCCTAGGATCACGACCCAAGCTGAAAGCAGACGCTTAACCGACTAAGCCACCCAGGTGGCCTGCACAGAACCTTTAAAAATAATGTAGTAAGGCCAGTAATCAAGTTCCTCAGACTACTCCAGGAGGATGGAGAAACAGAACTTAACCCAGATCAGGGACATAAGGTAAGAATTTATGAATGTAGTTGGTTATCTAGTGTTTCCAAATATCTTAATGTTTGCATTGTATAGAGAGTCTGTGGCTTGGAGAGGTTCAATAGCTTGGTTCAGGGTCACATATGGAGACTGTTTGGCATCCATAGACTTGCATTTCCAGTCAGTCTCAATCTGCCCTATTAAATATTATTGTCCTTCTCACACCATATATATTATTGCCTAGAGTTAATGAATCACAACCACAGCAGAATCTTTCTATAACACAATACATTTAAGAAAAAAGATCTTTAGAGTAAAGTAACTAAGAAACTTAAAAAAATATTTTATTTGTAAGCAGAAATGAGTTCCACACCTACCATATCACTGAGGAAACGAGTATGCATTACACTGTGTCTATGCCGCATGTCAAAATTTGGCAGAGTGCACACAAACAATAAAGTTTCGCAGTTAGGGTCCCTTGATTTTGGAGATGGCAGTTAGGAATAAAATACATATACGGACTTCTATGTCACTCTGACTCAGGAAACAAATGTGATACGGTAATTTTCCCCAAATTTCATTTAAAGTGTTGACAAACTCACTCTTCCAAATAAAATGAGCTGAAGTTGATTTGAAAGGCTTGCACATTCCAGTGCTCCATAGTCAGCCAACCTCAACCCATCAAGATAAACATAGGGTACTGCATATTTAAGATGAATTATATGTCTTGGTGGGTAATTTTCAAGCATATATGAAAGAGATGATATTAATAATAAACCAAGCCAAAGAATTGTTTATTTTTCAGTGAAAACAAAAATACATCATTTAGAGTTGTCAGTCCAAATGTGTTGGTTTCTTTGGTAGTTATTTCTCCCCTGAAGTATCCTCTGGGATTTTACTGAATTATATGACTCTTGTGTAGAACTCTTGATATACAGTTTCCTAGAGAGGGAAAACCTTTTCAACTAATGAAACTGTATATTTTATGATTATATATACTCAATCTAGGAAGATGAAAACATAAATATAGCTTCAAACAAAAAATGTTCTTGGATTTTGAAATTGAGTTTACACCAGGCTTCTATACAATGAAACACCTTAAGTGCAGTTATTCTTTTATTTTTTATTTATTTATTTTTAAAGATTTTATTTATTTATTTGACAGAGAGAGACACAGCGAGAGAGGGAACACAAGCAGGGGGAGTGGGAGAGGGAGAAGCAGGCTTCCCGCTGAGCAGGGAGCCTGATGCAGGGCTCGATCCCAGGACCCTGGGATTATGACCTGAGCCGAAGGCAGACGCTTAATGACTGAGCCACCCAGGCACCCATATTCTTTTACCTAATCATCTCTTTCCATCTTCCATCTCCCATACATCTAGTACACATTTTCACTTGGATATTTCACAAGTACAGTGTATTCAAATCCAACATTACCTTACTCATAAACTCGTCCCTCCTGTGTTCCCAGTTCTGTATGTGACACCACCATTGACTCATTCACTCAGGAGTAATATTTATGGGTTATCCTTAGTATTATCATTAGTTTTACCTCCATATCCGTTAATTACATCTCATTAATATCCCTAAATACACTACGAGTGCCTTATTTTATTTTTTTTTAAAAGATCTATTTATTTATTTGAGAGAGTGTGCATGTGCGCCCAAGTGGGGGGAGGGGCAGAGGGAGAGAATCTCAAGCAGACTCCCTGCTGAGCATGGAGCCTGATGAGGGCTGGATCTGAGGACCCATGAGATCATGACCTGAGCTGAAACCAAGAGTTGGACGCTTAACCCACTGAACCACTCAGGCACCGCCACAATGGCCTTATTTTAGACATTTATTATCTCTCAACTGGATTGTTGTAATAGTCACCTAGTTTGTTTCTTTTTGTTAATCTTATCCTTAAAAACCCTCTTATTCTCACTAAAATCTAAATCTGTTTTTATCATTCCCAATGGTCCCACATTGTCTACAGGAAAAAATTCCAAACCCCTTAGGATGGCATTTAAGACACTTCATGATCTGTTGTCACACCAGTATCAATGAGGAGGTATATTAAAAACTAGATATATGCTTTTACAATAGCACTAAAAGTTTCCTCCTTCAGCTAGTTCTTTATTTCTCCTTCCTTTTAGAGATAAACTTCTTAAGAGTTGCCTATATTTGTATCTCCATTACCTTATGATCTGTTTACTCTTTTTCCAATCTGTTTACTTTTTAAACCACTTCAGTCTTTTCCTATTTCTCCACCATCAGTGTTTCCACAAAAATGTCTTACTTCATAGTTACCATATGACCGCCATATTTGTCCAAGTAATAGTTTCGGTCTTCTTTTCACCAGACAGCTCTATTACATATGACAGAATTGACTACTCATGAGCACTCCTTTGGATCCTAAGAAACCTTTGGATCCTTCTCCTACCTTTCTACTTGCTCTTTCAAAATTCTCCTCTGAGGACTCATTATCATTTAGCTGGCCCTTAAATGTTGGAGTTCCTCTGGGATCTCTTTTTTCCCCTTCATGTCTCACTGTTACCATAGACAAAATCATATACTCCTTGAGTTCAAATATAAGCAGATGGCTCATAATATTGTATCTCTAGCACAGACCTTTGAGTTCCAAAACTGTATATTCAACTCTCTACTTGACATATATACTTGAATATAGAATATGCACTTTAAAAATCAACATATCCAGAGGTGCCTGGGTGGCACAGTTGGTTAAGCATCCAACTCTTGGTTTCTGTTCAGGTCTTGATCTCAGGGTCATGAGTTCGAGCCACTCAATGGGCTCCACGCTCAGTGTGGAATCTGCTTGAGATTCTCTCTCTCCTTCTCCCTCTGCCCCTCCCCCACCCTGTGCTCTCTCTGTGAGATAAATAAATCTTAAAAAAATACATAAATAGGGGCGCCTGGGTGGCTCAGTTGTTTAGTGTCTGCCTTTGGCCCAGGTCGTGATCCCAGGGTCCTGGGATCAAGCCCCACATCGGGTTCCCTGCTCCGCGGGAAGCCTGCTTCTCCCTCTCCCACTCCCCCTGCTTGTGTTCCCTGTCTCACTGTGTCTCTCTCTGTCAAATAAATAAAATCTTTAAAAAAATACATAAGTAAAAATACATAAATAAAAATCAATGTATCCAAAAGTGAACTTATCATTGTTCCTACCAAGCAGCTCCTCAGCCTATATTTCTTGGCTCAGTGAATGGCACTAATTATATACACAGTAGTCCTAGCCAGCAATCTGTGCAACATCCCCCAACTTCCTCTCTCTGACCTTTTTTTTTTTAAGATTTTATTTATTTATTTGAGAGAGAGAAAGAGAGAGAGAGAGCGTGTGCTCACACGAGCCAGGGGAGGGACAGAGGGAGAGGAAGAGAATCTCAAACAGACTGTGCTGAGCTCAGAGCCTGATATGGGGCTCGATCTCATGACCCTGAGATTATGACCTCAGTTGAAACCAAGAGTCAGGCTCTTAACTGACTGAGCCACCCAGGTGCCCTCTTTCTGACCTTTTACATCCAAATAATTACTAAGTCTTGAAAACATAAACACCTAAACGTTTACCTAATATCTCCTGTCTACTATGTACGTACCATCATCCTTATTTTCTCTTGCCTAGACCAGGACAATAGTCTTCTAACATCTTCCTGCCCACATAATTTGTTTCTTATGTTAATTCTCTATCCTGTAGTATATTTAGTGCTTTTTTTTCCCCCCTGGCTTCTGAGGTACTATTTTCTTTTGGTTTTCTTACCATTTTTGCTTTTTTCTTCTTAGCTCCTGTGCCAGCTCCCTTCGATCTCCTCCTCTATTAAATGCGGTGCTCCTCAGTGTTCTGTTGGAAGCCTCTTTTTCATATAGCACTCTCTCCTCGGGTGATGTCTTCTCTCTTGGCTTCAAATAACAACTAGATGTTTTAACTGTTAGAGTCCTATCTGCAGGCTAGTTTTCTCCCCTGAGATATACTTGAATTTTATTCTGGACTTCTCTGAATGTATGTCCCATAAAGCTTAGCAAATCTGGTCCTCACCCATCTATTTTGGCTATTGATGTCATTCTGCCTACAATATTATTTTCCCTTATTCTCTGATGGGCGATGGTCTACTTAGCTTCAAAATCCAGATAGCATATTACCTTTTATCTGAAGTCTTCTTTACCTAATGCTTTCCTTGCTCTCTGTCCAGTTTGGCTATGGTTAAATTTCTTTCCATATTAGTCAAGACATTTTTGGTCACTACTGACAGAAACTTAATTCTAACCAGCTTAAAGCAAGCAGGAGGATTTATTCTAAGGCTCATGTAACCATGGAAATGGCAATGGTTCAAATGGCCTCCAGGACAGCTGGAGGAATGGACTCCAAAATCACCTAGATTCTCCCTCCATCTCATCTCTACTTCTCTTTCTGTGTTGGTTTTATTCACTCAACTAGATTTTCTCCACACTGTAGGAAACACATCCACCAGCAGTTCTGCATCATACTCAGAAGGAGACTGGATCTCTTTTCCCCTGTTGCATTTTGGAAAAGAATTCAACTTAGGATTCTGTTTGGCTAGGCTTCAGTCATGTTCCTAACCCTGGATCAATGACATGTAATTGTGAGTCAGAGTATTAATATTTGCCCCACTTTGATCAGCTGCACAAAACCAGTTAACCATGACTGAAGAGAAAGGGATATGAAAACAGAGGGTTTCACTAGAACCTCCTGGTTGAAATGGAGGTGCATGGGATTTGGGGAAGAATTTTCTATATGAAGGGTAAGGGTCCTGGCATACAAAATAACTTTCTACTAATCTTATCTAGTTTTTAAAGGTTAGTTAAGTGTGTGTGTGTGTGTGTGTGTGTGTGTGTGTGTGTGTATGCGAGAGAGAGAGAGAGAGAGAGAGACAGGTGAGACTGTTGAGGGTGCATTAATTTAATGAAATGCATATAGGTGCTATTCATTTTTTTTCTTTTTAAGTTTTATAGTGGGTATCTGTTTTCTAAAAGTTTCTAGTAGTTTTATTTAGAGTTTTTTATTAAATACTGGGGGAAATTCCCTTTGTTCTGGAAAAGTTAAAACACCAGGCCCTTAATCATGTACCTTTCACTGTTCTCTGGGGAGGTATAAAGATCCATTAAACTGAACAAGTTCGTGGGTTTTGCTTGTTGGTTAAGTCCTATAATCCCCCTCTTTACCTATATGCTTAAAAACTGCTAGGATAGGGTTAGGTAAATTTGTATAGAATGGAGATTCAATGGCAATAATAAAAACATTGGAGTTGCAGCAAATTGGGCCAAGCATAAGACTAGCTTACTGCTTTCATTTTGGTGGTAGTACCTTGGCTTCCCTAGTGATTCCTGTGGCAAATGGAATTCTAAAAGGATCTGAGGCCAGTGAAAGGGCATTTAGAGTTCCCTTGGTGTTGGTCATTGTGTAAATAAAGGGGTTTATCTACATCCCTGTTCTCTATTGACCCATCCAGGTGACTGAGAAGAACTACATCCAGTAGCAATATAAGCTACCTTTAGTGACTTTAAAAGTGAAATTTCATATGTCAAAATATGACCCATACATACAGATCTCAGTCTCATTCCTGGTCTCAGCATCTTTCATTGAGTGCATTATCTGCTATACTGAATTCCTGTCTTTCCCTTGACTTCACAGTTTGGTTTTCTGATAATCCAAGCAAATGAAGTAGAAAGATATTGATTGAAAGGTTTAATTAAATGATTGAACCAATATTTATCCCTGATTTTTTCAAGGTTTCTACATATATGGTTAGGCATGCCTTCAAACTCTTAGGCAAGCAGTTGACAATTCTGTCTTAGGGTTCTACACAAGTAGGAAGTGAAAGCTAAGATCAGTCTGAGGTGAAAGCTTTGAGTGTGTTCATATATTCTCTGGCCACTCATACAACCTTACGCATGTGCACTGACTTGTAGATCCTCAAAAAAAAATGTGTAGTTTTTCAAAGCCCTCTATGGATATCTCATTTTTCAAGTATTTCTTTTAACTTTTGCCCAGTCTCTTTGTTTGTCCCAACTGATATCACTACTTAATATAGCTGCAGTATTAAACAATTGCTGCTGGTTGTTTTTTTTTTGTTTTTTTTTTTTTTTTATTAAAGATTTTATTTATTTATTTGACAGAGAGAGAGATAGCGATAGCAGGAACACAAGCAGGGGGAATGGGAGAGGGAGAAGCAGGCTTCTTGCCGAGCAGGGAGCCCGATGTGGGGCTCGATCCCAGGACCCTGGGATCATGACCTGAGCCGAAGGCAGACGCTTAACGACTGAGCCACCCAGGCGCCCCTGCTGGTTGTTTTTAAGAAACACCCTGGGGATAGGACTTTTTCACCTGAGAGAACTCTGAATCATATCAAATAAAGACAAGTATGGTAAATGCGGCTATTCCAGGGAACTGCCAAACAGGTCGAATAGTAACAATTATTTGGGGATTGGGTGATATGGGGAGTTCCAAACACATTCTGCACCCTACAGTGACTGATTTTAAGAACTGTTGTGGTTGTGAGGCTGTTAGTGTTCAAGTCTGTTGTGGAGCTTGGGAGAGAGGGATGGGAATATGACAACTAAAGTCCCGTAAAGCTCACACTTTCTGCTACGATTCAGCCATTTTTCTTCAATAAACACTCCTTGAATTGTTGCAAGCCTTTTGTCAATTTCTGTACTTTGAAAGAGTGTATTTTGCAATTTTTGCTAGTATTTTCCTTGCTTTCCTGGAAGAATAAATATTTGGAATTCCTTACTCTGCCAATTCCAGAAATGATTATATTTTAGATTTCAAATCAGAAGTTCTGATGTTTTACATGTGTCACTTCCTTCATAAAGGAGGCTTCTTTGGCGACACTCAGTTGAATCCTGTTCCACCTTCATCTTTGTTTATTGTCTACATGCATTTACTTCAGATTAGCCTGCAAATGTGGTGGCATGTTGGGGAAAATGCACTGCCATTCCATACTCTTATTCATTTTTATCTGCAGAATGTGAGGAGTAGGTGCTCTTGCAGGTGTCTTTTAACTAAGATGTTGTTTTGATTGACTTTTTGCTTCTGAAGCTTAATCTACCCTGCAGAAAGCTTAGGCTTGCCAAAGTCAGACCTATAGGCCTGATTATGACAAATAGCAGAACACTTTTGAAAAGGAAAAGTGAGAGAGCAGTGAGTGGATGCCCTAATGAAGTTCTATATTTATAAGAAGGACACTTTATGCTCCCTATACAGGCATGACTTTTGGTAATGTCAGTGATGACATATCCACTCCATCCATTAAGAGTAGAACAACTTCAGACACTCACTTTTTGCCTTTAAAATCAGTGACTCGGTTCTTATGGCTGACAGCCTCACAGGGACAGGCAATTAAGTCCTCTGATGAGTGGCTCCAATGGATTTCAATGAAGCACATACATTCCCAGGAGGAGATTTACTAACCCAGCAAATTTGGCTTTGAGAAAGTGGGTTAGATTCTGTCAGGTGAGAAAGTAGTACTCGAGTACCCTGTAGGATACTGGGTTGAGGATAGACTGGGGAATACATGAATTTTTCTCACCTTCAAGCATTCTGGGGAAATGGTGTCACACTTGCCAAAATCAGCTAATTTCTCCCCAAAGAATGTATTTTTCATGTTAGAAATACTCCTTAAGCTAAAGTGATCCAAAGGTTCATTAGGGAAGGGGGCAGCTGTCATGTTTAGATCTGCTAGAGCTGGCACCAAGAAGACAGTTTCTCTACCAACTGGCTTATGGAATTCCTGTTCATTGGAAGCCAATGATTTTATAAGCTTAAGAACTAACTCCATCCCATACCCAGGGAAAATATCCTCTAGGAACAAAGTTGCAACATGAAACAAGATAAAGTCCTTGGCTTATGGGTCTTGCATTATAACAAGTAAGACAGTGAATACATAAACAAATAAATACATATCAGTTCTACATACTGAGGGAGAGGGAGAGCTAGCACTGAAGTATTGAGGTGTGGTGGTAAGGAGGGAAAACTTAAGGACTGATGAGCTTTGTTCACGTCTCGGGGTTTTCTTTTTTTTAAGATTTATTTATCTTAGAGTGAGTGAGAGCACATGCACTTGCATGAGCAGAAGAAGGGGCAAAGGGAGGAGGAGAGGGAAAGAATCTCAAACAGACTCCCCACTGAGTGTGGAGCCTGATGCAGGGCTCAATCTCACGACGCTGACATCATAACTCTGAGATCATGACCTGAGCTGAAATCAAGAATTGGATGCTTAACCTACTGAGCCACCCAGGTGCCCCTCAAGTCTCAGGGTTTTCTGAGGACATAGTCATGGAAATAGCTTTAAAATGTGAGGGAAATAGATAAGAGAAGGATAGAAAGAGCTTTGAAGAAGTACCTACAGGGACTCTGTCCTTAGTTTAGTGTTTAAGACATACAAATAAAACACTCACTTTTATTAAATCAAATTTTTGACTGCAGATATATGTTCTTTTGATAGTAATACCTCTTTGAGATTGAAACATAGGAACATAGGAGACATGCAACATGGTATGACGTGTATGCATGTGTGTTCACATACATAAACCTTAATTATAAATCTTAAATATAAATCTAAACATATATCTCCATCTCCATCCCTCCATCCATTCATTTACTATGAACCAGGGGCTATTCTCCAAGCCCTTTACATGGATTGCCTCATTTGACCCTCAAAAATTTCCTATGAGGTTGTTTAATTTCCCCATTGTTTAAGTGAGGAAACAGATACAAAGTGATTGATAGTTTCTTAATATGCTGTAGGAAGGTGTACCCAATACTTTAAGCTTTGGGTATCAATAATACACAGTGAGATTGTTCTCTTGTTTTCATTGTTGTGTTTGTCAAATTTTGCTGTCTGTGAATGCTGACTTCATTAAAAACTGGAAGCTTGAATTCTTTTTCTATATTTTGTACCTGATTAAATAGCCGTGGAATTATCTGTGTCTTCTCTGTTTTACAAAATTCATCTGTGAAATTATATGGGTAAGAAATTATGGAGAAGGTTTGCTCTTTATAAAATGTTTTCAGTTTCTTCCGTGGATATTGGCTAGTAGATTGCTTACGTATTATTATCAAGAATCAATTTTGGTAATTGTTCTATAAAGTCATTTAACCCAAAATTTTATGTTTATTTGCATAAAATTTTTGCAGATTATTCTGTTACACTTAAAACATTATTCATATGTAAAATTACTTTCTCTGTGTAATTTATAATTTTCTTTATTTGTGATTTCTCAATTCTTTACTGATTATAATAGCTAGTGCTTTCCATATCTTGATTTTTTTCACACAACGAACTCTTGGAAGTATTTAATTGCTCTACCATTTTTTTTTTTTTTTTTAAAGATTTTATTTATTTATTTGAGAGAGAGAGAATGAGAGAGAGAGAGCATGAGAGTGGGGAGGGTCAGAGGGAGAAGCAGACTCCCTGCCGAGCAGGGAGCCCGATGCGGGACTCGATCCAGGGACTCCAGGATCATGACCTGAGCCGAAGGCAGTCGCTTAACCAACTGAGCCACCCAGGCGCCCTGCTCTACCATTTTTTGATGTTCAAAATCATTAATATCTGGGGCGCCTGGGTGGCTCAGTCAGTTAAGCATCTGACTCTTAATTTCGGCTCAGGTCATGAGATGGAGCCCCGTGTCAGGCTCTGCACTGGGTGTGGAACCTGCTTAAGATTCTCTCTCTCTCCCCCTCTCCCCACCTCCTGCTTGCTCGCTCTCTCTCTAAAAAGAAATTAATATCTGATTTCCCATTATTAATCATTTATTTCTGCTTTGATTAACTTTGTATATTTTTAGTGATTGAATTTATTCTGTTTTATTTATTTTCATTCTTTCACACTTAATGGTGTAACTTTATATGAAGATGTACCTTTCTCTGACATGGTTTTGGTCAGATCCTGCAATGCATGTTCTTTTCATTATCACCATTTTCCAGATGTTCTGCAATTTTAATTTTAATTTCCTATAGGACATAAAAACTACATAGCATCTTCTTCCTTTTTTTTTTCTTTAACATATAATGTATTATTTGTTTCAGAGGTACAGGTCTGTGATTCAACAGTCTTACACAATTCACAGCACTCACCATAGCACATACCCTCCCCAATGTCTATCACCCAGCCACCCCATCCCTCCCACCCCCACCACTCCAGCAACCCTCAGTTTGTTTCCTGAGATTAAGAATTCCTCATATCAGTGAGATCATATGATACATGTCTTTCTCTGGTTGACTTATTTCGCTCAACATAATACCCTCCAGTTCCATCCATGTCGTTGCAAATGGCAAGATTTCATTCCTTTTGATGGCTGCATAATATTCCAGTGTGTGTGTGTGTGTGTGTGTGTGTGTGTGTGTGTGTGTATAGCACATCTTCCTTTTATTTTAATTTATTTATTTATTTATTTTTAATTTTATTATGTTATGTTAGTGCACATTGGTTTTTGATGTGGTGATCCAGGATCCATTGTTTTCGTATAACACCCAGTGCTCCATGCAGTACGTGCCCTCCTTAATACACATCACCAAGTATAGCACATCTTTATCCATTCATCTGTCGATGGACATCTTGGCTCTTTCCATAGTTTGGCTATTGTGGACATTGCTGCTATAAACATCAGGGTGCATGTACCCCTTCAGATCACTACATTTGTATCTTTGGGGTAAATACCCAGTAGTAGGAAGGGAAAAATGAAGGGAGGAAATCGGAGGGGGAGACGAACCATGAGAGACTATGGACTCTGAGAAACAAACTGAGGGTTCTAGAGGGGAGGGGGGTTGGGGGATGGGTTAGCCTGGTGATGGGTATTAAAGAGGGCACGTATTGAATGGAGCACTGGGTGTTATATGCAAACATTGAATCATGGAACACTATATCAAAAACTAATGATGTAATGTATGGTGATTAACATAACATAATAATAAAAAAAACTACATAGCAAAGAATTTGTGTGCTTGTTGTTGCTTGTAATTTCCCTATGAATATTTTTGGTCTGTTTGTTTTCATTTTTATTACAGCCTTCTAGTTTTATAGCTCTGTGCTTGGATAATCTGACCTGCACATTTTCTACTTTGGGGACTTTGTCAGAGTTTTATTTATACCTTAATATGGTCAATGTGGGTGCTTGATAGAGAGTTTATTCTCTAATTACACAGTAAATTGTTGCTTATATCTATAAATTTAATCTTATTAACTATTTAAAATTACTCTGCATTTTTGTTTTTTGCCTACTTGATTCATCATGAACACATGAGTAAAAGTCTCTATGACAATTATATTTCCATTTCTCCACATATTATTTGTGAGAGTTTGGTCATGAATTTTGATGCCATGTTATTTGTGCATGATGTTTCAGGACAAGTAAGCTCTTCATTGTGGAGTTTATCCATTTTCAATATAAAAATCTCTTTAAAATCTCATTAAATTCTTTCTCTTACACTTCACTGATATTAATGACATTATTTTGTTTGCTTTTTCTTTTGTTTATATTTGTTTGATACACACACACACACACATATACACCTTCCCTTATTTTTAAATTATCTGAATTTGATTTGCTTTCTTTGTATTTAACAAGGGTAGAATTTTATTTTTTGATCCAACTGGATAATCTTTTACTTATAATTGGTAGAACAAATAATTTTTTGTTTCCGTCTATTTTATGTTGTATTTTGCTTTTATTTTTTTCCCCTATTACTATATTCATTTATTTATTTAGCCTTGTGCTAGGGCCCTTTTTGAAGTTCTCCACACTACTAGGCAAAATCAATTCTAAATAGTTATATAGTAAATACTAATAGCTACATAATTTTACCTTTTTAAAAAGTTTTTATTTAAATTCCAGTTAATTAACATACAATGTGATATTAGTTTCAGGTATACAATTTAGTGATTCATCACTTACATACAACACTCAGTGCTCATCACAACAAGTGAGCTCCTTAATCCCCATCACCTAGTTCACCCATCCCCCCACCCACCTCCCCTCTGGTAACCATCTGTTTGTTCTCTCTAGTTAAGAGTCTTTGTCTTGGTTTGCCTCTCCTTTTTTTCCCCCTTTGCTTTTTTTAACTCTTTTATCTCTGTTGTAAGGGTCTCACTGATGTCTTCTATTCTTTCCTGAAACCGAGTGAGTATCCTTATGATTGTTGCTTTACATTCTCCATCAGGCATGTTACTTACATTTATTTTGCTCAGATCTCCAGCCATGACCTTGTTTTGTTCTTTCATTGGGATAAATTCCTCCATCTTGGCATTTCGTTCAAGTCCCTGCCTTCTCCTCTATTAGAAAAGGCAGTTATGTCTCCTGCTCCTGAAAGTAATGGCCTTATAAAGAAGAGGTCATGTAGTGTCCTGGGCCTGGGCTTCAGGGAGTGTCTTTGGTATGTACTGTGTATGCTCTGGTGTTGTGTTTTGACTGCTCTATCCTTCAGAGCAGTCGTCTACAGAGGCTCTCCTTGACTGCTGTGGGCAGTATTTGGTCACTGGCCTGAATGTGGTGAGTTTTAGCTAGGTGTGCTCTGGTCTGCTTATGAAATGAGACCTTACACCACCTCCACTAGAACTGAGGCCCTGCGATCCCTCTGGTCAAGAGACATGGTGTGGGCAGGGTTTTGTGCTGGTCTTCTGGGGAGGGGGCCTGCCTTGCTGGAACTGGGGCAAGCTTGACTGAGAAGGGCAGTCCTGCCAGAGTGCAGGAGGGTGGGGCTTGGTCTAAGCAAGTTAGGCAGCCATTGTAGGCTCTGCACTGCTTCCTGCTGGTGGTTCTGTGTTTATGCTGAGGGGCAGGGTAGGGAAATGCCTCCAGTCAGTCCCTTCATTCCCAGAGAGGCTTCACTCAGGGAAGTGCTCCAAAAAGAGCAAATAATCACTGTGTGCCCCCCCCCCCACGCTTTCTTCAGATCGCTGTTTCCATGCCATCTGCCACCCTCCCCCTCCACCCCAGCCCACTGGGTTTTTTGCCTGCTTGCTCTGCAGGAGCAGCACAGTGCCCTTCAGGTTCTATTCCAGCCAAACCTGCTGACCTTTAAAACTCCAGGCTTTAATCCCCTCAGGTTGTCTCTTTGACCTCGGCTGCAGCAACTTCTTGCTAGACATATCTCCAAAGGCAAGAGTAACAAAAGCAAAAATGAACCATTGGGAGTTTATCAAGCTAAAAAGCTTTTGCACAAAAAAGGAAACAACCAACAAAACTAAAAGGCAACCAACAGAATGGGAGAAGATATTTGCAAATGTCTTATCAGATAAAGGACTAGTATCCAAAATCTACAAAAAAAAGGTATCAAACTCAACACCCAAAAAACAAAAAAATCCAATCAAGAAATGGGCAGAAGACATGAACAGATATTTCTCCAAAGAAGACATACAAATGGCCAACAGACACATGAAAAAATGCTCAACATCATTCACCATGAGGGAAATACAAATCAAAACCACAATGAGATACCAGCTCACACCTGTCAGAATGGCTAAAACTCGCAACTCAGGAAATAACAGCTGTTGGTGAGGATGTAGAGAAAGGGGAACCCTCTTACATTGTTGGTGGGAATGCAAACTGTTGCAGCTGCTCTGGAAAACAGTATGAGGTTCCTCAGAAAGTTAAAAATGGAGCTACCCTATGATCCAGCAATTGTACTACTAGCTGTTTATCCAAAGAATACAAACAGTGATTCGTAGGGGCACCTGCACCTCAATGTTTATAGCAGCAATGTCCACAATAGCCAAAATATGGAAAGAGCTGAGATGTTCATTGACAGATGAATGGATAAAGAAGATGTGGGGTGTGTGTGTGTGTGTGTGTGTGTGTGTGTGTGTGTGTGTGATGGAATATTACTCAGCCATCAAAAAGAATGAAATCTTGCCATTTATAATGACATGGTTGGAACTAGAGGGTATTAAGCTAAATGAACTAAGTCAGAGAAAGAAAAATACCATAGGGATTTCACTCATATGTGGAATTTAAGAAACAACAGATGAACATAGGGGAAGTGAAGGAAAAATAAAACAAGATGAAAATTGAGAGGGAGGCAAACCATAAGAGACGCTGAACTACAGGAAACAAACTGAGGATTGCTGGAGGGGAAGTGGGTGGGGGGAAGGGATAATTGGGTAATGAGGATTAAGGAGGGCACTTGATATAATGAGCACTGGGTGTTATATGCAACTGATTAATCACTAAATTCTACCTCTGAGACTAATAAAAAAAGATCCCTGCTAGTTGCAAGAACTCATGATATTCAGCCTCTCTCATTTTCCAAGCCATTGGCTTTGGGGAAACATTCTCCTTGTGCATTCCCCTGTGTGCTCCTCTCTCTTCCTCTCTCCTTCCCTCTCTCCCCCTTCTCCACAACCACAGTTCCCTCCCTCCTCAGCACCCATGATCCATTTCCCCCTAAACCATGTCTCCATACTGCCTACCTTCTTCATTATGCCCTTTTCTCTCTCTTTAGTTGTGCAGTTTGTTCTGTCAGTCTTCAGATCAATTTCTGGGGTATTTAGGATAATTTGATAGTTACCTGGTTGTGTTCATGTGATGAAACAAGCCTAGAATCTTCCTACTCTGCTGCCATCTTCCCTCCTCACACCTGTATTTTGCTTTTAATACTTGTTTTGACTGTGTGATATTTGTTTATTATTTTATGTACTTTAGGTGATTAATGTTTAACTTCTTTTTATTTATTATATTATTTACTTTTTAACTTTTAATAATATGCTTATTCTTGTATTTGAGTTGACAGCTTTGCACAGCCAATTGACTCTTCTATAAAAGTTTAAAAAGTTAGCTCATTTCCACCTCTCCTCTTCCTCCACTAGTATTCTAGTTTTTGCTATTTTAACATTATTTTTTTAAATTACCAATATTTTTAGCACTTGTCATTGCATTGTTTTGTTAGTATATTTTCCATTGTTATTTGTCCTTTATTAAATATTTAAATGGACCAAATTCTCAATGTCTGTCTTTCATAACCATAACATTTTAAGTGATTTCTTTATTTTTTAATTAATTTCTTAATTGGCTTGATTTTTTTTAAGATTTATTTATTTATTTTAGAGAGAGAGAGAAAGAAAGAGTGTGAGCAGGTAGAAGGGAAGAAGGAGAGGGAGAGACTCCTCAAGCAGACTCCCCTCTGAGCATGGGGCCCATCGTGGGGCTTGATCCCAGGACCCTGAGATCATGACCTGAATTGGCTTGATTTTTTTGAGCTACTAATCCTTGAGTTCCATTTCCATTTGAGAATATTTTTCAAGTACTTTTTTACTTTGAGAGTTTTCAAATTATAAAATTATGGAGTTATACTTCTCTTTCCAAGGAATTTTGTATACTTTGCTCCATTGGCTTTTTGTATTAAATGATCCTGTGGAAAGCTCTAATACTATACTTATTTTCCCCCTTATATAACTGATTTGCTTTTTTTCTGCCTAGATACCAATGGGATTCTTTATAATTAGCATTTAGTGACTTCCCCAGGTTATGTTGTAGGGTTGATTACTTCATATTTTTTCCCTAGAACACTGTGTGTCATTTTGACATTTAGGTTTATGCCTTCTATTTCAGGAGATTCCTCTAGTATTAGAACTTTGAATGCTGGGGCGCCTGGGTGGCTCAGATGGTTAAGTGTCTGCCTTCGGCTCAGGTCATGATCCCAGGGTCCTGGGATCAAACCCCGCATCAGGCTCCATGCTCAGTGGAGAGTCTGCTTCTCCCACTCCCTCTGCCCCTCCACCTGCTCATGCTCTCACTGTCTCTCTCAAATGAATGAATAAAATCTTTAAAAAAAAACAAAAGAGAACTTTGAATGTTGTTTTTTGTTCTCTTCAATCTCTCAAGAAGTGCAAATTCCATGAAAGCTGACTTTTCTTTGTCAACTGTATCTATCATGTACTCTCTTCTTGCTTCTGTCACTTTATTCTGTATGTGTTTGTGCTTTGTGTTTGTGGAGTAATTTCTCAAGCCTGGCCTCAATAGCTTTTCTAATGTCTTTTCTACCCCTTGTAGTTTCTACTGTTTTTTAATTCCTGTGATAATTTCACTATTCTAGTAGATGTGTCTCCAGCTCTTTCAGGTCACTTTTCATAAGTTTTTTTCTTTAATGAAAAGTGTCGATATTTAAAATTTTTTTTGTAATTTCTCTGCATAGTCACTTACTTAATGAATATTTGTTGAGAGCTCATGACGTGCCCAGTACTATCTTAAATGTTGGGGTATTGCAACAGAAATAACTACCTGCCTTCATACAGCTTCTATGCCAATGGGAAGAGTCAGACAAAAAACAGGATACATAAGTAAAACATAGTATATAAAATGTGAGATATAAAAATACAGCAGGTGGAGTGGAATATAAAATATTGTGGGGGACAGTTGCAGTTTTAGATTAGTGGTTAGGGGGACACCTGGGTGGCTCCAGTTATTGAGCGTCTGCCTTCAGCTCAGGCCATGATCCCAGGGTCCTGGGATTGAGTCCCACGTCTGGCTCCCTGCTCGGTGGGGAGCCTGCTTCTCCCTCTCCTTCTGCCTGCTGCTCCCCCTGCTCTCTCTCTCTGTGCCAAATAAATAAATAAAATCTTTAATAAAAAAAAAATATTAGTGGTTAGGGAATGTGTTGCTGAAGTGTTGATATTTAAATAAAGACATGGGAATGTGAGGGAGTATGGAATGCTGCTAATGAAGGGAAACTGTCTCAGGCAGAGGGTAGAGACAGTGGCAGGGTTCTAGGTGGAAGTTTGCTTGGTGTGTTTGTAAAACAGAGCTACTGTAACTGGAGTGGAGTGCGTGTGTGTGTGTGTGAGAGTGGTGGAGATGTCAGAAAGCAAGGGTAGGGGGCAGGTTATGTTGGGTGTGTAGATCATTGTAAAAACTTTTGGAATGCAAAGAGGAAAGTTAAAATTTTGATCTTTTGATTAATGTTATGATAGAAGGGACACAATCAAACAAATATTTAACAGGATCATTCTAGTTGCTGTGTGGAAAACTAACTAAAGGGAGGCCAAGGTAAAGGCAGAATGACTAGTAATGAGCCTTTTGCAGTAATCCAAGTAAGGGAATATGATGGCAAAGACCAGGGTGGTTGTGGTAGAAATGGTGAGAAGTGGTCCATATCTGGATATATTTTGAAAGCAGAGCTAGTAGGATTTATAGATGGCTGAGATATAGAATGAGAAAGAGAAGAATCAAGAAGGGATAGCCAGGTATTTGGGCTACGTAACTGAAAGTTGTCATCAGCTGAGGTGGAGAATACTTAAGGAGGAACAGGTTTAAAAGGAAAGTTTAGTAGCTAAATTTTGGACTTGTTAGGTTTAGTATTTCCATCAATCAAGTGAATGAAGATGTTAAGTAAAAAATGTGATATAAGAAGCTATATTTCCAAAGAAAGGTTTGGACTAGAAATACGCATTTGTGAGTCATCAGTGTTTAGATCATCTTAAGGATGAGATAACCAAAGTAGTGAATATAGATATAAAAGAGAATAGGTAAAAAGTTTGAGGCCTAGGATATTGCAACCTTTAGAAGACCAGGAAATGAGAAAAGAGCAGATAGACTGCAAAGTTGCAGCTGGGTAAATATAGTGTGCTGAAAGCCAAGTGAAAAATGAATTTCAATGAGGAAGGAGTAGTCAACTGTGTCAAATGTTTTTGATAGATCAAATAATATGAGAAATGATCGCTATATTTAGCAACATAAACTTCCTTGGTGACCTTGATAAGTGTAGTTTCTGAGGCATGGGAAGAGCAAGCCTGACTGGTTCAGGTTCGAAAGAGAATAGGAGCAGAGATTTTGGTGATAGTGAATCTAGACACATGTTTTAAGGAGTTTGCAGTAAAGAGAAGGCAAGATATGTACAAGAGATCAAGTGGTATGTAGAGTCAAGAGAAGCTTTTTAAGAGGGGACTATTTTTCCCTCTGTTGTATATTCTTTATTGTCTTTGATCAGGATTTGTTCCTTTTAGAGGAGGCATCTATTCAGGGGTGCAGTGATCCTTACTGTTTGTTATTCCTGTTATATTGGTGTCACTTCTACTTGAGCTTCTTTACTTAAACCCTGTGGGGAGAGCTAAGGAGAGTGACGTGGGGTAGCAGGTATCTTTAATTTGGTCATGTGTTCTGAGAGAACCTTGTCTGTAAATATTCCTCCTCTCCCAGGGATATATTTCTCCTTTTTGTTTATTTTTTTGTTATTTGTCTCTTTGAAATAAGCAAATCAAGCAGGATAATTGTCATTGTGGCTGTCCCTGTATCTCATTGTTTTTTACCTGGAGATTTACTGTTCATTTTTTCTGCTCAGTCAACCTTGGTCAACAATTACAAATCTGATTTCACCTTCTACTATGTCCTCCATCCTGTATTATCTCCAGGACTTTTCTACAGATTTGAGAACAGGTTGCCAAAAAATAAGGCAGGAATCACAGTACAGTTTCTCATTTCACTTCATCTCCCCCTCCACTGTGTGATTTAGAAAGGAGACTCACTGGAGATACTCAGTTTTTGAGAGGGTCGGTCTTTATCTCTGGGCCTCATAATTCTAAATTTATTTTTAAGATTTCATTTATTTGTCAGAGAGAGAGAGAGTACAAGCAGGGGGCGAGGGCAGAGGCAAAGGGAGAAGCAGGCTCCCTGCTGAGCAAGGAGCCTGATGTGGGACTCGATCCCAGGATTCTGGGATCATGACCTGAGCCGAAGGCAGACCCTTACCTGACTGAGCCACCCAGGCGTCCCATGGGCCTCATAATTCTAAATAATGGATTGTGATTAGAATTTTCTGGAAGTTGGGACACCTGGATGGCTCAGTCGGTTGAGCATCTGACTCTTGATTTTGGCTCAGGTCATGATCTCAGGATCATGGGATCAAGCCCCACGTCAGGCTCTGCACTCAGTGGGGAGTCTGCTTGAGGATTCTCTCTTTTCCTCTCCTCCCCCCAACCCCACCGTGCATGTGCACGCTCTCTCTCTTTCACAGATAAATAATTTAACCTTTAAAAAAAAAAGAATTTTCAGGAAGTTACCTTGTTTTTAGAGAATTCCTTATCCAGCTAAAGATTGTAATAATATTTATTCATCGTTGTTTTCTTCTTTGAGTTGGTCTAATTCCATTTAAAATATTTTTATTGGGGTAAAAGAATCAAATTTTCCATTTTAACAATTGTTAGCTATACAGTTTAGTGGCATTAAGTACATTCACACTACTGTACAACCATTACTACCATCTATCTTCAGAACTTTTTCATCTTCCCAAACTGAAATTCTGTACCTGTTAAATAATATCTTCTCATTTCTCCCCCTCCCTAGCCTCTGACAACTACCATTCTACTTTCTGTCTCTAAATTTGACTACTTCATAGAAGTGGAATCATACATTACTTGTTCTTTTGTGTCTGGCTTATTTCCCTTAGTATAATGTCTTCAAGTTTCATAACAAATATCAAAATTTCATTCTTTTTAAGGCTGAATAGTATTTTGTTATATCTATATACCATATTTCATTTAATCATTCATCTATCTATGGACACTTGGGTTTCTTCTACCTTTTGGCTACTGTGAATAATACTGTTATGAACATGGGGGTACATATATCTGTTCAAGTCTCTGCTTTTAATTCTTTGGGGTATATACCCAGAGGTAGAATTGCTAGATCATATGGTAATTCTATCCTTAATGTTTTTGAAGTACTGCTGGACTATTTTCTACAGTCTCAGTTCTTGCTGTGCATCAGAATCCCCTCTTGAGCTTTAAAGAATACATATGTTCAATCTCTACCCCTGGAGACTCTGATTCAGTGAATCTGAATATATATCTGACTCCTGGGGTTTTTTTTAGAATTCAGATTTTAAAAAATACTAGTGACAAGTTATTAAGAGGTAGTTCTTAAAGAGTGAAAATAAAAGAATATTGAGCAAAAAGTTAGTCTCCTCTTAACATTTGGAGTATATTCTTACATATACATTTGTATACATACACATACACATTTTTGTATTTTAAAAAAACATAAATGTGATCACACCATACACAGTTTCTACAATGCACTTTATTGTCTTAATAATTTATTCTGAAGATCTTTTTATTTCCATACACATAGATCTAGATCAATCTTTTTCAGCACATGCAAAATCTTCATGGTATAGATGCATTATTCATGTTTAACTGTTTACCTACCTGTAAACAGTTAGGCTTTCTCATTTTTTCTATTACAAACAATTTAGCATTTAACATACCTGAATGCATAATTTTTGCATTTGAGAGATACAAGGTTTGCTAAAATTGGAATAGCTTGGTTAAAGAATATGGACATTTTCTATGTTCATGGATATTTCCTGACTGCCCTTCAAAAAGGCAGTATCAATTTAAGTTCCTGTCATTAGCACAGGAGAGCCACTTTCCCCTGCTCTCCTCCATATTGTGAATTTGTCTCTGGATTGTGAACTTCTCAAGTGTTTCTTAGGTTTTTTTCTCCCTCTTAAGGTGCTAGAGGATGGGTAGAGTGGGCTTGAGTTGGATACTTCCCTTCCCATAGTTAAGTTAGGTTCAGATAATACCCCAACAGGTTAGGCTCTGGTTAACTACTTCTCCCTGAGGGCTGGCCTTGGAAGGCATATTTCAAAATATTTCCTTTCCCCCATCCCTGCTGAAAGCATGAGATAATTTTTCCCCTGATATTTACTGTGGGAATCTGGTCAAGTTCCTGGAAGTAAATCCCACAAAATTGTGGTGATCCCCTTATAACTGGATCCCCCTGGAGTCTTTTTTTTTTAAGATTTATTTATTTATTTGGGGTGGGGGGATGGAGCAGAGGGAGAGAATTCTCAAGCAGACTCCCCGCTGAGTGAAGAGCCTAATGCGGGGCTCCATCCCAGGACCCATGAGATCATGACCTGAGCCAAAACCAAGAGCCAGAGGCTCAACCAACTGAGCCACCCAGGGGCCACCCTCCACTGCCCAGTCTTTAACTATCAGAGTTTCCATACTGAGCCTCCAATAATTCGACAGTTACAGTTCAGGTTTTTCTGCCCAGGTACTTGTTCCCTGTGGAAGTTTCTACTCATGTGTCTGTGTTCTGTTAAGCCAGGACTCTCTACAGTCTCCTGTCTTGCTCTCCAGTCTCAGAAGCACTGGTTTGCCCTGTGTCCTCTTCTCTCTTATGATCTTAGAAGAGTTATTGATGGGGTGCCTGGGTGGCTCAGTTGGTTAAGCATCTGACTTTGGCCCAGGTCATGATCTTGGGGTTCTGGGATCAAGCCCGTCGTTGAGCCCTCCTGGCATGCCCCCCCACCTCCACCCCACCCCTCCCCAGGGGCTCTGTACTCAGCGGGGAGTCTGCTTGTCCCTTTCTCCCTCTGCTTCTCCCCCTGCTTGTGCACTCTCTCTCTCTTAAGTAAATAAATAAACATTTTTTAAATTAAAAAAAAAGAAGAGTTATTGACTTTTCAGTCTGTTCAGCTTTTCATTTGTTGTTAGGACAGAGTGATGACTTCCAGGCTTCTTACATGTCGAACTGGAAACTGGAAGTCTTTCTAATTCCATTTTATTTGGCAGATATTCTTCATATTTTATGTTTGAGGGAGTAGCTACTTCCTAGTTTCATTGCCGTTTTACTTTTTTTTTTTTTTCAGCTTCACTCTTTTACCCCCATTAGCCTGTTTCAAATAGGGGATGATATAAATACACTTTTCCTCTGCATTGTTTTAGAAGCCTCACAAAGTATCTTTTAAAAATTGGAAAGTACAGGGTGGATGTATCTTTTCACTGAAAATACCTTTATGATTTTCATAATCATCCTTTTATGCCATTCTATCAATAAATATTTATTGAACAGATATTCTAGGGCCAAACCCTGCCTTAAATGCTGACTAGTTAGAGCAATAAGAGTTTGTCCCTGCCCTTGAGGAGTTATTGTTAAATTAGAGTTAGAAAAGTCTGCCCGAAAATTTTACATAAATTGGGTGTGTTCTGTGAAGACAGTTAGGATTCATATGGGCACAAAAAGGAAAGAGGACCTTCGTTGCATAGGAAGGCACCAGGTAACTATTTTAAAATGTTGAATTAAATATAAGCCACAGTTGGAATCATATTTGATAGAAGATGTAAAGAAAGATTATATTATTGCCCATTATAGATGGGGATAGAGGATGATCATGGGTTCTAGAGAAATTTATCATGAGCAGAGATGTGATTTTAGGATTCATGGGGGCATATTCAGGAAAAAGCCAGATTGATTTAAAACTAAGGTATTTGTAGAGGAGGAATGAAAGATAAGACTGGGGTAATTACTAAGAACCAACAGTATTGCTCTGATCCCATCCTGCTAAAAATCCATTAACCTCTATGAAATGTTACAGTTCTCCCATAAAGGAAATAGAGCACCTACACTGATATATGTAATCATCCACTACTGCTGACACCAATTACTGAAAAGCTATAATGATGTATCTTTAAACCAAACTCAGCCTAACAACCTCAAATCTGGACTTTCTCCTCTCAGTAGGCTAAGCAAATTCTAAGACCTTACCATTGCTCCTTCCATGCCCATTGTAAGGGCAGATACCCAGAATTCAAGTCTTTTAGGTAGCCCAATGCTGAGTCCATTGCCTTTTATACACCTTTGAGAATATGTCTCTAATGGACCTTAGTGTCAGTCAACAGGACCTGTTTGAGATCATTAACCTCCTTCTTGCCCACCACCTGCTGAGGATGAGTCCAAGAAGAAATTGTCATCCCTGCATGAACAGTGTTGGACCTTCACCCTTTACCTAATAGCTACACTTAGAGCATAGCAAAAGGTCTGCATCCCTGCCCCCTTTCTACTTTTCAGCTGTCACTCAGAAGACACAACAAAGGATAAATCAGGAAAACTAAATATTTCATATATGCCACAATAAATCAGGTGATTTTTATGGACAGAAAGAAATTGGCACTAGATGCCATGGGGAGAAGATTTTAATACTTCATGCACTCCTGTTTTAATCAAATGGAAATTGTAATTTATGTTTAGGAACTATAAATATTACATTCTAGTTGATGTTGATTTGCATTTGGTTTCTGAGCAAATACAGCAGAATTATAGGAAACTGCAAAAAAAAAAAAAAATCCCCCCAAATCTCTGCATTTTACATAAGAAGGCATTTTAATTGACTCTATGCTAAGATTAGTGGTTGACTATTACTGTAATAGGTTAAAATTTAAAGCCCTGAAATTCCAGAATAGGTGAAGTATTTGTATTTGGGATGTTTTCAGCTGTTAAAAGTCCAGTCTATTAAATTATATAATTTCTTCCACACCAAAGAAATATTAAAAGGCCACTTGATGATAACGATGTATAATAGATTCTTTGAGCTTAGTCATCAGAGTAAATATTATCCAGCAAGCTAAATAAAAACATCTTGACTTAATACAAATTACTCTGAGTATTTTGGGGACTGTATGAGAATTTTGAGTAGTTCCATTCCCATCTCCCAACCTGTGAACTCGTGTGAATGAATTTACCCCATCAATCTATTACTTGACTTTGTTCATTAACCATTATACCTTGAAGTCACCAACTCACAGTCTAGGCAATGCATAATTAAACCAGCAAAGTTGTAAAGAATGTTGAACATAAGAATTACTGAATGAAGGGTCCAGATTTTTATATGTGTGCACAAAACTTTAAGATTCTGTATTTTAACTCTGACATGTTATTCTCAGTTTATGAGGTCAGATCACTTGGGAAATGTGCTGGAATATGTGTGCTCTAGACTGTATGTAAAAGAATGCAACAAATTTACAGTTTTACCAGTTGCTCTTTTACTCTTTCACATTTATTATTTTTGCAAATTACCAAAGTGATACATATCATTGTGAGAAAATCCAAAAGGGTATGATATGAAATGAGAACTAACCCCCCTTCCATCTCATCTCATTCTAGTGAAACTTTGTAATTGGAAGTTACTATTGTTAATGGCAAGTTCTGATTATCCTTCTGCAAGGTTTTCTATGCATTCTTTTTTCTATTTTCCTATCTTTCTTTTTTTTTTCACTTTTTAAAAATCTTAATACATTACGGGCACCTTTCTACATTGGTATAGAGAGAATTACCAAATTCTCACTCATATTCCTTATTATGTGTATTAATATTTTACTTGTTTTCCTTTTGACTGGAAGTTGGACTGTTTTTAATTTTTATTAAAACCAATGATCCATGTAAGTATGATCTTGCATAATTTTGTGAGTATTTTTAAAGTATAGTTATTTAAGAGTAAAATTGCTATGCACAGTGAAAATATTTATGAATACTGCTAAATTATCCTGTAAAAGCTATGCAGATTTACATTAGTATCAAAAGTATATGGGGGTTCATTTTTCCTACACTCTTACCACCCAATGTATATTATAAATCTATATTTTTTGGCAAATCTGAAGGTTAAGAAATTATAACTATTTTAATTTTAACAGTATTCGGCTACCCTCCAAATGATTGCTAGGCATTTTTATATATTCTTCAGTCAATTTTTGTTCATACTGTGTGACTTGTTTCTTTTATTTTATAGATGATCTTTATATATTGTGGTTTTCTATCCTTTGTTACATATGTTTCAAACAGATTCTTGTATTTGTTTTTCTCTCATCATAGTTTGCAGATTTTTTCAAACCAAGATTTGTAGTCTATCTTATCAAATCTATCAGTTTCTTTATTATTTCTGAGATTGTCATGTCTTGCTTGGGAAATCCTTTCCCACAGCATAATTAAAATAAATCTATATATTCTTCTATTACATTTATATTTTTAAATATTATATTTTAATCTATCTGGAATCTTTTATGTGAATGGTATGAGGTAAATATACAACTTTTCTCCCTTCTTAGTTGTGTAGATGTAGTTGATTTAAAATAATATTCTTATCATATATTAAATTCTCTAATATTTACTAATCCATTTCCATCTTCCCTGATCTGTTCCAATGGTCTCATTTATTTATTCATTCATTCCAAAGTATTTATTGAATATCTAACACTGTTCTAGGCACATGGGATATGTTGGTAACAAAACTACATATATGTAACATATATGTTTTTAAAAATATTGTTCTGATCACAATATGGAGAAGATATTATGGGAAGAAAACCAGTTAGGAAGCCATTGCAGGATACTAGGCTAGAGATGATATTGGTTTGAAGTAGGATGTTTCATGGTTTTTTTTTATTGTTTTTTTTTAAAGATTTTATTTTTTTATTTGACAGAGAGAGACAGTGACAGCAGGAACACAAGCAGGGGGAGTGGGAGAGGGAGAAGCAGGCTTCCCGCCGAGCAGGGAGCCCGATGTGGGACTTGATCCCAGGATCTGGGATCATGACCTGAGCCGAAGGCAGACGCTTAACTACTGAGCCACCCAGGCGCCCCTAGGATGTTTCATGTTAAGCCAAAGAGAAGTATATTAATTGAAGTGAAACTTAGTAGGTAAAATAAATGAGACGTGAGGTGGATTACAATGGGGCTTGAAGATGAATATGACTTCTAGTTTCTGGCTTGGTGATCACTGATATAAAGAAAGTAGAAGAGGACCAAGTTTGGAAGGGCAGATTATGAGGTATGTTTGAAATATGTTGACTTTGAGGTACTTACATGTATTGACTTTTTGATGCCTATTAGGTATCTAGGAAGGTATTATACAAGAAGTTGAAATTTCAGGTTTGGAGTTCAGAGGAGAAGCTGGATGGATAGATCAATTTGTAAGTAGCCTACAAACAGGTAGTAATTGAGATCATGCTATGTATGAAATTTCCTAGGGAGAGTAATTAGATAAATAAAAGGAAAGGGCCTTGGTCTCAAACTTGAAATCTTCAACAATTAATGATCAGATAGAGAAGGATGAAACTTTAGATGAGACACTGGAGTGTTTAAAGGGGTAGGAATAAAATTAAGAATGTTGGTACTGTGAAAGTCAAGAAACAAAGAATAGTTTAAAAACTGAGTATCAGATGTTACTGAAATACCAACCAAAGGGATAACTGAGAAATGTCCATTGGTTTTGATGGCAGAAATGTCATTGGTGACCTTAGAGCATTTTTGGTGGATTATTCGTGACAGAGTCCATATGAAGTGACTGGAGGATTGAGTAAAAGATGAGGAATTGGAAATTTTTTTTGAGTTTTTTGAGAAGTTTCACTGTGAAGGAGAGGAGAATAGTGCTGGTGGTAGGAAATGTGAAATCATTATTTACTTTTTTCCCCCAAATAATGGAAAGACTGTCAACTTATCTCAGTAGTGATATAAAAAAGTATAGCTTAGATATTGGAAATAACAAGAAAAATAAAGCATTATTTTATTACATTTTATGACATTAAGGGAAGGAAGGCAACCAGTTATATCTGGATAGACTCATACATTCTAGAAATTTTTATTGAGCAATTACTCTATGATAGGCAGTGTTCTAGGTGTTGGGCTGTATTAGTGAATAAAACAGAGAATCCCTACCCTCTTGGCATTTATTTTGTAGTTGGGAGACAATAAAAATCACCAGTAATTAAATTATTTAGCTGGTATAAAATGGTGGCCAGTGCCATGAAGAAAAATAAGATTGTAAAAGATGGATAAGGAAAGCCGGATTGGAGACTATGGTTATTAAAATGGTAATCAAGGGGCGCCTGGGTGGCTCAGTTGGTTAAGCGACTGCCTTCGGCTCAGGTCATGATCCTGGAGTCCCGGGATCGAGTCCCACATCGGGCTCCCTGCTCGTCAGGGAGTCTGCTTCTCCCTCTGACCCTCCTCCCTCTCATGCTCTCTGTCTCTCATTCTCTCTCTCTCAAATAAATAAATAAAATCTTTAAAATGGTAATCAAGTTGAGTGTCCAATTCTTGGTTTCAGCTCAGGTTGTGATCTCAGGGTCGTGAGATAGAGCCCTCTATCGGGCTCTGTGCTCAGCACAGAGTCTGCTTAAGACTGTCTCTCCCTCTCCCTCTGCCCCTCGCCCCTGCTCTCTCTCTCTCTCTCTCAAATAAATAAATAAATCTTTAAAAAATAAAATGGTAATCAAGAAAGGCCTCACAGACAAGGTAACATTTGAACAAAGACCTAATAGAGCAGGTAAAGGAGAACATAATGAGACTATCTGGGAGAGGAACATTCCAGGAAGAGGCAAGAACATGTTCAAAGGCCTTGTGGTGGAAGTATGCCTGGTATGTTTGAGAAACAGTAAGCAAGTAAGCAATGCAATGAACAGGGAGAAAACTGGTAGATGATGAAGTCATCGTGTTGAGTCTCGAGGCCATCTTACAGAGTTGGCTTTTATTCTGAAGGAGATGGGGAGTCATCAAAGAGTTAAAGCAGAGGGGTGACATGATCTGATTTATATTTTTAATAAGATTATGATGACCAATATGCTGAGAATATATTGTATGGGGGCAAGGATGGAGTCAACCCCATTTAGGTAGCTACTGTAAAAATCAAAGTAAGAGATTGTAGTGGTATGGAGCAGGATGAGAGTGGTGAAAGTATTGAAAACTGGTTCAATTCTGAATATATTTTCAAGTAAAACCAACAGATTTGCCTCATAGATTCAATAAAGGATGTGAGAGAAAGAGATGACTCCAGGAATTTGGCCTGTTCAAATGTAATGATGAAATTGCCATCAACTGAGATGGAAGGAATTGCAAGAGCAGGTTTGGAGTGAATACCAGGAACATTCTTTTTTTTTTTTTTTTTTTTTAAGATTTTATTTATTTATTTATTTGTCAGAGAGAGTGAGCACAAGCAGGGGGAGCGGTAGGCAGAGGAAGAGGGAGAAGCAGGCCCCCGGCGGAGCAGGGAGCCTGATGTAGGGGCCCGATCCCAGGACCCAGGATCATGACCTGAGCCAAAGGCAGACACTTAACCAACTGAGCCACCCAGACACCCCAGGAACTTTCTTTAAGAATGCGAAGTTTATGGTGATTGTTAGTACAGATGACAAGTATGTAGTTGGATGATATAAGAGTGAAGATTTCGCTAGAGGCTGGGTTGTCAATAAACGTTTGGATTTTTCCAGTGTACAAAATTTAATTACGGTCATAAAATTTTATGAAATCATCAAGGAAGTTAAGTACTTAAAAGTATTTCAAGACTGGGACACTCCAACATTAAGAGAACAAGAACATGAGGATGAAAGAAGATAGAGCTTAAGAAGGAGTGCTTAGAGATGTAGAAAGATAACCAAGAGTATTGGCTCCAAAAACCTGGTAAGAAAGTGTTTTGAGGGGTGCCTGGGTGGCACAGTCTGTTGAATGTCTGACTCTTGGTTTCAGCTCAGGTCCTGGTCTCAGGGTTGTGGGATCAAGCCCCATGTCGGGATCCATGCTCAGCGGGGAGTCTTCTTAGGATTCTCTCTCTCCCTCTATCTCTCCTCCCCAAAATAAATAAATAAATCTTTAAAAAAAAAGGAGGGGCGCCTGGGTAGCTCAATTGGTTGGGCGTCTGCCTTCTGCTCAGGTCATGATCCCAGAGTCCTGGGATCGAGCCCCATGTTCGGCTCCCTGCTCAGCGGGAGCCTGCTTCTCCTTCTCCTTCTGTAGCTCCCCCTCTTTGTGCTCTATCTCTCGGTCTTTCTCTCTCTCTCTGTCAAATAAATAAGTAAAATCTTTTTTAAAGATCAAAAAAATAAAAAATAAAAAAGGAAGTGTTTTGAGGAGGGGACTTTTTTTTTTTTTAAAGTTATCAGCTTTTACATGCTGCTGGGTCAAGTATGTTGATAATTGAGAATTGACCACTGAGTTTAGCAACATGAACATCATTAGTGATTTTGGCAAGAGCTTTTTCAGTGAGTTGGTAAAGATGCAAACCTGACTGGAATGAGTTCAAAAGAGAATGAAGTAAGAGGAATTACAGATAGTGATGGGGCCAGAAAAATGTGGAGATATCTGGAGGGAGAAGGAGAGTCAAGAAAAAATATTTTTCTAAGGTGTGAAAAATGATAGCTTGTTTGTGTCCTGATGGGTAAGTCTGATAAGTAGGGAAAATTGATAATACAGGGGAAAAAAGGAGGGATTTACTGGAATAGTCACCTTACTTAAGTGAGAGATGATAAGATCTAGAGCATAAATGGAGGGTTTGGCTTAAAAATAAGCACAAATATTTTATCCATATTAATAGGAGAGAAATCAAAATATATGTGCTCAGCTTCATGGAGAGATGTGATTCAGGATTGTGGAAGTCCTCTTCTGATTAGTTCCATTTTCTCAGGAAAGAAGTAGCAAGGTCATGAGTATGAAGTTAGAAGAGTAGGTATTGGGGCGCCTGGGTGGCTCAGTTGGGCACCTGCCTTAGGCTCAGATCATGATCCCAGGGTCCTGGGACTGAGTCCCACATTGGGCTCAGTGCTCAGCATGGAGTCCACTTCTCCCTCTGCCTGGTTCTCTTTCTCTGTCTCTCTGACAAATAAATGAGTAAAATCTTAAAAAAAAAAAGAGTAGGTATTAGAATTTTAAAGAGGGAGCCAAGAAGGTATAAAGGGATTATCGAATGGAGTAGAGAAATGAGTGGAGTAGAAAATGTGATAATGTTCTAAGTTAGTGTTAAAGACTCATTTGAGGTGAGTTGTCACAAATTTAAAGTGAGAAAAATCAGCATAGTTATGTTTTTCCACAGCCACATTCTGCTGTAAATGTTTAGACAGAGTAAGTGGTGATCTGGCTTACCAGGCTTGTGAATTTGCCCTGAGAATACAATGAAGCAAGAGAAGGCTAAAAAAAAGTTGCAGGACTATGTAAGAAAGTGATCACAGTGATGGGCCATGGAATTTAAAAGAGGGTAAGGAAGGGAAGGAAGACATTAAAGGGTGGAAGGCAGTGAAAAAGTGTTAGTATCAATGAATTGGAGATACTGGTGAGTCAAAGGATCATTGACGTCAGGGAGCTGAAATAGGGAGAGTCATCTTGACAGTTGGAAGGTCATGGTCGGAAAGCAGGATGCTTGAAACTAGTATTATGGAGGAGTTGTATTGATTGATAATGACAATATATAGAGTGCAACCATGGAGATAAATGGCTAAAACAGGGTTGAGTAGATGAGGAGAGAAGTCAAAAAATTACAGTTTATTAGGATTATCATCTGTGTGGATATTGAAATCACCAGTAGTTGTGACAGAAGTAGTGTTGGAGAAAACATCCAAGAGCCAAGAACAACACTCTTCTAAGGCTAGAGGAGGGGCGCCTTGGTGGCGCAGTCAGTTGAGTGACTGACTCTTGGTTTTGGCTCAGGTCGTGATTTCAGGGTCATAAGATTGAGGCTCTCATCGGGCTCTGCACTCAATGGGGAGTCTGCTTGAGATTCTCTCTCCTTCTTCCTCTGCCTCTCCTGCTCATGCTCTCTTTCTCTAAAATAAATAAATCTTAAAAAAAAAATAAAAAGAGGAAAATGACCTAGAATATCAGCAGGTGTCTGTTATAAGGAAGGGCAGAGGTGGTATAGCCTGATGAGTTGAGATTAAAAGTTCAGGGGTTATGGGTGAGTGAAAGGAATAATAATCTGAAGATGTCAAGGAGGAACTCACTTTCTGACTTAAAGGTATAAGAAGTGTGAGCGAGAGGGGCCCCTGGGTGGCTCAGTCAGTTAGGCATCCAACTCTTGATCTCAGCTCAGGTCTTGATCTCAGGGTCATGAGTTCAAGCCCCATATTGGGTTCCACACCCCATATGGAGCCTACTGATAGACAGATAGATAGATGATAGATAGATAGATAGATAGAAAGATGGAAGGAAGGAAGGAAGGAAGGAAAGAAAGAAAGAAAGAAAGAAAGAAAGAAAGAAAGAAAGAAAGAAAAGAAAGAAAGAAAGTGAGAGAGAGTACAATCACCAGAAAGAAGGCTATAAGGGCCATGGTGTCATTAGGGGAGAGCCAGTTTCTCTTTAGAGCAAGAAGCTTAAGGAAACGTACACAGAAGAAGTTAAAGAAAAGGGGGATTTTTGCTGACGCTATACATTGAGATCTGGGAGGCGAAGTTGTATGTCTTCAGGAGTTCAAAGGGGGAAGTAATAGGGATCAGAATTAGGGGTTTACTGAGAAATATAAGCATTAGAATCCAGGAAATTAAGTGTCCTAGGAGATGTGGCTGCTTATTGGAACTGACATAAATAAATGAAGAGTATAGTAAGATTAGTCCTGGTTGTCTAAAGGCAGAATGATGGGAGTAGGGGAGGGATGAGTGTCTTACTAGGAGCATACAGGAGGATGTTACTTTTTATGTAACTTCTTTCAATGGAAATTTGGAGACTAGAGGAGGGGCAGTCTTCTCTGGAGCACATAGGGATTCAGGGCTTCCTCTTATATAAACAATAGGAGGAATCCAAGGACAAAATGGTTTAATCCTGAGATTAGTAGCTCTGGGGTTCCCTCTGGTTTCCTAAAGATGTATGCAGGTGGTGTGCCCACAGGGTGAAGGTAGTGTTTGCCCTTGACTTTCAGATCATAAAGGTCATAAAAAAGGTAGTTATAAAAAAAGAAAAGGTTGGGGCGCCTGGGTGGCTCAGTCAGTTAAGTGTCTGCCTACAGCTCAGGTCATGATCTCAGGGTCCTGGGATCGAGCCCCACGCCAGGCTCCCTGCTCAGCTGGGAGTCTCCTCCCTCTCACTCTCCCTCTGTGCTTTCCTTCTCTCTCTCTCTCTCTCTCAAGTAAATAAATAAAATCTTAAAAAAAAAAAAAGAAAAGGTAGTTATAATTCAATGACCTGAAACTAAAAAAGGAATAAATAAAGCTATAGTAAGGGAAGGAGGCTGGAAAAATGCAGTTTGGCTATCTAAATTATAACCATTGTAAAATTAAAAGAGAAGGCATTAAATGAAACAAATGAAGCTTCACAGGAAGATCTCTAATTTAAAAAGGACTTATGTAAAAAATACAAGGAGAAGCATGCAACCAATGACAAACACAGGAGAATTCCAGAAAGGCTAACTTCCAAGAATTTCTGAATCCATGGAAGTTCCACATATGAACAGAAAGTTCTCTGTAGAAAGACGTGGACGAAGAGGAGATATAGTGATGGTGTAGAGTCAACACACTCATGACTTGGAACAGATTGTATTTATTTTCATTTTATTTTAGCAAACGCTGAGTTCACTGTGGTGGTGGCATTTATTCATACAACAACTATCTCCCGAGTCCCTAACATGAACCAGACACTGTCTTTCAACCTGAAGATAAATTGATGAACAAAACATACCTAAGCACTGTTGTCCTAAAGCTTACAGCATAGCACAAGAAACAGATCTTTATCAAGCGTAGAAATAAATATTAACTTACAAAAGAGCACATTTTGACACAGGCTGTGAAACAGATAATCATTAGTGCTTTTTAAACTTTCTACCTGGGGCGCCTGGGTAGCTTAGTCTGTTGGGCATCTGCCTTCGGCTCAGGTCATGATCCTGGGGTCCTGGGATCGAACCCTGCACTGGGCTTCCTGCTCGGTAGGGAGCCTGCTACTCTCTCTCCCTCTGCCTGCAGCTCCCCCTGCTTGTGTTCTCTCACTTGCTTTCTGTCAAATAAATAAATAAAATCTTTAAAAAAAATAATAAACTTTCTACCTACCTTCATCACAAAACACCTTTGGGACCCACCCAACTCACCTGGGTAGTACTTCACTGTACAATTAATTGGCAACTAGAGGGCATATCTGAATCTTCAGAGCAGGCAGAAGTAGTTAGAAAAAGTTCTTTCCTCTGATGATTCTGTACTCCATTTGATGTGTGCCTCCACCTAGAAGAAATATTATGCTAAGCGAAATAAGTCAATCAGAGAAAGACATGTATCATATGACCTCACTGATATGAGGAATTCTTAATCTCAGGAAACAAACTGAGGGTTGCTGGAGTGGTGGGGGTGGGAGGGATGGGATGGCTGGGGGATGGACATTGGGGAGCGTATGTGCTATGGTGAGCGCTGTGAATTGTGTAAGACTGATGAGTCACAGACCTGTAGCTCTGAAACAAATAATACATTATATGTTAAAAAAAAAAAAAAAGAAGAAGAAGATAGTAAGAAGGGAAAAATGAAGGGGGGGAAATCGGAGGAGGAGACGAACCATGAGAGACAATGGACTCTGAGAAACAAACTGAGGGTTCTAGAGGGGAGGGGGGGCGGGGGATGGGTTAGCTTGGTGATGGGTATTAAAGAGGGCACGTATTGAATGGAGCACTGGGTGTTATACGCAAACAATGAATCATGGAACACTACATCAAAAACTAATGATGTAATGTATGGTGATTAACATAACAGAATAAAATAAAATTAAAAAAAAAAGAAATATGCACTTAATAGTCCTAGTAAAGCAGAGACAGGGGCTTAGGTTTTCAGAGAATTATATTAGAATTTGTTTGGTTACAAGTAATGGGTCTGAATTAAAATGAAATCTATTGGTTCAAGTAACTGAAATGTGCAGGAATTTTTTTTAAAGGACTAAAAATAAATGAAAAAATATCAGCTGGGTCTAGAGCTAGATGTTCAGATCATGTCTTCAGAGATCTCTCTGTTTCTATCACTTGACTCTGTTTTCCTTAGTGTTGGCTTTACTCACTGTCGGCTCTACCAATTTGTGAGACACATGATCACCAGAAGCTTTAGGGCTGTATCCTAACTGTTTGGCAATTCCAGTGAAATGTATCAGCATCTTTCCTGTTATTTCAGCCTAAATCTCAGTATTATCTTTGGCTCAGACCAGTTTGATTGACGTGTCTATGTCCAAAACAATCATCACTACCACCAGGGTATAGGATATGCCAATTGGCCAGATCATACACCCACCCCTCGAGTTGAATAAAGGGTTCTGTCTCATGGGAAACCCTAAAAACTGATGTGAAATGTCAGTTCTCCAGAGTGAAACTGAAGTTCTATTATTAGAACAGTGGGGAATGGCTGATAAATAGGCAAAAACAATTGATGTCACTTATAGAAGACTTCCACAAAGTGATGGCACTAGATCTGGGCTTTGAAAGATGGCTAGGAGATGGGGAGAGATGAAAGGGTCATTCCAGATTCAGGAAACAGTATGGGTAATGGCATGTGAACTGAAAAAGCACAGAGGCTTCCAGTTCAGTTCAGTGTACTAAGCATTCACATCCACCTTCCTTCCCTCCAGAGACACTACACATATGAATTAAAGAATGCAAAAAGCAAATGTGGTGGATTAATTTCATTAATGGTCTGAATTCTTCCCCCCTTTACACTCCTTGCCATGCAATTTTGGAGTGCCCTCTTGCTCAGACTCTGGGAAAGCCAGAGTGTGATTTCTTTTCACAAATGGGATGTTAGTACATGTGACACCAACAGAGGCTGGAATAGCACTTACGAGCTTGAGTTGGCTTGCTCTTGTCCCTCTGCCTTTGCCTTGCAACTGTGTCTGCACTGGCCTGCTGGAGAGATGGGAGAGATTCATAAAGCAGAGCAGAACTGCCCCAGCTGACAAGCAGTCTACTCCAGATGTGTGCGGGAGCCTAGCCACAATTAGTACCTAGGGCACCTGAGGCTGACTACATATGCATGAGAGAGCCCAGCTAAGATCAGCTGAACACCAGAGAAAAATCAACTAAATAAATGTGTACAATTGTATGCCACTGAGGTTTTGTGTTTTGTTGTTATACAGCGTTATCGAGTTGATAGATAACTGAAACAGGAATGCGTTGGTAATAGGGAAGAGAATGGGAAGGGTACTTGTAATGATTAAAGTATTTCAACCAATTTCTAGAAGACTAAAAATAGAAACACATTGACAAATGAACTTGAATATAAGAAGAAACAGCCTAGGGAATGACTGTACTGACTGCCAACTGATTTTCTAGGTCTGGTCTTGGAGTTGACAGTCACAGGTAACAGGATTTATTAGTAGTGCTGAAAATGGGGGGATTCTTTGAAAGTGTTTATGGCATAACTTTGAGAATTGCCGTTAGTGTCAACTCCCCTACCCATGCAGAGTGATGAGAGGCAGAGTAACAGGAAATCCCAAATGTATTTTTAAACACATGATAGGAATGTTCTTCTCTAGGGAGATTGCACGTTGATTCTACAACGTGGGGATGCTAGCCAACAGAAATGAGGCCACGAGAAAGAGGAGGGCGGGTGGAAGGAAGAGTGGAGGACGATAATATCAGTTTTACATAAGGAGTTTTACATCAAGAGCTACTGTTAAAGGTGATGGAACAAAAAACAGAGGCTAATGCAGATAATGTGGATTAGAAAAGTGACCAGCACAATAAAACCACCCATATTTTGGAGGAAGACGGAATGAAAAGGTTTAGGTGGTGTAAGTGAATATAGTCTTCATTTTTTCAAATTGATAAATCAAGAACTAGTGATGTAGAGATATTATTTAGTACAATGGAGGCAAGCATGAGAACTAAATACAAATGTCTAACAGATTGCTCCTAGAGCAGATCTAAGAACAGAGAGGTTTGGGGTGAGAGACTTTAGTTTCCACTGTGAGTTCTTTGATCTCAGTTAATTATTTTTTTAATTTGTTTGTGTGTGTGTGTGTGTGTGTGTGTATAGAACAGAAACCATTCTAGATATTTAAAGCAGGAATACAATCAATACAGGAAAATACATGCTTACACATTTATATTTAGAAGCTGAAGAACAGAAGTTGAGGGTCTGCAACAGGGCTATTGATTTCAAGGTTGCACCATCATAACTACAATCCAGAAGTCAAGGAGCTGTTGCTATTGCTCCTGTCACTACTGCTGCTGTAACTATGCTTTCTCATATCCACAGAAGTGTTGACTGGATAGAGTGCCCTGGAAGTTTCTAGTGAAGAGGACTTATATAGTGTGATGTACTCTTGGTGTTTGCATGGAGAATGGAGTTAAGAGTCATGGAGACCACTGAAGAAATGGTTTAACTAGCTCATGCAGGCAGTCCTCCTATGAGGGAGAAACCTGATGCTCCACTCATGACAACTGCATTCTTATTTCCTTCCTTGTGTACTAGTACAGTCATTATGCAGGACACATTTTTATGATACGCTAAATCAAAATTACTTCTGCTTCTTGTCTTATGTGGCAGTCAGAAAGAGAGAAGAGCACAGATTTGGATTTTGACCTTCTAGTCACTAGATGGATGTTTTGGCGAGGCTGTCTACTCCAGTAAAACTTTGCTAAGCTCACTGTATGGTGACAGATGGCAGCTACGCTTGTGGTGAGCATAGCATAACATATGGAGATGTTGAATCTCTATGTTGTAAACCTGAAACTAACATTACATTGTGCGTCAACTATACTCAAAAAAATTTTTTTAAAGAAATTACTAGGGGGCACCTGCGTGGCACAGTCAGTTAAGTGCCTGGCTCTTGGTTTCAGATCAGTTCATGATCTCAGGGTCATGGGATCGAGCCCCGCCTCAGCTCCACACTCCATGTGGAGTCTGCTTGAGATTCTCTCCTTCTCCTTCTACTCCTCCCTCTCATGCTCTTGCTCTCTCTCTCTAAAATAAATAAATAAATCTTTATTTAAAAAAAAGAATCAATCAGAGAAAGACATGTATCATATGACCTCACTGATATGAGGAATTCTTAATCTCAGGAAACAAACTGAGGGTTGCTGGAGTGGTGGGGGGTGGGAGGGATGGGGTGGCTGGGTGATGGACATTGGGGAGGGTATGTGCTATGGTGAGCGCTGTGAATTGTGTAAGGCTGTTGAACCACAGACCTGTACCTCTGAAACAAATAATACATTATATGTTAAAAAAAAGAAGAAGATAGTAGGAAGGGTAAAATGAAGGGAAGGAAATCAGAGGGGGAGACAAACCATGAGAGACTGTGGACTCTGAGAAACAAACAGGGTTCTAGAGGGGAGAGGGGTGGGGGATGGGTTAGCCTGGTGATGGGTATTAAAGAGGGCACGTTCTGCATGGAGCATTGGGTGTTATATGCAAACAATGAATCATGGAACACTATATAAATTTTTTTAAATTACTAGACCTTAAGATAAGTATACTATACATAGACCTTAGGGTAAGTGTACTATACATTTCTTTAAAAAATTTGCTAAGGAGAGCACCTGGGTGGCTCCATAGGTTGAGCATCCAGCTAGTTTCAGCTCAGGTTATGATCTCTTGGGTTGTGAGATCAAGCCCCTTGGGAGTCTGCTTAAAGATTCAAGCCCTCTGCCCCTCCCCCCACTTGTGCGTGTGCTCTCTCTCTCTCAAATAAATAAATAAATCTTTAAAAAAATTTGCTAAGGTGTCTTATACAGGAGAGTCAGACATTTACAAGGTTGATGAGGCAGTGCCTTGTTCATTTACTATCATTCTGTGTGTGTGTTTCCCCACAGGGAGGAATGTACCTGGCATAGCAAGATTCAGACATTCCTGGATCCTTGACCATAATACTACCTGAATCCCATAAAAAGTCATGTTTTTATTTCTCATAACTACAAAATCCTAATCAAACTTTGCAGTACACAGACAGACAGCTGGGGAGTGATTCTCTATATGTGATAAAGGCATATGGAGATGGAAAAAAAGGGCAGAACTGCCCAATTCCTTAATTGCTTTTACATTAAAGAGAATAATCTTAAAACTGGATAGAGTGAAACAACATGGATAAAAGGGATGGAAGTAGGGGTACCTGACTGGCTGAGTTGAAAGAGTATGGGACTCTTGATCTTAGGGTTGTGAGTTTGAGCCCCGTGTTGATGTAGAGATTACTTAAAAAAATAAGCAAGTAGGAATTAAAAAAAAAAAGTTTTTAAAAGGGGGGGATGGAAGTACAAGTAAGGAATTTCTTTTCTTTTTTTTTTTTTTTTAAAGATTTTATTTATTTATTTGAGAGAGAGAATGAGACAGAGAGAGAGGGCATGAGATGGGGGAGGATTAGAGGGAGAAGCAGACTCCCTGCCGAGCAGGGAGCCCGATACGGGACTCGATCCCGGGACTCCAGGATCATGACCTGAGCCGAAGGCAGTCGCTTAACCAACTGAGCCACCCAGGCGCCCTCTTTTCTTTTTTAAAGATTTAATTTATTTATTTAGAGAGAGAGTGCATGTGTGCTAGCGGGGGGAGGGGCAAAGGTAGAAGGAGAGAGAGAATCCCAAGCAGACTCTATGCTGAGCCAGGAGCCTAATGCGGTGCTTGATCTCACGACTCTGAGATCATGACGTGAGCCGAAATCAAGAATCAGATGCCCAACCGACTAAGCCACCCAGGCACCCCTACAAGTAAGGAATTTCTGAGTGAGTATCCAGACTCTATAAAGGAGTTAAAGGCTCTATATACAGACAAATTACAGAGGTCAAAATAATAACCAATTTTACCCTTGAGAAGCTGTAGAAATTAAAGAATAACCAGGAGCCTGGGATAAATAAACACTGCTTCCTTTATTAAAAAGGGGAAAATGATGGAGTCTAGAAAACAAAGATCAGTAAGTGTGAGAGCAATCTGTGGCAAGATTTCAGAATGAATTATTCAACATATGGTTAAATGTAGCAATCTAACATAGCACTTAAGAGCATGGATTCTGTCGACTATCTGGGTTCTCATCCCTGCTCTGCCATACACTGGTTGTGCGACCCTGAATGTGCTGCTTATTCGCTAAGTGCCTCAGTTTCCTCATCCCTAAAATGATGATAATAATTCCTATCTCATAGGGTTGTAGTGAAGATACAATGAATTAATAAAAGTGCTCAAAACAGGGGCACCTGCATGGCTCAGTCGTTAAGTGTCTGCCTTTGGCTCAGGTCATGATCCCAGGGTCCTGGGATCGAGCCCCACCCACATCGGGCTCCCTGCTCAGTGGGGAGCCTGCTTCTCCCTCTCCTCCCTGCTTGTGCTCTCTCTCGCTATCTCTGTCTCTCTCTCTCTCTCAAATAAATAAATAAAATCTTAAAAAAAAAAACCAACAACAAAAATGCTCAAAACAATACTATATACTTTTATATAATAATAATTACATGTTACTATATTTAGAAAGCACTTGGAGAAGTGATGATCACTAAAACTCAGTTTGAGCTAAGAACAATGCATCCAAGCTAGTTGTACTTCCTTTTTGATAGCATTTCCCTATTTTAAAAACTCATGTTATTTCAATAGGGCATTTGGGGGGTACCTGGGTGACTCAGTTGGTTAAGCCTCCAACTCTTGGTTTCAGCTCAGGTCATGATCTCGAGATCCTGGGATCAAGCCCTGCATTAGGCTCTGTGCTCAGTGCGGAGTCTGCTTGAGATTCTCTTTCTCTCTCCCTCTGCCCCTCCCCTCCTCTCTAAAATGAATGAATAAATCTTAAAAAAAAAAAAAAAAAAAACAGGGCATTTGACCTTATCCCTCATTTCATCCTGAGACCTGGACCCATGGTAGAGGAAGTGGATGTGGAGTTGAACAGCAATCAGATGTCATGAAAAGAACATGGGTGTATGGATTAGATTTGAAACCTGAGTCTGCAACTTCTCATTAAAAAAAAAAAAATGTTTTTAAAGATTTATTTGAGGGTGCACATGCATGTGCGGGAGCACAGGGCAAGGGACAGAGGGAGAGGAAGAGAAGCCGACTCCCCCCTGAGCATGGAGGCCTATGCAGGCTTGATCTCATGACTCTGAGATCATGACCTGAGCTGAAATCAAGAGCCAGTTGCTTAACCAACTGAGCCACCCAAGTGCCCCCCAAATTTTTAAAAAGATTTACTTATTTATTTATTTTAGAGAGAGAGAAAGAGTGTGTGTGTGTGTGAGCAGGGGGAGGGGCAGAGAGAGAGGGAAAGAAACAGACTCTCTGCAGAGCATGGAGCCCTATGCAGGGCTCCACCTCAGGACCCTGAGATTATGACCTGAGCTGAAACCAAGAGTCGGAGGCTTAACTGACTGAGCCACCCAGGTGCCCCTCAGTAAAATTTTGAATAAATTATTTAAAGTCTTTGACATTCAGCTCTATCATGTATAAAATAGGGCTAATCATATGTACCTTGCAGGGCTATTGTAGGGATTTGTTGTTCATGGATGGTGCATCAAGTGGGAGTTTGGTTGGGATAATTGCAATAGCTCCTTCTATCCCTACATTTTTTTGTTACCATCATCTGTATTGAATGAATTGACAGTGCGGGGCATATCTTATTATATATAATAATTTCTATGAATGAGTTATTTGGCAACATTTTGTGAGCTTATTATCTATATCACCCTCCTTCTCCTCCTCACCAAGAAATGTCTCTACTGAAGTGAATATTAAAAATTCATGGACCTTTCAACTGGTCACAATTCCCTGACTCTGTGAGACTATTGCACTGCCTCTTTCTGGTGATAAGGAAAAGACCATTATACATAGAAGAAATTACTCCAAGCAAATAATGTACAATAGTTAGATAATTATAGTGAGAAGCAAATTGAAAAGTCAATTTTTATAATTAGCCTCTGATAAGTTGTGGCTCAAAGATTTTCATGCAATGGAGAACTTTGTATGTGGCAAGACTTATTAAGTTGATATCCCTCTTTAACCAACATCATACATCAGGCACTTTCAGATTAACACAAGTTGAAATAGTTCAAAGAAGCATTTCCACTTCATATTGTTCATCCAGGTGATGAATTTTTAAGTACTGATCACTAGGCCATAGATCGGGTGATTTGTATTTGGAATATGTAAGAGACAAGAGACTTCTAGCTGATGTTTTTAAATGCGATGACCTCTGATACATGTCACCCATTGCTCATCACCTATGGCACTCATCAGGCCTGTGACGGGGAGGAGTCCTCATTGTAGATTCAAGATAGATGTTGTTTTTCATTTTGACTGTGTGAAATGTAACTTTGGTCAGTCAAAATCGTAGAGCACTAAAATAACTTACAGAAGTTTAGATCTTTCAAGATAAAACTGATCCTGCTGCTGAAAAGGAAAGGGTAAATAATATTTTTGCCCCCTTTTTTGGCCTGGAATAGCCGATGAAATGTCCTCATTGTTTCTCCCTTTACTGTGCCCAAATAGCTACCTTTATATAGCCAAAGGAGAGTTGGGCTCTGATCTCTTGGTGCAGACAAAATTCATACCTTGTCAGTTTTTTCTTACTTCTTTAATCAATACCACTTCTATACAGTCACTATTCGTATCTGCTACATGTCACTCATCTTCTCCTTCACACCCTCTACTCCTGTCGTACCAAATTAGCTGTTCTCTAAATAACTCATGTTCTTTCATTGCCCTGTCTCCTCCTTTGTTCATGCTGTCCACTCTTCCTGAAAGTCCTTCCCCTCTGGGGTTGTTTCTCTACACTACCTTGTCCAGCCTGAGTTTGAAATGAGAAAAAGAAATGAGAGCATCTGTTTATATTAGCAGTGATCATATGGCACATTAAATCTTTTCATTCACAAGTAAAGCACCCTAGGATTTTCACCCATTCTTTTTTTTGAAGATTTTATTTATTTATTTTTGAGAGAAAGAGGGAACACATGAGTTGGAGGAAGGAGCAGAGGGAGAAGCAGACTCCCCGCTGAGCAGGGAGCCCGACGTGGGGCTCGATCCCAGGACCCTGGGATCATGACCTGAGCCGAAGGCAGACGCTTAACTGACTGAGCCACCCAGGCGCCCTGGATTTTCACCAATTCTTAAATACCATATCATTCCACCACAAAACATACACACTCCGATATGAGGACAACAGCTGAGTCAGGGAGGGTACACTGGGCAGATGGCTAGACTCACTTGCTAGCTAAGCAATGGGTCCTTTACATAAGCCTCGCAGCACATTAAGTCAAATCCTGGCCTCAGCAAAATTATACACATGATAGATAGAAGGAAGGATAGTCATAAAGCTTCTTGAGTGATAAACTGCTTAATTTTGAGCTACATCATTGACCTAATCTCCCAACTTGGAACAGGGCAAAAGGAATAGAAGGAATAACAAAAGGTTTGGAGAGAAAATAAGTAAAAGCGACCTTGGCAGGGCAGGACAAATTTGCAGCCAGGTGTTGAAACAAATAGCACACAGCTGCACATCTATTTGAAAATGATTATGCAAATAAAATGAGGAAAACTACTCTTGATACACCCTGAGTGGTACCTCATTGTGCTCAGTGTACTCCTACCAGAGTCCTTTCCAGAAACGGTACTGACTCTTGCTCATTTCCACAGGCTCCAGTCCACTGGGGGACCACAGATCTCTCTGTTCTGGCCACAGCACTCCGGCTTGGTTCCGAATAAGGAGCATAGGGGAAATGGTGGTTATCCGAATTGCCCCAGCTGCCGTTCCTGTCACAATACAGTATGTCTTCACAGGGGACTTCACAGACCTGTCACTCGTATAGTCTCCCTTGCAGCTGTGGGGAACTCAGCCTTCTGGGAATGTCCTCTAGTGAGCGAGGTAAGCTTGTAAGGTAATAATATATAGGACACGGAAGGAATTACAACCTAGATTTCTGCTGGCTAGGTATCTTCAAGTTCTCTAGCCCTATAGAGTTACCTTTCCCTTACATAGTTAATTTAAAAATGCTACAGACTCACTTATAGAGGAGAACAAAGACTCCATCCTACCAGTACTTCAGAGGGCTTACAGATCTCCTAGTTCCTCACGTCTTGCCACATTTTCTTGCTTATGCTGAATTCTCTGTCTTACCTAAATCTCGTTTCTCCACCCTGTATTGATCTGGACATGTAACCTAACTAGTTGCAAGATTAAGCAAATTTTTTAAAAAGACATCCAGTTACTGGGGTGCCTGGTTGGCTCAGTCAGTAGAGCATGCAACTCTTAATCTTGGGACTGTAAGTTTGAGCTCCACATTGGGTGGAGAGATGGCTTAAAAATAAAATCCTAAAACAAAACAAAACAAAACAAAAAAACCTCCAGTTACAGACGTCCCGTATTTTATCTGGTAACTGTAAACTTAACATCTTTTCTCTTGAGTCACGCAAAATACCTCTCTCTCAGAGACAGGTGTGCATAGCATATAGAAGATCCATGGGTAACAGAGGGGAGTTACAGAACAGCAAAGTTTACTTAAAATCTGAATTATGCATTTCTGTTTTTTAAGTGCCGTGGCCAGTCTGATTATAGCAAAGCTTGCACTTGATGACTTGGCTCCTCAGCATCCCTGTTTTCCTGCCTTGTTGCTAAACCCTGTCTGTCCCTCTTTCTCCTCTTAATTATCAACACTAGCCCATTCCCAAGGGTCATAAGGTGGCTTGGGGCTGCAGAGGGGAGCCTTGGCTTTTACACATTAAGTAACCATCGAGTTATTTTCCCAGATAAAAACATTATACTCCTAAGAAGGCAGCTGATCAGCTTTAAAAATATCCCTTTTTTTCCCCCTCTTCTCCATTATATAATTAAACAACAAAGGGAGGAAAATGCAACACGATGTGTGACAAAGTATAGAATGAACAATGAAACAGAGCGGGCCTTCACAGCAAAACTGATAGGACAGTCTGAGCTTAAGCACTGAAAGATAAGTAGGACCTTCCCGAATCCAGAGTGGATACATGGCCTCCCAAGCAGCTTTACATTTTTGTATTGAGTTCTCCTCGTGGGAATTGATCGAAGTTGCCAGAGAGTTACTATTCTTTCCACTTCATTTTGTTTACGTTGTATGTGAAGTGAGTATTTAAACATCCTTGATTGACTTGAGGAAAGGAAAAAATTCAAGGGAATTGAAAATCAAAGGCACCATTTAAAGCGTAGCAGTTCTGTTCTTGCATGTTGAAAACAGGGTCTCAAGACAAAGATTTTCTGGCACAGAGCACCTTAGTTCCAGTTCTTTGGGGGAGGAAGTGCTTTCTCTTTGGATGAAGATGTGCTCCCAATTACATATGTGGGTATGACAACCCTGAACAGCCAAAGTTGATTCTAGACGGTTGAACTCAATAATACGGAGTCAAATCCATAGTTCTGCAATGTCTGTGAAAGGCGTGTCTTTTTTTTTTTTTTTAAAGATTTATTTATTTATTTATTTGAGAGAGAGAGAATGAGAGAGAGCAAGCACATGAGAGGGGGGAGGGTCAGAGGGAGAAGCAGACTCCCTGCCGAGCAGGGAGCCCGATGCGGGACTCGATCCAGGGACTCCAGGATCATGACCTGAGCCGAAGGCAGTCGCTTAACCAACTGAGCCACCCAGGCGCCCGAAAGGCGTGTCTTGAAGGCTACTCTGTAAAAATTTTAAGAGCAATGTGGATTTCTATAGGTCTTAAGGATTCCAGGATGGGTAACCTGAAAACTTCCCCTAGCAGCCACAGATCAATCCAATTGGACAAGTCTTCCCAAAACAATCTTCCTGCTTCTTGCTCACAAGAGAGGGCTATCAGTTTTTTCTGCTTTGGTATCCTGAATACTTAGAACAAAAGTAAGCCATAACAGAATCACAATCCTATAAAAATACAGGGATCGATATTACATGGAAATTCCTAATAAATGAGCTTCATACAAAAAACCCATTTACCAGCTACGTCTGATCCAAACTCCAAAGGTAATTTGGAATCACATTAGTTATTTTTATTCCATTAGTAACATGTTAGAGATACAAACACCCTCAGTCTTTCCTGTTTATTAGACTTTTAAACTTGGACTTGATACAGTAGTAACCTCAAGATGTGAATTTCACCAACAAATAATTAATATATGTTAAACTAGACAAAGCAACCATGCTAAAAGGAAGTCAATAATATGCTAATTTAAAAAGACTTTTTGCTACGCCTGGAGGGGAACCAGAAATTAGATTTTAGCTTCATGGGAGAAGAGAAAAATGATCAACAGCTAGCCCCTCTACCTCTTCCTTCCAACTTCTCATTCCAGAAAATGAATTCTTGTTGAGGAGGGAGGTTTATTTCACTGGGTGTTCTCTGAGCACTGACGCAGTGCTGGGCTTGTCCTCAGTATGGACTCAGAGATGAATGTCAGGCTTCCTTCCTTTAGGAACTCCCAGTCTATTGAGGGAAGTAGACACATAAACAGGCAATTGCAATATCGTGGTAAAGAAGTGACCGAAGTGTGTATGGAAGGGATAGGCAAAGTACACTTCATCATATATGTAGAAAATCAGAGATGCCTAAAAAAAAAAAATTAAGATTCTGAATCTGTCATGGTGAGGAACCCACTTGCTTTGTCCTTAACGATTGGTATGGGCCACTAAAAATAGTACGTCAGCCCCTGGCAGAGAATAAAGAGATTTGAAGGGTGTGGTATTTTTTTTAAGATATATATATATATATATATTTTTTTTTTTTTTAAGATTTTATTTATTTATTTGAGAGAGAGACCATGAGAGAGAGAAAGCATGAGACAGGGGAGGGTCAGTGGGGAGCCCAATGCGGGACTCAATCCTGGGACTCTGGAATCACGACCTGAGCCAAAGGCAGACGCTTAACCGACTGAGCCACCCAGGTGCCCTTTTTTTTTTCTTTTTTCTTTAAAAAAATTTTTTTTTTAAATTAATCTCTACACCCAATGTGGGGCTCAAATTCACAACCCCAAGATCAAGAGTCGCATGCTCCACCAACTGAGTCAGCCAGGCACCCCTCTTTTTCCTTTATTTCCCTATTATTATACACTGTGGTGTAGGACAGAAGGAAGGTCAGGATGTTGGGCACTACATAGGAGACATGGTATAAATAAAGCACAGAGGAAGGACTTCGGATGCCATGTTCAGGAAACCAAAATGGGTTAGTTGTTGGTGGGTCATGACATGAAAAGATAGGCAGTGGCTAGGTTTTGTAAAGCCTTAGATACTACCTGTGTAGGCCAGGCCAAAGCCTAGACTTTATGAGTCAGGGATCAGCAAACATTTTTTTTTAATTTAATTTTTATTTTTTATTTTTTTGCAAAAGGCCAGATAGTAAATACAGCTTTGCTGACCATACCTTCTGTCTTGCAGTTACTCAAAAGTGGCAATGAATAATAAGTAAATGAATGGTCATGGCTGTGTTCCAATAGAAACTTACTGGCAAAAAAAAAAAAAAAAAAAGAAGGCAATAGGCTAGATTTGACCCAGGGCTCATAATTTACCCACCCTTGATCTGAGTGACAGGGAACCATTGGCAGGTTTTAAGCAGTGACATGCCCTTTACGTATGAGATAGAAATTTCTTTTTTTTTTTTTAAGATTTTATTTATTTATGTGACAGAGAGAGATAGTGAGAGCAGGAACATAAGCAGGGGGAGAGGGAGAGGGAGAAGCAGGCTTCCAGCCGAGCAGAGAGCCCGATGCGGGGCTCGATCCCAGGACCCTGGGATCATGATCTGAGCTGACGGCAGACACTTAACGGCTGAGCCACCCAGGCGCCCCAGTGGTTTCTATTTTTAATAAGCTTTTCCAGTGAATCTGACATGTATTTAGGTTTGGTAAACAAGATTCTGCAGTTTGGGCTCTACATCAGAACTGCTCCATAGAACTTTCTGCAATAATGGAAATGTTCTATAGCTTCATTATCCAATAGAGAAGCCCCTAGCCCCATGTGGCTATAGAAACAGAGCTAGTGGTACTGAAGAACTGACTTCTAAATTTAATCAAGTTAAATTTAAATAGTTATATATGGTGAGTGGTTGCCCTGTTGAACAGCATAATTCTAGGCATTGGCCAACATTTGGATTTAGACCCAATTCTACATAGAAGCACAAAGCAAAGAACTATGCTAGGAAACACCTGTCCAAGTGGTATTGGGCATCAGCAATAAATCTGGAAGAGACTGCAAAGCAAGCTCTGAGGACACCTTAAAATTGTTCATTTCCATTCTTACTCATTCTGTTTCTATCTTGTCTGTTAGAAACTATGACTTGATTATTTACTTTTATTTTGATTTGAAGTGTGAGGTAGAGATCCAACCTACTTTTTTTTCTAGATACTCACCCAGGGGACACCAAACCATTTATTGAGTAATTGATTTTTACCTACAAATATGGCAATGTATCATTAAAAAAGTTCTCCTGTATGTATTTGCATATACAGCTCAATTCTGTACTTTATGCTATTGAGCTATCTATTCATGAGCCAGGACCATACTCTTTAAATCATTAAAAGCTTATAATATGTTTGAATATTTGTTAAGATTAGTTCTCTTCTGGGCGCCTGGGTGACTCAGTCAGTTAAGTGTCTGCCTTTGGCTCAGGTCATGATCCCAGGGTCCTGGGATCAAGTCCCATATTGGGCTCCCTGCTCAACGGGGAGTCTGCTTCTCCCTCTGCCCCTTCCCCCCCTGCTTGTGTGCGTGCGCTCTCTCACTCTCTCTCTCTCACAAAAATAAAATCTTAAAAAAAAAAATCAGTTCTCCTCTTCCTTCTTTTTTTTTTTTTTTACATTTTTTAGATGCATTATAGAATCTACTTTTCTAGTTACCTCTTAATTTGAGAAAAGCAATGTGTTTATGCAGTATGTTTTCCTAGTCAAAAACATGGTATATCTTGGGGCACCTGCGTGGCTCAGTGGTTAAGCGTCTGCCTTCGGCTCAGGTCATGATCCCGTGGTCCTGGGATCAAGCCCCACATCTAGCATTAACTAGACTTCAATATTTGTTTATAGGATTTTTTAAAATGTGAGGCAAAACTTACATAAAAGGAAATACAGTCATCTTAAGTGTTTGACAAATCCAACATCTGTGTAACCAAAACTACTATCAAGATATAGAATATTACTGTTAAACTGTGAATGATTTAGATTGATTTTCAAAAGTTATACATACCTTGATTTTATGAGCTAAATCCTACATGGTCATTAGGTATTACACTTTTTACATATTATGAGATTTGTTTTGCTAATATTTTTGAGCATTTTTTGGGGGGGTTCTGTTCATGAAGAACATTACTTGATAATTTTCTTTTGTTGTAATGTCTTTGCCTGATTTTGGTATTAGTGTTATTCTGGTCTCATGTCAAGAAGCCATGTTTTCTCCTCATTTTTAGAAGGAGTTTTAGCAAGATTGGTTTTGTTTCTTCCTTAAATGTTTGATAGGTTTTGAAATAATTTAGGTCTCGGATTTTTTTGTGAAAAAGTTCTAATAATGAATTCGTTTACTTCATACATGGAAGGCTATTCAGATTTTCTGTTCCATCAAGTGTCAGTTTTGCTAAGATGCATTTTGTTTGTCAAATACCTTAGAATTATTTTATGTCTATAAGATCTATGTTTATAATCCCTTTCATTGCTGATGTTAGTAATTTCTTTCCTTTGTTTGAGCAATCTGTGAGTTTTACTTTAGATCTTTTCAAATAACCATAACCAATTTTTTAAAATTTGTTTATTCTTTGAGAGAGAGAGAGAGCATGAGTATGAGCAGGAAGGGCAGAGGGAGAGGGAGAGAGAATCTCAAGCAGACTCCATGCTGAGCACAGAGCCCGACTTGGGGCTTGAGCTCATGACCCTGAAACCAAGAGTCAGATGCTTAACCAACTATGCCACCCAGGCACCCCTTAAAAAAGCTTTGTTGAGATATAATCCACATACCATACTTTTCACCTATTTAAAATGTACAATTAATGTGTTTAGGATATTTGCAGGAGTGTGTAGTAATAAACACGATCCAATTTTAGAATATGTTCTTTCTTGAAAGAAATCCATAGCCATTAGCCATCTTTGTTAATTTTCTCTATTAGTTACCTGTTTTCAATATCATTTATATATGCTGTTATCTTTATTATTTCCTCCCATCTATTCACTTTGGCTTTACATTGCTCTTCTTTTTCTAGCTTTTTAAGATGGAATTTTTACATCATTGAATTTAGGCCATTATTTTCTACTATAAGCATTATAATTATGTATTTTCTTCTAATGCTACATTATCTGCATCCTACATATTTTGATGTGTTGGGTCTTTATTATCATTTAGTTCAAAATATTTTCTAACTTTGTTTATGATTTTTTCTATGATCCATGGATTATTTAGAAGTGTGCTTTTAGATTTCTTACTTTTATTTCTAATTTAATTAGGTTATAGTCAGAGAACTTACTCTAGATGATGTTGATCTTTTTAAATGTATCGAGACTTTTTTAATGGCCAACACTCTTAGGGACTGTACCATGTGTACTTGAAAGCAGGATATATTCTGCAAATGTTGGCTATACTGTTGTATAAATGTCACCTAAGTCACAAAAGGTGATAATATTGTTCAGCTCTTTTATGAGTTCTGAGGGCCAGTGGAGCATACACTTGTGGTCCCACAGGACTGTATATATTTGCATTCTGTGAAAGCTGCTGCCTGAGGGTCTAGCTTCCAATCAGCCTGAATCTGGGTACTGACTGAAATCCTCTCTTTTGGGACACTGACTGATCTTGACACACCCCCAAATACTGGGAGCTATTAAAAATAGGCTGCTTGAACAATCACAAAGGTTTGAGAGATAACCAAGGACTAGGATAGGGTTGAACTATAAAGTTCATCTCTTATACAAGGCCAACCCTTCAAGACACAGAGGTGGCTCTTTCATCTAATGCATATAAACCAATACAGAGACTCAAGCAAAACGAAAAAACAGAGGAATATATTCCAAACGAAAGAACAAGATAAAACCTCAGGAAAAAAAAAAACAAAACCTTAATGAAATGAAGATAAGTAATTTACCTCATAAAGAGTTTAGGGGCAGCTGGGTGGCTCAGTCTGTTAAGCATCTGCCTTTAGCTCGGCTCGTGATCCCAGAGTCCTGCGATTGAGCCACGTGTCGGGCTCCCTGCTCAGGGGGGAGTCTGCTTCTCCCTCTCCCTCTGCTGCTTCCCCTGCTTGTGCTCTCTCTCTCTCTGTGTGTCAAATGAATAAATAAATAAATCTTTAAAAAAAAAAAAGAGTTCAAAGTAATAGTCATAAAGATGCTCACCAAATTTGGGAGAAGAATGGATGAACACAATGAAAGCTTGAACAGAGAGAAAATACAAGAACATTCCAAACAGAAGCCACAGAACAAAGAATACAATAATTGAACTGAAAAATACACTAGAGGGGCTTGCCAGTAGACTAGAGGAAGCACAAGAAAGGATCAGTGAACTCAAAGACAAAGCTGAAGAATTCCTTCAAACAGAGCAGCAAAAAGAAAAAAGAATTTTATAAAGTGAAAATAGCTTAAGAAATTTATGGGACAACATCAAGCAAAGTAACATTCCCATTATAGGAGTTCCAGAAGGAGAAGAGAGAAAGGGGCAGAACTTATTTGAAGAAATAATGGCTAGGGACGCCTGGGTGGCTCAGTCAGCCAAGCATCTGCCTTTGGCTCAGGTCATGATCCCAGGGTCCTGGGATCAAGCCCACATCGGGCTCCCTCTGCCTGCCATTGCCCCTGCTTGTGCGCACGCTCTCTCTCTGTCTTTCTCTCTCTCTCTGTCAAATAAATAAAATCTTAAAAAAAAAAAGAAAGAATGGCTAAAAACACGTATTTGCATGGGATTTTCAAAAGTAGTCACTTGTCTTTATTTTGTATTTATTTTTTGGAGAGAGAGAGTACACACGCACAAGCAGGGAGGGGGCAGAGGGGAGGGAGAGGGAAAGGGAGAGAATCTCAAGCAGAGTGCCTGCTGAGCAGGAGCCCATCGTGGCTCCATCTCATGACCCTGAAATCATGACCTGAGCCAAAACCAACAGTTAGACACTTAACCGACTGAGCCACCCAGGCACCCCTTTTGTTTCTTTTAATTTATTTCATATGATGGTGGTTTTCTAATAATTAACCTCTATTTTGTATGTTTGTGCTTTCTTTATCATAAGTCAGTTAATGATTTATTGTTTTACTGACTTTTCTAAAATAGCATGTCTTGTATTTAATTATTGCTTCGTTTTTCCATTTTCTGTTAATTTAATATAGAACATTATATTTCTTATATTATCCTTTCTTTTCTCTTTATTTTATATCTTTTGTAATTGTCCCACAGTTCATGAATATTCTGATTTTCAGTCTGTTTTCTCTGTGCATTTAAGTTTTGGAAGCTTCTAATGATATTTCTTTGAGCTCACTAATTCTTTTCCTGGCCAAGTTGTCTTTAATGAGCCCATCAAAGGCATTCTTTGTTTCTCCTATCATGTTTTTTTTTTTTATTTCTAGCATTTCCTTTTGATTGTTTCTTAGAATTTTCATCTCTTAGCTTACATTACCCATCTGTTCTTTTTTTTTTTTTTTTAAGATTTTATGTATTTGAGAGAGCGAGCAAGCATATGTGCGTGAGCAGGAGCGGTTGGAGGGTAGAGGGGGATGGAGGGGAACAAGCAGACTCTCATTGAGCTCGGAGCCCCATGCAGGGCTTGATCTCATGGATCTCAGCCCAAAGTAGGGCTCGGATCTCATGACCCTGAGATCATGATCTGAGCTGAAATCAAGAGTTGGCTGCTTAACCGACTGAGCTACCCAGGGGCACCCCTATATTGTTCTTGCATGTTTTCCACTTTGTCCATTAGAGCCCTTAGCATATAAATCACAGTTTTTAAAATTCCTGGTCTGGGGGTGGGGCACTGTCTGAAGTAAATAAATCTTTAAAAAAAATTTCCTGGTATTATAATTCCAACGTCTCTGCCATATCTGAGTCTGGTTCTCATGCTTGCTCTGTCTCTTCAAACCATGTCTTTTGTGTTTTAGTATGCCTTGCAATTTTTTTTGAAAGGCAAACACATTGTACTGGGTAAAAGGAACTGAGGTAAATAAAGATTTAGAATGAGAATTTATGTTTATCTAACTAGGAGTTAGGCTGTGTTTCCTATTTGCTGTAGCGGCACTTGTCAGAGGCTAAAATTTCCTCTGCTGTTCTCGTTTTTTTTTTTGTCTCCCCTGTTGTCTTTGGTTTCCCTAGAGACTTCTTAAATAAAATCTGAGACATGTAATTCCTTTAGTTGTATTCCTTTGCTATTATACAGGAGTTCTATTGATGTGGTGATAAGGAATGGGACAGGTGAAGCATTCTATAGTTCTATGATTAAGTATCAGTCTTTTAGTAAGCCTATGCCCCTGGGCTATGGTTTTCACTAGTACTTCTCAATCGGCCACCCCCTCTTCCCAAGACAGGAAGACTACTTGGGGCTAGAGTCAGGCATTACCCTTTCCTGTATAAAGGCTAGAGCATGCTGCTGCTGTTGGGTATTTCCTTTTCCCCAGATCAGTTAGGCTCTTGTAAAATCCCAATAGGTTAGGCTCTGGTGAAATTGTTTTTCTTGAGGGGAGGCCTTGTTAAGAACAAAATGCTCTGGGCATCTTTCAAAATAGCTACTTTTCTCCTCCTCTTTCCTGAAGCAGGGGGGATTTTTCTCCCCTCTTCACCCTGAGAACCCGGTAGGGTTCCTGGAGGTAAAACTCACAGAAGTGTAGCCTTCCCCTGTCAGATTTTTCCACACTGAGCCTCCAGCAATTCATCAATTATAGTTTAAGTTTCCCTGGACTGGCTCCAGCAGCAGGCTTCTCCTCCTGACCTTATACTCTGGTAACCTTTGATTCTCTGAATCTGCCTGCCTGTCTTTCTAATTTTGGGTGTGTGGTTTGCCCTGTGACATTATATCTATGATGGATCTAAGGAGAGTTGGTTTTCTGTTTGTTCCGCTTCATCTTGTGAGGATAGGAGAAATGATTTCCAAGCTCTATACGTGCCAGACCAGAAGCTGGAAGACCACCTCATTCTTTGTTTTTATTAATATTTAGTTTTCCTCTGGCACTTCTTCAGCTATATCTCCATATGTTCTTTTATGTAGCATTTGTATTATAACTGCACTCTAAGTATTTTGTAAGTCCAGTGTTGTTTACTAATTTGACCCAATGCTTAAATTAAAAAAAAAAAAAATCCAGTAACTGGGAGATACTAGCTACACTATTTTTTCCAGCTTTATTGAGATATAATTGTCATATAACATTGTGTAAATTTAAGGTATTCAGTGTGATGATTTGATATGCATATTTATTGTGAAATGTTTACCACAATAAGATTACTTAACACATTCTTTACCTCACATAATTACCATTCTGTTGTTTTGGTGAGAACATTAAAGGTCTACTCTCATAACAACTTTCAAGTATACAATACAGTGTTATTAACTATAGTCACCATAGAATCCCAGAACTCACTCCTCTTATCACTGAAAGCTTGTATTCTTTGACCAACATCTCCTCATTTCCCTTACTCCTAACCCCTGACAACCACCATTCTATTCTCTTTCTATGAGTGTGATGTTTTTAGATTCCACACATAAGTGAGATCATACACTATAGCATACTATAGTATTCAAAACAATGATACTAGCTTAAAAACAGACACACAGACCGATGGAACAGAATTGATAGTTCAGAAATAAATCCACACATATATGATCAACTAATAGTTGACAAGAGAGACAAGAATGCTCAATGGGGAAAGGATAGTCTCTTCAATAAATGATGTTGGGAAAACTGGATATTCACAAACAAAAGAATGAAATCAGAGCCCTATCTTACACTACTCACAAAAATGGACTCAAAATAGATTAAGGACTTAAGTGTAAGTCCTTAACTGTAAAATTCCTAGAAGAAAACATAGGGGAAAAGCTCCTTGACATCAGTGTTGGCAATGATTTCTTTTGGATATAACACCAAAAGCACAAGTAACAAAAGCTAAAACCAGCAAGTGGAACTACATCAAACCAAAGGCTTTTGCACAACAAAAGAAACAACAAAATGAAAAGACAAACTATGGAATGGAAGAAAGTATTTGCAAACCATGTATCTGTAAAGGTTAATATCCAAAACATATAAGGAACTCATACAACCACCTTCCTCTAATATCCCCACCTCCCTCTACTCCCGACCGTCACCTTTGGTAACCACAAATGTGATCTTTTTTTCCTATAAGTTTTTTTTTTTTTTTTAGCTTCCACATAAAAGTGAGATCATGCTGTAAATTTCTTTCTGTGTCAGACTTATTTCATTTAGCATAATACCCTCAAAATCCATTCATGTTGTTGCAAATAAATAATTTCCTTTTTTATGGCTGAATAATACTCCATTGTAGATATACATACATCTCACATTTTCTTTATCCATTCTTTTGTCGATGGACACAAAGGTCATTTCCATGGCTTGGCTATTGTAAATAATGATGCAATAAACAAATACCTCTTTGACATCGTGCTTTCATTTCCTTTAGATATATACGCAGAAGTGGTGTTTCTGGGTGTTATGGTAGTTCTATTTTTAATTTTTTGAGGAACCTCCATGCTGTTTTCCACAGTAGCTATACCAATTTACATTCCTACCAATAGTGCACAGGGTTCTCCTTTCTTCATATCCTCACCAACACTTGATATCTCTTCTTTTTGATGATAGACATTCTAATAGGTATGAGTTAATATCTCATTGTGGTTTTGATTTGCATTTCCCTAGTGATTAGTGGCGATGAACACCTTTTCATGTATCTATTGGTCATCTGAATAACTTTGGAAAAATTTCTATTTAGGTCCTTTGCCCATTTTTAATTGCATTATTATTTCTTTTTTTTTTTTGCTATTAAGTTGTAAGAGTTCTTTATGTTTTGGATATTAACCCCTGATGAGATATATAATTCACAAATATTTTCTCCCATTCTATAGGTTGTCTTTTCATTTTTGCTTCTTTTGCCATGCAGAAGCTTCATAGTTTGATGTAGTTCTACTTGTTTATTTTTGTTTTGTTACTTGTGAATATTATACTGATCTCTTTTGTGCCTTTTAATGTACTTAAATCTGTTACTTTTTTTTTTTTTTAAGTAGGCGTCAGGCCAGAGGCGCCTGGGTGGCTCAGTCAGTTAAGCATCTGACTCTTGGTTTCAGCTCAGGTCATGCTTTCAGAGTCATGGGAACAAGTCCCACATCAGGCTCCACCTTACTCTCTCTTTCTCACTCTCTCAAATAAATAAATAAAATCTTTAAAAAAAAGAAAAAAAGGTAGGCTCTAGGCCTAACATGGGGCTTGAATTCACAACCCTGAGATCAAGAGTTGCATGCTTTACCAATGGAACCAGCCAGGCACCACTCTGCTACTTTATTAAGATATAAGAAATTTCTTTGATTTTGACCATAGAAAGTAAGTACATCGGATGCTTATAGGATGTCCAGTCTTTCTCTACTTCTTTTCTTAACTTTTGTAATCATATGTTTTTGATACTTTCAAGGGTTTATAAAATAGGCGCTTTTCTAACCATTGCCACTTGTCATCTATAGTCAGTGATCACTGTTCCTCCTACTGTCATAGTTTGTGTATTCATCACTTGTTTTATCTGGGGTTACCTTAAAGTAGTTTCTTCAAGGAGGATTCATGGGATTTATATTCTCTGGGTTATTTTGTGTTCAAAGGTATATTTTCAGGGCGCCTGGGTGGCTCAGTCAGTTAAGTATCTGCCTTCAGCTCAGGTCATGATCCCAGGGTCCTGGGATCGATCCCTGTGTTGGGCTCCCTGCTCAGCGGGGAGCCTGCTTCTCCCTCTCCAGCTTCCCCCTGCTTGTGTTTCCTCTCTCTCTGTCTCTTTCTGTCAAATATATAAATAAATTCTTTTTAAAAAAGTATATTTTCTGTTGCTTTATTCTTGAAATGTAAATTGTCTATTTATAAAACACTGTACCTAGTTTTCTTTCTGCAGGATTGTTCTATATCTAGTAAGTTTGACTATCTTTGTGAAAATAACAAACAAAAAACCTGAGGGCAGTGTGATTTATTTTCCCCTTAAGAGTAAGTTGAATTTTTATCTCTTGCCCAAAGAATGATTAAAATCCATTAAATTATTAAGGATATTGTAAGATGTTAACTGCTCTGTTTCATTTTTTTATAGACCTAGTATGCCCCTTTGGTTTAGAGATTCAAGTCTTGTTTTATTTCTAGAAAGTTGTCCTGACAATTTTTTTATTTTATTTTTACAGTTTTATTTTAAAATAATACAAATTTTGCATATCATGGTGGTTTTAACATATGTCCTTGATTCTCTGACTCTCCTCCTTTCAAAAGGTAAGGCTTACCTAATTCTAGTTCCCTTGACTTTGGGCTAGATTTAGTCCCTCACTTTGAGTGAACAGAATGTGGCAGAAGTGATAGTGTATGGCTTCCAAGACTAGGGTCATAAAAGGAATTGTTCCTTCTGACTTGATTTTTTGGGTCACTCACTCTGGGGAAGGCAATCAGCATGTTGTGAGGGCAAACAACCCACAGATAGTATCACATGGGGAGTCACTGAGACCTCCCAACAACAACTAGCATTAATTTTCCATCCATGCAAGTGAGTTACTTGGGCAGTGGGTATTCTAGGACATTTCAAGCCTCAGATGGCTTGAGTGTCAAATGCCATCTTAACTGAATCCCTTAGAATTCAGATGCCCCTGAATTCAGCATATGGAAACTAAGGAAAAAAAATGTTCATTGCTGTTATAGCTACTATGATTTGAGAAAATTTGTTACACAGCAAGAGAAAAGTGAAATATATATGTTGGATCTCTTCAGTCATATATATATTTCTACCATTCTTTTATTTCCATTCTTGTTTACAAGCTTTTCTTAACTTTGTTCTATATATCTCTTGCCTTATTTTCAGTAATGTCTATTATCCTTTGTGCTGCTTCTAATTTCAGGTTTTACTTTTTTTTTTAAGATTTTATTTATTTATTTGCCAGAGAGAGAGAGTGAGCACAAGCAGGGGGAGGGGCAGAGGGAGAGGGAGAGGTAAGCTCCCCGCTGAGTAGGGAGCCTGATGCGAGACTTGATCCTAGGATGCTGGAATCATGACCTGAGCCGAAGGCAGATGCTTAACCGACTGAGCCACCCAGGCACCCCTACATTTTACTTTTTTTGAAATATAATTGACATATGACATTGTAATCGTTTTATGTATACAATATAATGATTTGATATATGTATATATTACAAAATGATTACCACAGTAAGTTTAGCTGACATGCATTACCACATGTAGTTAGAATTTTTTTTCTTGTGATGAGAACTTTTAAGATCTACTCTCTTAGGAACTTTCAAATATACAATACAGTAATTTTTTAAAAATTTATTTATTTAAGTAATCTCTATACCCAACATGGGGCTCGAACTCACAACCCCAAGATCAAGAGTTACATGCTTTTCTGACTGAGCTAGCCAAGTGCCCCATACAATACAGTATTGTTAACTGTAGTCACCATGGTATACATTACATTCCCAGGACTTATTTATTAATATTTACTATTTTTCTTTTATTTCTCTCCTGAATTCTTCACTTCATTTTTCATTTTGTTTGTTATTGTTGTTAGTGCTGTTGTTGCCTCACCATATTTCTTTGAGTTACTGTATTTCATCTTTAAGTTTTTTTTATAAAGATCATTGCACTGATATTTATTTTTTAATTTTTTTAAAAGATTTATTTATTTATTTTAGATATAGAGTGCGTGAATGGGGGGAGGGGCCGAGGGAGAGGGAGAGAGAGAATCCCAAGCAGACTCCCCACCGAGCAGGGAGCCCAACACGGGGCTCGATCCCACGACCCTGAGATCATGACCTGAGCCAAAATCAAGAGTCAGACACTTAACTTACTGAGCCACCCAGGCACCCCTGCACTAGTATTTAAAAAAAATTCTTGTGGGGGTACCTGGCTGGCTCAATAGGTAGAGCATGCAACTCTTGATCTCAGTGTCATGAGTTCAAGCCCACTCTGGACATGGAGCCTACTTGAAAAAGAAAAAGAAATTCTTGGGAGTATGCTTGTTCACAGTTTTTATCAGCTTCATGGCAACATTTTATTTTTGTTGTTGAGTGTTCTTTGCCTAATATTTGCCCTTTAAAAATCTTTGGTTCCTCCCTTTACATTGTATATTTGTCTAGGTACAATTTGGACAGACTATATACAGGAAATTCATATAGAAGAGGTAGGGTTCTTTTCATATTAGCAAGGTTTCTCCTTCTCACAGTTTGTGAGCTCCTGGTTTTTATTTCTCCTCACGATTTGCACCGAAGGGCAGTGGGCAAGGCAGTCTCCCCTCGGTCCATTATTTTACTGACTCACGGCTTTTTATTAATATGACCGCCTGTTTCGTTTCTCATTTACCCCCATTTCTACTTCCCAGAACCAAAAACAGTTTAGAGAAATTATCCTTTGGCAGCTTTTGATTCCATTCCAGTTTTGCAAACCGGAGTGTGGATAGATTTTATACCTCTGGGTATACCACATTCAAAGGAGAAGTGTGCTCTGCATATTTTTCTTTTGGGATCTGCATTCATGGGCTTACTCTGTCTGCATCCTTCCTGCATACTGTTTGACCTTCACTACTTTTTGGCAGTTATTCCTTCTGTTTTGTATTTTGAGGTTTCAAAAATGTCTTCATTTTTTTTCTGAACATGTGCTTTGTATTGCTATTTCTCTTTCATATCTTGGCTTTTGGGTGATTTTTGAAATAAGTGGGGAACACTCAGATTTTATCTGCTGTGTTAAATCTGGAAGTCTCTCAACTGGGAGCCTGTCTTAGACATATATTGTTCTTTTATTGACTATAATTTTGATGTTCTAAGAATTCCTATAAAACATAATTAAATAAACAAGTTGCTATGTTGACAGTAGCTAGGCTACATATTTTGTGGGGCCTAATGTGAAATAAAACTGTAGGGCCCCTTACTCAAACAGCAAAAAAAAGCGTTTCTTTTGCTGTCTCTTTCAACCTGTCCTGGTGCTTTTTATTGGCATTTAACAGTGTATTGCCTTGGGCATTATGATTCTAAAGAGGTGGGACAGACTCTCATAGGTGCTTTGTGACTTGATGCACAGGCTGTTACCGAAAAACCCATTAGGCTGCTCATCGCTAGAAAAGCCAATACTCAAAAGATTCAAGAGATGAGTTTTTTGTTTTTGTTTTTGTTTGTTTATTTGTTTTTTAGAGAGAGAGAAAGAGAGCACACTCATGAGTGGGCAGGGGAATGGGCAGGCAGGGGGGTGGGGAGGGGCAGAGGGAGAGGGAGAGAGACTCTCAAGCAGGCTCTACACCCAGCACAGAGCTGGATGCGGGGCTCAATCTCACGACCCTGAGATCATGACCTGAGCCTGAAATCAGGAGCCAGACACTTAACCAACTGAGCCACCCAGTGCCCCTTCAAGAGATGAGTTTTGATTGGAAAGGAATATGAGCTTTATTCAGGAGGCTGGCCAGCTGGGGAGAAGGCAGACTCTTGTCCAAAAACCAACTCTGAGGTTTCTGCCTGGCCCAAAGATTTTTAAAGGAACTTTAGGGCAGTAGCGATCCTGGATGGCTCAGTCAGTTGAATGCCTGACTCTTGGATTCAGCTCAGGTCATGATCTCATGGGTCGTGGAATCAGGGCCTCGCTTGGGGCTCCATGCTCAGGGCGGAGTCTGCTTGAAATTCTCTCTCTTCCTCTTCCACCCCTCCCCTCGCTTGTGCATGTGCTCACGCACTCTCTCTGTGTCAAATAAATAAATAAAAAGAAACTTCATGGCAGTTAATCAGTAAAAGGGGAGCACGGTGGTCTGTAACACTTCTGATTGCATGCCGACGCCATGGCGCCAGCTACAGACATTCTCATGGTGCTCAGAGGTTGTGTATTGGTGGGGGGTTGGGGGTGGTTGTGTAAGAGGGTTTGTTTCCCAGTGTTTCTAGGAAACAATGTATGATCTATAGATATACAAAAAGAGGTTTAGTTAATTAGTCACAGGGGCTAAAGGTGCTTGCTAAAACTTAAGACTACTAAGTTGGCCTGACGGGCAGAGGTGGAGGCTTCAAGGCATGTGCACCCAAAGCTGTCTCCTGCCTAGGCTCTGGCCCAGGGCAAAGGGCGATGGTAGTTGCTGTGTGTCGGGGGAGGCAACGATGGAGAACCTTTCCTTGTGGGGTGGGTGTGATAGAACCAAACACGAACTGGGACTTCAGCCTGAGGAAGATCCTCCACTGTCCCATCAGACTGTCTTTACAAAACTCAAATTCAAAGATCAAGGAAGAGTTCAGAATGTTGACTACAGAGCATTAAACGCCATCTGTGATGTGCTTTCTGAGTATGGGGCCAGGTGTGACCGTACTGGTTGCACACCCTTGAAGCCTGCCCTGTGTTCACAAGAGAAAGTTTCAGTATGGGCACAATAAGCAATTTGTTGGACCTCATGGGCTTTAGCTACGAATTATTAGCTATTGCCAACACACTCAAACTCCTCTAGATACATACTTTTAAAGAACCTTTCCTTTTTGGTCCTGCTTACCCACTTCATTCTCCTATAGCTTTTTTCTGTTGTCTTTGCTTTGTTCAAAACCCATGCATGTATTAATCATAGTCAAGCCCTAGAGTCAGGAAATCCATAGGTACTGAAGTAACCTCTTCCTAAACCCCAAACTTAATACGAAAGTTAACTCAAAATGGACCATAGATTTCAAATGTGAAACATAAATCTATAAAAATTTTAGAAGACCACATAGGAGAAAATCTTCATGATCTGTGGTTAGGAGAATCGTTTATAGATATGACAAAACCATGGTCCATCAAAGAAAAAAATGATACATAAGCCTCAAAAAACTTGTACCTGATGAAAGACCCCATTAAAAGGATGAAAAGATAGGGTACAGACTGGGAGAAAATATTTGCAAATCACATATCTGACAAAGGATTTTATCTACAAAATATATTTTAAAAAATCTCTAAATTCAACAAAAAGAAAGGAACAATTAGAAAATGATAAAGACATGAAGAGACATTTTGCTGAAGGGAATATATAGATGAAAAATAGGCACATTAAAAGATGTTCAATATCATTAGCTATTAGGGAAATACAAATTAAAACCACAATGTGGTATCACTACACACCCATTAAAACAGCTAAAATAAAAAATAGTGACAAACAAAATGTTGGCAAGGATGCAGAGAAAATGGATCTCTCAAATATTGCTGGTGGAAGTATAAAATGGCACAGACACTCTGAAAAAAAAAATAGTTTCTTTTAACAAAACAAAACAAAACGAAAAAACAACTAAGCCTGCCACTAAAATATGACCTAGTAATTGTACTTCTGGGCATTTATCACAGAGAAATGAAAACCTATGTCTATACAAAATCTTGTATACTACTACTGTTCATAGCATCCCTGATTGTTATGGCCAAAAATTGGAAACAACACAAATGTTCTTCAACTGAAGAATGAATAAACAAATGGCACATTTATACAATAAAATTCTATTCGGCAGTGAAAAAGAACAAGTTCCTGGTGCAGGCAGCATGGAGAATGAAGTGGGTAAGCAGGACCAAAAAGGAAAGGTTCTTTAAAAGTATGTATCTAGAGGAGTTTGGGTGTGTTCGCAATAGGTAATAATTTGTAGCTAAAGCCCATGAGGTCCAACAAATTGCTTATTGTGCCCATACTGAAACTTTCTCTTGTGAACACAGGGCAGGCTTCAAGGGCAAAGTTATAGAGATGGAGAAGAAACTAACGGGAGCCAGGTGTTTGGGCTGGGGGGAGGGTATAATCATTAAAGGATGTATCAGTCAGGGCTCTCCAGAGAAATACAACCGAAAGGATATGTGCATATGTGTGTGTCTGTGTGTATACATCTATATGTATGTATGTGTATATGTGTGTGTGTGTATATATAGATAAGGTAATGTTTGTTATGAGGAATTGACTTGTGATGATGGAGGCTGAGAAGTTTCACAGTCTTCCATCTGCAAACTGGTGACCCAGGAAGGCTGGTGGTTTAATTCAGATCTGAGTCTGAAGGCCTGAGAACCAAGTGAGCTGATAATGTAAATCCCAGTCCGAGGGCGGAAGACTGATGTCCCAGCTGAAGCAGGCAGACAGGAAAGAAAGGAATTCTACCTTCTTCCGCTTTTTGTTATATTCAGGCTCTCAGTGGATTGGTTAATGCCGACCCACAATGGGGAGGGCTATGCTCTCATTCGATGGATTCAGATGTTAATACCTTCTGGAAATATGCTCACAGACCCAGAAATAATGGCTAACCAGACATCTAGGCATCCCATGATCCAGTCAAGTTGACATGTAACATTAACCATCACTAGGGGGTAACATGAAGAAGCTTCTTTGTGGTGATGGGACAACTCTGAATCTTGATTTTGATGATTACTTGAATCTACACAGGTGATGATAATATTTCATCAAACTACACACACACACACACATACACACAAAGTGCAGCTGAACAATGGTGAAATCTGAATAAAGTAAGTACCCGAGTTAATAGTAGTGTGCCAACATTAATTTCCTGGTTTTGACAATGCATTATGTTTATGTAAGATATTAGCTATGGGGGAAGTTGGATGAAGGGCACATAGGAACTCTGTACTGTTTTCAAAACTTCTTGTGAGTCTTAAACTATTTTGAAATTTAAAAGTTACAATAAAAATAAAAGAGGAAGGGGGCGCCTGGGTGGCTCAGTAGGTTAAGTGTCTGCCTTTGGCTCAGGTCATGATCCCAGAGTCCTGGAATCCAGTCCGGCATCAAATCTGCTTCTCCCTCTCCCTCTGCTTCTCCCCTTCCCCCTGCTCATGCTCTCTCGCTTTGTTCACTCTCTCAAATAAATAAATAAATAAAATCTTAGAAAAAAAGGCAGCTATTGAATCTACTATGACATGGTTAAGACACATGTCTTACCAAAGCCCAAATTTTTCTTAAGGTGAATTCAGTAATCAAATCAAACATGGACAGTATGCACTCTGAGCTTTGGGAAACCCAATGCTGTTTCCCTAATTTACAAAAATATATTTGTATTCCAGTTTGTTTCCCCTCCACTCAGGTCATTTCTCTAACTTTCTGGACTCTCACCAAGGTAAAGATCATGCCATGTGTTTTCCATTCATATGTTTGTGATAAAACATAGGAGTCTGATATCTACAATCACAGTTTAGCAAGACTCATTAAATGTTATTGTAGGTGGCAGTATTTAGGAGGAAGTTATCAAAAACTTAAGCAATAGCTGCATGTATTCCTCTCTCTTCTTCTTCCACAAAGGAAAATAGCTTTCCATTTACTGTCTAGAATAGTAGTGGATAGGGTATAGATAATAAATTCCTTTAGGCAAATATTAGCAAGGGATTTCACACCAAACTCTTCTGTATGTTCAGCTTATATTCATATTCTAGGAGTTAGCACTACAGTGAATAGTAATGGGGATTATCATTTATTGCTTGCTTATTTTGTGCTAAGCCTTGAGCTCAGTGCTGCAGGTACTAAAAAGAATAAGGAACGGTTTTTACCCAAGAAGCTCCTATTCTAATGCAGAACACAAAAAGATGAAATAGTCACAGCCAATGTGAAATGATCTTGATCTTAGAACTCCATTAGCGGTTCTTTTTTCTGTGTTTCTTTGTTCTCATCTGTAAAATGGGGGCACAAATAATACCTATTTCACAGGTTTATTAAGAGGATTTAAAAAAATGTATAGGTTCTGGAACGTAGTAAGTGTTCAACAAATGATGGTTATTAATACTCTTATGTCAAGAAGTGCTCGGTCATCTCCCAAAGCCTCACTTCAGGACTTGGGTTCCAGCCAATCTTATAGACCCTCTCTTTGCTATGAAGAACACGTTTTATCATTGGGCAAATCTGGAAAACAAATCCCTGGTCCAAATTTCCTGATTCTAAGCACAACTTCTCTTAATGTTCAGAGGCAGAGACCTTTGAAGAGATGAAAGGAGCCCTGAAGGAGACAGTAGAGCATAGTGATTGAAAGCACAAGCATAGGAATCAGCTTCATGCCCTGTGATCCTGGACAAGTAGCAGTCTGTCTGAATCTGTTTTCTCATCTGTATAAATGAAGACTTCAATATTGTGATTTATATCTGAATGACCAAATATATGTTTCTTATAAATATTTGGTCTTCATTCACGGTTTCTGGCTCCCAGCTCCTAAAACCCTTGGAATTTCCTAAGTGATGAGAACTTTAAAGGTGTCTTGTTATGTTAATGAGGTGACTTTTAGAAAGCCCCTGGGTAACCTAAAGATGGGGGCTGGTTGCCAGGGGAACCAACCAAGTGATTAGAGGGTTGGAACTTTCAGTGCCACCCCCTGACCTCAGGGGAGGGGAGAGGAGCTGGAGGTTGAATCAGCCAATGGCCAATAATTCAATCAATCATGCCTCTGTTTTGAAGCCTCCATAAAAACCCAAAGGAGGGGTTTGGGAGGGCTTCCGGTTGGTGAACACGTGGAGATTTGGGGAGAATGGCGGCCTGGAGAGGGGAGGGAAGCTGCGTGCCATTTCTCCAGACCTCGTCCTGCCTAACTCTTCCATTTGGCTTTTCCTGAGTTACATCCTCTTATAATCAACCACTGATCTGGTAAGGAAAATGTTTCTCTAAGTTCTGTGAGCTGCTCTAGCAAATTAATTGAACCTGAGGAAAGGTTTGTGGGAACCTGATTTATAGCCACTTAGTCCCAAGCACCTGGGCTTGTGATTGGCATCTGAAGTGGGGGTGGGCAGTTTTGTAGAACTGAGCCCTTAACCTGTGAGGGTTTGACGCTCTCTCCCCGTGGATAGTGTCTGAGAATTGCATGGTGTTGTGTTTGGGGAACTTCCCCCATCACGTTGGAATTGGGTCCAAGCACCCTAAAAGAGTTGGTATCAGTAGAATGACCATAATGGCATTTACCTCATAAGGCTGTTGTGGAGCTTAAATGACACTGTCCAGGAGGAAGACTTTCTTCTGCCCTTCAAGGTCCTTCCAGCCAGACTTAGAATCAAATTGACATGAGACAGATTAACAGGAGAAAATGAAATTTAATAGGCATCGGTACAGGGAATCCACGGAGATTCCGAAGACAATGAGGCCACATGCTTATTTGAACTATGTTAACTAAGGAGAGGGGTAGAGGCCTGAGGACACAAAGGGGAGAAAGCTCTTTAGCAAGAAGGTAAAAGGAGATGTTTGGAAGAACAAAGTTGCCTTATTATGCAGATGAATACCTTAGGTAAAGGGGAGTCTCAATAGCTCTCTTCCTGTTACCAGCTCTCCTTTCCATTGTAAATTTAGGCAGTTGTAGGGGAGGCTGAGAACTTTTCCTGCATCTGCTGGGTTTTAATTACTTTTAACTCAAAATAATCTTTATGCCCTAGTGGGCTAACTTGGGGCAACCTGCCTTGGGCCCCTACAACACTATGTTCCTAAAGTGCTTGCCCATTTCTGACATATAGTAGCTCTCAATTCCATGTCTTCCTTACCAGCCCTCAAAGCAGAGGAATTTAGAATTGGTCCCAGTTCAGTCTCTCCGTAGCCAGAAATACTCTCCTGAATCAAAGGTAAAACATATTATTCCTATGCTGTTTTTTTTTTTTTAAAGATTTTATTTATTTATTTGTCAGAGAGAGAGAGCACAAGCAGGGGGGAGTGGCAGGCAGAGGGAGAAGCAGACTCCCCGCTGAGCAGGGAGCCCGATGTGAGACTCCATCCCAGGACCCTGGGACCACGACCTGAGCCGAAGGCAGATGCTTAACCCATTGAGCCACCCAGGTGTCCCTGTTTTTTTTTTTTTTTTTAACCTCCTTTGTACTAAAATCACATTCATTAGTCAGATTTATGAAATGCCATAGCACCTAACAGAGTACCTATTGCTCAGTAGGGTTGCTTTTTAAATATCTAACTGCTAATGGATTACCGAGGATGAGTACATTTATAACATAACCTGAAGGTTAACGTGGAGTGTGTTAGAATTGAGAAATTTGTAAAGGAATCTTGCTTAAATGCTATGTCACCAGTAAACTAAGGCCAGTTTCCTAGATCATTCCTCCCACATTTCCACTAATAAGGATTAGCCTGCTTTCTGTTTATTGGCAATGCCTCCAAGACTGCCTTTCCTGTCTATGTTAAGCATGGTTACCTGCAAAAAAATGTGTTCCCTGGTTGGGGGATCAAGGATGAGAGAGAATAGTTTATCCTGGTCGAATGCAGCTCTAGGAGTTTATGAGGGGAAGATGAGATACATAGATACAGAGAAAAAGGGAGTTGCATGTTTCTACTCAGCAGGCTGATAATGTTAGGGCACAACCACACAAGTTGTCTTTATGGAGATTTAGCAACTAAACCCAATGGGATTCTGTCCTCAAGGATCAATATCTACCACTGCATTATCCAGGTATGTGCAGTCGACTTAGACACATAAGTTGGAGCTCTGGATCTGCCATGGCATTTCAGCACTCTGAACCTTGACTGACTAATTTTACAAAGTTTCTGAGAAACTTTGGGTAAAGCACTTTAGACATTAACTTGGAGAGCACATAATTTCGAAGTGCAGTCTACCTATTAACATAGCTCATCCAACTTTGTGAAAGGGTGGGGTAGAATCACCTGAGAATTGAATCTCTCTTCAGATTTCAGTCATAACTAGCTTTGAAGCCTCTCCTTCCACTCACCGAGAGGGGACAGTGCTCACTGCACAGATTTTCTACGAAGAGGAGAGTCTACCTGTACAAATCATACCCATGTTGTGGTAGAGACAGGCAACAATGCAGGTCTCTGACCCCATTCCCAATCTGGGCCCCCAAAACTCACAGATTCTGAAAGGGAATCTTCTAGAGTTCAATGTGCCAGTCAAGGGACAGGGTCTGGCCCAATTTAATTATCTTCTTTGCTTAGCATTTGGTATTGCATACACAGTTGAAAACACAAGAGATGGTGTAAAACGGAGTATCTGTTAAAGGACCGTCCTGCTCATTAGGGCAAAATCTAAGAAATAACTGAGCATCCTGACCTGAGGGGCTACAAACACAATGGTGTTTCTATCCTACCGCCGTCAGAACTTCCTAGCCCAGGCTGTCTCCAAAATGTATTGTTTCCAAGGCAGTGTTGTATCAGGGCATTTGGAACTTGAAACATTCAAGGGAGTTTTATCCACATAAATAATTTTTTCCGAGAGTTGAAAGTAAAAGCAAGGAGCTCGGGAATATCCTTCACAAATACAACTGTGTTGATAGGGATTTAGAAGAGTCTTGAAGTTGTCTTTGTCTTATGAGGGAGAGTGGGTTGAGGGAGGTGTAGGGGACAACTCATGATTATGATAATTCCTAAAACTGCTCTCCAAAAAGGTAACCACTAGAAACATATGGCTATTTAAATAAAAATTTTCCTCCCTCTCACCAGCCCCATTTCCAGTTCTTACTAGCCACATCAGGATAGTAGCTACCATATTGGACAGAACGGATAAAGAACTTTTCCATCGGCTCAGAAAGTCATACTGGACAAATCTAAACCTCTATGGCAGTCTACACTGAGGTTCACAATATCCAATGTTTAGAGGGTCCTAAATTACATTTTCTTTTGTGTATTTTTTGCTGTCAAATTTTTAACTAGCTTTCAGGACTTAGCTCTAATGCTGCCTCCTTTTAGGAACATTCCCTGACCTTCCTGGTCAGAATTGAGAATATGTATACAATGACATTTTAGAATTTGTTCAATTCTGCTCTGTACTATAATTGGTTATGCAGATGTCTGTCACCCCTACTATGAATAGAAAGATCCTTATTTTTTTCAGCTTTATTAAGGTATAATTGACAAATAAGTATTGTATATATTTAAGGTATACAAAGTGATGACTTAATATACCCACCTATACATCGTAAAATGGCTTTTCACAATCCAGCTAATACATCCATCACTTCACATACATTTTTTTACCCTGTGGTGAGAATACTTAAGATCTACTATTTTAGGGGCAGTCCAAGGTAGCAGCATAGGAAGATCCTGAATTCACTTCCATCTATGGACATATCAAGTCTACAGCTACATATGGAACAATTCCTGAAAAAGACCTGAAAACTAGCTGAACAGCTTCTTCACAACAAACAATAAAAAGGCTACGTGGAGACAAGTAGGAGACGCAGAGACACAGTCTCTCCAAAAAACCCATCCCAGCATGGTGACCTACAATGGGGGGGGCAGGATCTCACAGATCCAAAACTTCTCTATGAGGAGTGGGGGGTTTGTGCCCCACATCACGCACGCAAACCCTTGGGACCTACACCAGAGAGACAAGCCCCCAAAACATCTGTCTTTGAAAACCAGGAGGACTTAAGTCCAGGAGACCCAAAGGACCATAGAGAACTGAGATACTGCTGACTCACTTGCCCTGGAGCCCAGCACAAAAGCAGCACTTTGAAAAGTTCCCAGGCACTCTGTAAAGGAGAATTATTTGCTAATCTTAGTGTCTGCCAGAGGGGACCCGTTGGGACTCTCTCCAGGGATGGAGGCCCTGGTAGGTGCCATTTTTGCGCTCTCCCTCCGTCTTGCTAGATCTAGTGCTAGCGAGTGGGTGCAGGCTCTGCACCCTCCTGCTGTCTTGCTACACCCCTCCAGTACTTCCCAGAAAGGAGTTTACATACTCTTGTCCATCAATGAATGAATGAATAAAGATGTATGTGTGTACACACACACACACACACACACACACACACAGAGACAACGTAAGCCTAGTCAGCCATAAAAAGAAATAAGATCTTGCCATTTGTGACAACATGGACGGAACTTGAGGACATTATGCTAAGTGAAATTCAGTCAGAGAAAGACAAATACTGTATGATATCATTTATATGTGGAATCTAAAAAAACAAATGAATAAATAAAACTCAGATACAGAGAGCAGAATGGTAGTTGTCAGAGGGGAGGGGGATCAAGGGTGGGTGAAATGCATGAAGGGGGTCAAGAGGTACAAACTTCTAGGTATAAAATAAGTAAGGTATGAGGATGTAATGTAAGCATGTCATGATAGTCAATAATACTGTAATGCATATTTGAAAGTTGCCAAGGGAGTATATCTTAAAAGTTCTTATCACACAAAAGAATTTCATTTTGTAACTTTGTATGATGATGGATGGTAGCTAGACTTATCGTGGTCATCATTTTGCAGTGTATACAAATATCAAATCATTATGTTGTACACCTGAAACTAATATAATATCAATTAGACCTCAATGAAGAAAGAAATACTGAGGAAAATAAAAGATCTCTTTTAGCAAATATCAATTATATAATACAGTATTATTTTTTTAAAGATCATTTAATTTTTTTTAAAAGGTTTTATTTATTTATTTGAGAGAGAGAGAGCATAAGCCAGGGGGAGAGGCAGAGGGAGAAGCAGACTCACCGCTGAGCAGGGAACCCGATTCGGGGCTCGATCCCAGGACCCTGGGATCATGACCAGAGCCGAAGGCAGACATTTAACCGACTGAGCCACCCAGGAGCCCTGGAAATTTGTATTCTTTGACCAACATGTCCACATATACCCCACCACCTAGTTCCTGGCAATCACCATTCTGCTGTTTCTGTATTTGACTATTGTAGATTCCATAAATAAGTGAGATCATGTGATATTTGTTTTTCTGTGCCTGGCTTATTTTACCTGGCATAATAATCTCCCTGTTCATCTATGTTATCGTAGATGGCAGGATTTCCTTCTCTTTTTTTTAAGATTTTATTTATTTAAGAGAAAGAGACAGAGCACAAGCAGCTGGAGGGGCAGAGGGAGAGGGAGAGGGAGAAGCAGACTCCCCGCTGAGCAGGGAGCCTGACACGGGACTCGGTCCCAGGACCCTGGGATCATGACCTGAGCCGAAGGTAGACGCTTAACAGACTGAGCCACCCAGGCGCCCCTCCACCTTTTTAAAAATATTTTATTTATGTATTTGAGAGAGACAAAAGGATTTCCTTCTTTTCTATGGCCAAATAATATCTGTGTTCTCTTGCATCTCATTGAGCTTCTTTGAGATAATTATTTTGAATTATTTGTCAGGCAATTCATAGATCTCCACTTTTTGTGGTTGGTTGCTGAGAAGTTATTAGTTTCCTTTGGTGATGTCACCTTTCCCTGCTTCTGTGTGATCCTCGTAGCCTTGTATTGGGATCTGAGCATTTGATGGGTAAACACCTCTTGCAGTCTTTATGGACTGGTTTCAGCCCATAGAGACTTTGTCATGTCGGGTTCCTGGACTGATGGGATTGTCTCTGGCATCATAGTTCAGCAGGGTCTGGCTGGGTAATGTGGTTGCTGCTGGGTCTACAGCGGGGTCCGTGTTTGTCAAGCCTGTTACCAGGGGCTTGGGTGGGCATGGATCCTGTGTGGTCCCTGAGTGAACAGGACTGCCTCCAGGACCTTTGTCAGTAGGGCTGGCAGTGGAACAGAGGTCCACATCAGGGGCTGAGGATCGCAGGCCTCTTACCAGGTGTGCAGATGTGGATGTGTCTGACTCCTGCCGGGTCTCTGGGAGGGCTGCGTCTGGGCCACTGGACAGGTCCCTGCGTGGATAGGACTGCTTCTAGACTGTAGCTGAGAGGGACTGGGGTGAGTTACAGGGCCACTTCAGGATTCTCAGTGGGATCGAAGTTGGTAGGCCTGTCTCCAGGGACAAGGATGTCTTCTGCTGAGTCCCTGTGTGGGAAAGCCTTTTCCTGTACCCCAGCTGGGAGGAGCTGGAGCTAAGTTAGAGGGACATTTCAACTGGTTACAGTACAGCAGACCTGCCTCTGGGGGCACAGATGGGTGTTTATCCTGGTGGGGCCCGGGGCTGACAAGACTACTTTCAAACTATGGCTGGGACAGGGCTAGAACTGAAATGCTGGGCTGCTTCAATATCCACAGTAAAATTAAGTTGGCAGGCCTGTTACCCTCCTTCTAGGTCCCCTAGTGGATGGTACTGATGATAGCAGGACTAAGGTCAAATGTAGTTGAAGCCGAACCCAAAGGCAGATGGGTCTGTTACTGGTTCTGTAGCTTGGGACCACAGTGGGTGAACCGGCTACCTGGGTGTGGGCCTGCCTTCTCAAAATCGCCCTGCTCAGTCTTGGGCTCCACTGGTGTTTTGTATCCTCCTATCCGGTTCCTAAAGCTCCCACAAAGATACTTTTTTCTGTGGATGGCTGCCAAGTTATTGTTGCTGTGGTGAGGGATAGAGGTGGGGAACCTCCTATTCTACCATCTTGCTGATATCACTCCAAGAACCTTATTCTCTAAGAGCATCTTGTGTATACACCCACACCCCCCCCCCACACACACACAGGTTACAATATTTAAATCAGTGGTTCTCTTATTTTAGCATGAATAAGAATCAGAAAGCCTGTTAAAACTCATCCCCAACTTCAGATTTTTTTAAAGATGTTTTTATTTAGTTTAGAGAGTGCGTGTGTGTGCATGAGTGAGGGGAGGGGAAGAGGGAGAGAATCTTCAAGCAGACTCCACACTGAGCACGGAGCCTAAAGCAGGCCTCACTCCCACGACCCATGAGATCATGACCTGAGCTGAAACCAAGAGTCAACCCTCAACTGACTGAGCCACCCGGGCACCACCCCCCCAATTCCAGATTTTCTGATGTAGGTCTGGAGTAAGTCCCTTGAATGTGAATTTCTAACAAGTTCAGGGGTGCTGGTGATGCTACTGATCCAGGGACCACACTTTGAGAACCATCAGTTTAGATCACTCTTCTAATCCCCAGGCATTGCAACCCAGAAGTGTTCTCTAAATATTAGCCCTGAGCTGTAGCTTTAAAATTGCTGGCTCTTTCACTCATTTGGGATGATGAACAAAAGACTTTAGGATTTTTTTTTTTTTTTTTACTAATTGTTTGATGAAGAAAAGCACTGCTGAGTCTTGGGGACAGAAAAGCTGGCTAGAGGAAATGACTCCTTATAAACCTAAACCTAGTTCAAATTGGAGAGTCCTATGTAGATTGGATAGGATTTCTTTGCTTCCAACATTTAACTTAAATCACTTAATGCAAATCTTAAATTGGTCAAGCTCTGACTTGCTTTGAAGTAACCCTTCCTTACAAACAGTAAATTGTTGGTGTCTGGCTCCAGGATATAACACAGCAGATCAAAACTTCTGCATAAATCAGAGGAGACTCATACCAATATTCACATAAGAATTAGCAGAGTAAAAATAAAAGCCAAGTGCTTCATTGAGTTATGTGTCACTTTTTTGAGTTTCAACCTTTGAAAACTCTTCCAAACCATAATAACCGAGAAAGTGTTGCATGCAACACCACAGCATTATGCACAACTGATTACTCTATCATGCAAAGAGTTAGCACTCTCCATTATCTTATTGCAGATTTGACTGATTATTTTTACTTAATTGGCTAAATTCATCAATGGCTTGGTATTTACACACAATTGGTTAAGCAAGTGTATATGAAAATAATGGAGAGAGGGGAAGTACTTCTTGCTGAGCAACTTCTATTTAATCAAGCACAATCCTCTAGACAATTCATATCTATCAACTCATGACCCTCATGAATTTGCATGGTTGGGATTATTATCCTTTCATCACATGAGAAAACAGAAACTCCGATGTATTACATAATTAGATCACGTTTATACAGCTAGTAAGTGCTATAGCATTAAGTGAAGCGAGGTTTCTTCAATGCCAAATCCCTTGATCTTTCCTCTCTATTGACATCTCTACAATATATTCAGTAGAATGGGTGTTAACGATAGGGAAAAGGTTTGTTGGCCAAATAAGTTTTGAAAGTGTTGTATATTATGACGCCCCCCCCCCTTTTTTTTAGATTCTTCATGCTCATGTATTTTAAGCATCCTGAATAGGACTTTCAGTAAAGAAACCATATAGCCAGGAGTTTCTCAAATTTAATTGATAATGGAATCTTTATTCCAAAGAAAACATTTTAAGAAATGCTATTTCGTGCTAGCCTACCTACCTAAGGATAGAACAAATACTTATTTTTAACTCCAATTTCCCAAATGAGTGTCAGAAGTAGTTGATGGAGAAAGTTCCCTACTTCTCATTCCCCAATTCCTTCCACAGTGAATACAGATCTTCACTTAGATTCAGGAGCAGAGAACTGGACTCTACCAGTTGGCAGGATTACTGTGTTAACAGTTGATGGATATGTTTCACCTATTCTCTTCTAAAGCTACCTTCCTTATGTCTGAAGTGTTATAGTGGACTAGAGCCTTCTCTCCTACTAGACCACTCTGGCTGTCTTGTTCTCTCTTCTCTCTTTGCTGTGCTAGGCTTTGATAAGGCCACAGAATTTGAATTTGGACTTAAATCACGTTCCTGCACTCCCTGCATTGGGGTTTGGATAAAAGCCAGGCTCACATTACACTGGTAGCTTACTTTCCTTTGCCACTGAATCTGGTACTTGGGTTTCTGTCAGGGAGTCTGTGGGACAGGGGTGGTTATGGTGGCGTATTGAATTTTAATACTCCTAGGTCCTTAATATTGTCAAAAGCTGTTCTCTCTCTCTCTTTTTTAAAGATTTTATTTATTTATTTGAGAGAGAGAGAGCACGAAAGGGGGAAGAAAGAGAGGGAGAGGGAGAAGCAAACTCTCTGCTGAGCGCAGAGCCCAGACAAGGGGCCCCATCCCAGGACCCTGAGATCATGACCTGAGGCAAAGTCAGATGCTTAAGTGGCTGAGCCACCCAGGCACCCAAAAACTATTATCTTTTACATGGTTTTATTTTGCATTTTAACCAATGTCTGTGGGAGCTTAAAAAGTCCTTCCAGATATTTCTACAATTTGCAGTGTATAGGGGAATAAAAAGAAAAAAAAAAACATTCAACTTCTTAAATTACTAATATGCTTTTTTTCACTCATTTTATATTATTTTACTACTTATTTATATTATTACTTAAATATGTATATATACACATGTAGAGAGAGAGAGACAGCACATACACATCTATGAAGTACTATATTGGGTATAGAATATAAAATAGTAGTACCCTTGTCCTCTAGGAGTTTATGTCCACAACGTCAGATAATTATATGACCTAGTACAAACAGCCAACCTTTAGTCATGCAGCCCTAATTCAGGCATTTCTCCATTATATGACCTTGGGAATACTACCTAACCTTTCAGAGCCTTGGTATCCTCTTCAGCAGGGGTAAAGTTTAACACTTCACAGGGTCATTGTGAGAATTAAATGGGGTGGTATCTTTTGTGCTTTGCAGACAGAAATATGTGTACCCCATGGGTGTGAAGCAAAAAGCCAAAGGATAACACACTGGGGGCAAATGTCTCCCTGTGGAGTCAAGTTTACTTGAAAATTGGAGGAAATAATTTTTTGAATAAAACAAACATGAATATATTAAGAAGTAGAAAGAAGAATCCATGTGAGTTTTTAGGGGCCCATGTGAAGCTTCAATCACATTCTATTCTTGTAGTGGGCTGCTTCAGGAGACAACGCCAGGAGCCCTGGAGGGATGTGCGTTCACTCATCTCTGCTCTAGGGGAATTTCAGTGGGGGAAAATTCTGAAATGCAATGAAATCTGTGAAAATTTTCCGAATCTGTAAGCACTTAGCAATGTTGTAATTACTCATATTCAGGGAGTATGGGAAAGTGAGGGAAATAAATGCAAAAGGAGACTCCAGGGGCATATAGGAGAGGGTGGAGGAAAGCAGTAGTGCGGCCACAGGCTGCCCACAGCAGAGTTCACAGGAGATTGCTCTTGGGACAGTGGTAGGGGAGAGGTGTGTTCATGTCATTTCCATACAGCAGTGATTCTCAAACATGAGTGCACAGCAGAATCATCTAGAGGACTGGTTAAAACAGATTTGGGGAGTCCCACCCCCAGAGACTCTGATTTAGTAGGTGTGGGGTGGGGTTGAAGTATTCGTATTTCTAACAAGGATCCAGGGAATGCTTATGCTGTTGGATCAGAAAGAACCACTGCTTTTGAACAATGTTTCCTAACTCCAGCAACCTTAAAAAAATATACAGTGATGTCTGGGTCCCGCTTCTGTATTTAATTGATCAGATTATGAATATTACAAATAATGCAAGGAGTTTCTACTCTTCAGGTGGAGTTATGGTGACCCACCCTTCCGGTTTGCCCAGGACTGAGGTAGTCTCCTGAGATGGGAGGATTTTCAGTGCTAAAACTGGACAGTCCCCCTCAAATGAGGGCAGTTGGTCAACCTAGCTATGGAGTCAAGGTCAACTAGATAAATGACTTGCTTCATCTATCTTGCGGAGGTTGGTGATAAACAGTTTATCTTGCCATTATCTTGTCCTTGCTTCGCACAAGGAGTGGATACTCAAGAACTAGTTGCTTGAATCCACTTAACATTACAGAGGGGAAAAATGATACTCTTTTTAAAAATTGAAGTATAGTTGACGACAGTGTTTTATTAGTTTCAGATGTACAACAAGTGATTTGACAGTTGTGAACATTACACAGCCCTCACCACCAGAAGTGTAGTTTTTCGTAGTATGACGATGGTGCTTCAGAGACAACATTGTGAAAAATGGAAAGAACATAAGCTTTGGAGTGAGACAGAATGGGGCATGGCAGATGCTGATTCCCACATGAATTAGCTGTACAATTTTGGGCAAGGAATTGAAAATATTTGAGACTGTTTCTTTTTATGTAAAGTGTGGAAATAATAGCTCACAGAGTTTTTGGAGGAATCCATGAAATTATTGATCATAAACTTATCTAGTATAATAAGATCTCAGTTAACATTGGTGAGCATATATGGGTGTGTTTCTTTCCTTATTTACTGAACGTGACAATACAAATATGCAGAAACCTTTAGGGAGTAGTAAGGTCTCTCTAGTTGGGAAGAGGTATTCTAAGATGAAGGCTCAACCTGAGTAAAGACTAGCAGCTCTAAAATGGCATGGTCTTTTGGGATTAAATGGAGTGCTGTGGTCTGAACGTTTGTGCCCACCCCAAATTCATATGTTGAGATCCTATCCCCCAAAGATGATGATATTAAGAGGTGAGGCCTTAGTGAGGTGCTAAGGTCATGAATGGGATTAGTGTTCTCACAAAAGAGGCTCCAGAGAGATCCCTAGCCCTTTCCACCATGTGAGGACACATGATCTTTAAGTCCAGCCTCTAGAACTGTGAGTAATAAAAATTGTTGTTTATAAACCACCCAGTTTATATTTTGTTACAGCAGCCTGGACAAAAACACAATTATATATCATCAAAGGTAATATATAATTTAAATGACACCTCAGGGAAATGTGCTAATCTGAATTCTTGACTTCCATTTTCAAAAATAACAACTTAAATCACAGTAGTGTACTTTGGCATCATGGCAACATTTATTTCTTAAAAATTATTTCTTTAATTATTTAAAAATTTACCTTGAATTAAGGGAGACTACTAATAGACTGCAAAATACAGCAATGCCTACCAAATGCTATTTTGTAAACATAAATCCAACGTTTCTTTCTTATTTATACAAAAACTACAAACTATAATCTCATGTCAGATTCTCTAATTTCCTTTTATTAATCATGCTTTTGTTTCTAATAGTGACAAATTTCACATGAAAAATGTTGGTATCTCAAAAGAGTGATTAAGACCATCAAGTGCATTCAAGCTATTACACATAAATAAATGGAACATCATTTGGTCATCATTATTACAAGAATGTCAAAATAGCCTGAATACTGTGCTATCCTGTAACTGGTTGTTAAGAGTGTGAATTTCTAATTTTCTCTGTTTCATAAGATTTCCTGGATCTTATTTAGAAATTACTGTGGTCATTGTCAGTTCTCTTGGAAGAAGAAAAGCAACACAATAGAACTGATTAGTGTGCTGAATGCAGATGCACCTGTAGTGTAGAGGAGGTGGAGGGGGTCACTGACAGAAGTTGAGTCATTTGATGTGTTCTCTGTCTTGATGTGTGGAAGGAAAGATACAAAAATAACTTAAGAACATAGGCATGTACAGAAAGGGAGTAAAAAGAAAGAAATGAGGTCAAGGAAAGTTTGGGTCCTGGCCAAGAAAAAGAAAAGATAGCAAATTGAACAGTGGGAATCCACCTTGAAGCAATTGTGCAGAAAGGTGAATAGTGCAGTTGGAAACCATAGCCCTTAAAACATCACAACAGTTCTAATTAACTCCAGGAGACAAACAAAAAGTTACTGTATTCCAGATGTCTTATGAGGAAGTAACCATCTTTGAATCCTATTTAATTTTGGCCACCATGTTATATATAAGATTTTAATCAATGGGATGGAAAATGTAATTAGAAGTTACAAACTACTAAAGGTATAGAGCCATCACAGTCCCTGGTGCCCTCACTAGACAATAAATGAGTTAGAAAGAGCCAGCTAGGACTTAGTAATGTTCCTGGCAGATTGAAGTCCCAGGAAACCCCACTACATGGCTTATTCACTCTGTTTGTTTGTTTTAAGGAGGCTCCATGCCCAGTGTGGAGCCCAGTGAGGGGCTTGAACTCACGACCCTGAGATCAAGACCTGAGATCGAGAGTTGGACGCTTAACCGACTAAGCCACCCAGGCGCCCCCTTAATTCACTTTTTGAATATTAGGGTGTCTATCTCTGTCAGATTGCTTATCCTATAGTCACTGTCCTTGTTCCCACTGGTCAGTAAGTTTGTTAAGTTCAGGCGAGGAATCCTGATGCCCCATCGGCAGCCCTAAAGAAGTGGAGCATCAGTAGAAGCAGTTTTGTGCATGGTAGGGGAGAGTCACTTACTACAGTAACCAGAGTTCTAAGATTGAACTCCAGTAAGGTATAAATAGACTTTGCTATATGTATTAGTTTCCTCAGACTGCTGTCACAAAGTACTGCGAATTTAGTGACTTAAAACAGCAACAGATTTATTCTGTCACAGTTCTTGAGGCTAGATAATCTAAAAATCAAGGTGGTAGTAGGGTTATGCTGCCTTAGAAGCCTCTGTGAGAGGATCCTTCCTTCCTTCTTCCGGCTTCTGGTAGCCTTCCTTGGCTTGTGGCAGCATCACTCCAGCCTCGGCCTCCGTCAGCACATGGCCTTCTCTGTGTGTCTCAGAGTCTGTGGCTCTTTTCCTCAGAAGAACACCAGTCATACTGGATTAGAGCGTGCCCTAGTGACCTCATCTTAACTGGATTATGTCTGCAAAGAGTATTTCCAAACAAGGCCACACTCACAGGAACCAGGGTTAGGACTTCAACATATCTTTTTTGGGAACACAATTCAAGCCACAACACTCCTTCCTTTAGAAGCCATGTATGACTATATGGTTTCAGAGGTGAAATATTTTGGTTCCGGACAAACCACAACATTTGCGAAGCACAATCAATACAAGTGGTCTGTAATGGGATTTGGAGATAGTTCTAATAAGATCACCTTTACATACCGTCTGCCTACATGGACCAGATTTTAGCATCGACAAATTGAGTTGCCACGGAGTGAGTATTGTCTCTGAGAGATACCTTCTAAAGCCTAGCAATAGTTGTAAGAGATAGCACAGGCCCTACTGAAAAAGTGCCAGGTTATCAGCATTCTTAATAAATTCTATATGAAATACCCCATATCAAGCAATATTAAGAAATAATCATCATGACTTAGTAGAACAATTATTAAAAATCATTAAGGTCAAATAATTCTATAAATACTGAGTTACACTCAATAATTCTAGAAGCTGCTCCTTGACTCAAGTAACTACTTTTCTTCATCAGAGTGGTTCCCCAATCCTTTTTTTTGAAGTATGCAAAAAAATTTGCTTTGAATTTACACAAATTCTGACCCTAAGAATTTTCTCTGTTTTATTTTTATTTTTTATTTCTCTCTTTATTTTTAAATGATTCAACGTTTGATGGAGTCCTTAACAAAAGGAAGGCTCAGAAGAAACTGTTGATTTTTTTTTTTAAGATTTTATTTATTTATTTGAGAGAGAGAGTGCATAGAGAGAGAGCATGAGCTGGGGGAGGGGCAGAGGGAGAAGTAGAAGCAGGCTCCCTGCTGAGCGGGGACCCTGATGCAGGGCTTGATCCCAGGACCCCGAGATCATGACCTGAGCCGAAGGCAGACGCTTAACTGACTGAGCCACCCAGGTGCCCCAAGAAACTGTTGCTTTTTAAAAAAATTTTATTTATTTATTTGAGAGAGAGAGAGAGCGAGCAAGAGAGAGCATGAGCGGGGAGGAAAGGGAGAAGCAGGCTTCCCGCCAAGCAGGGAGCCCGATGTGGGGCTCAATCCCAGGACCCTGGGACCATGACCTGAGCCAAAGGCAGATGCTTAACCGACTGAGCCACCCAGATGCCCCGAAACTGTTGATTTTTGACAGACATTCTCCATAGTGAATATATGCATTCCTCTGAATAAATTGAATTGAGACTATCCGAAAATTCTGGAAGTTACTGCATCTCTGAGAACTCCTAAAGCACTGATTGACGACTGGAGTGAAGCTGTATTTGTTAGGAAACAAGGACCTCTTCTTTTAAGTACTGAGATTGTTACTGTCCTTCAGAGAAGGTCTTTTTGAAGTGACACCAGCCAGGGACATGCTTCAAATATCCTTTATGTGTCTTGGTGCTTTGTTGTTAGGTGAATACTGCAAGATAATTGTCTTCTCGATGAATTGACTCTTGGCATTTTGTGAAATGCTTTTCTTTGTCATTGGTGATCCTCTTCATCTTGAAGTGCTGTGTCTGTCATAAATATACCCATACCAGCTTTCTTATGCTTAGTATTTCCATAAGGACAACTCCTTTCATCCTTTTATTTGCAACCTATATGTTTCTTTATCTTTAGTGTGTGTGTGTTTTGTAATCATCATGTACATGCGTTCTGGAAACACCATTCCTTTTGATAGGTGGATGATGGTTTACAATTAGGGTGTAGAGGGAAGAAGGTAACATTGGAGACAAGACAGTAAGTTAGGAGGATATGGAAATGGGGGGGAGGAGGATAAGAATGAATGGGGGTCAAAAATAAAAAGTAATGAAGGGAAGGAGGAATGGTTGGGCCAAAGAGATAGGAGATAGCACTTATAGGCCTAAGGGAAAGGGAATGCCATGATTGCATTGTAAGAGGTCCTATTGGAATTATCCCAATGTCAGTGAGTTTCAGAAGAGTCACCAAAGCCTGAGAACAAAGCAACAGTTGTCAAATAAAAATAAAAACAGCATTTTAAAGAGAGATCCTAGTTCATTTTTGCAGCACTTGCTGAGGTTGAAAAAGCCAGGGATTCGCATGTATTTGAAGAGAGTTGTGGATGTGCTCTCGGTGAGGAGAGGAGCAAGCTTCTACCTACCTCAAGTCAAGTGAGGGGTGCCTCAAGACTGTGACCTGTGTTCCCTGGAGTTTTCAGGGATGCAGGGACTGTTAGGTGACTCACCTCTGAGAAGCTGGAAGTAAAAAACATATGGCTTAAACTCCTGTATTTCTGCAGGTTATAGATGCAGGGCTGCACAAGGAATGGCCTGTACTTTCAGAGTTTGTTGCTGTAACAGATGGAGTTTTATTTTTGTGGGCCGGATGCAGAGCCCACAGGAAGGGAGACAGACTAAGTTGTCTTAGGTAGGGCCTCTGCCTGAAAAGGCTATTGGATAACGAGGTGATCCCAGAAGAGGGGACCACCAGACAGCAAAGAGATCAGAGAAAATCCATGTGCGTAATAGCAGTGAGCAAATCAACAAAATGAAAACAGACTCCCATCTTCACTAGAATTTGAAAGTGACTGCAAAACCAGTCGGGGCTGCCCAACTCTGTTATCCATAGGTGTTAAAACCAGTTATAAGAATGAGTTTGAAGCAGCAAGTGGAAAGAAAGAATGAAGTCACAGTCTGCTTGCATCCTGCATACACTTACAGGTTTCTGACTTGGATACAAGCTAGAAACTGAGAAATACTGTGGGATGGCTGCCACTCACAAGACGGACCCTAGAGTAAAAGGATGTGAAGTTGAGGAGAGTGTGTGTGTCTGTGTGTGTGTGTGTTTGTGTGTCTGTGTGTGTTTAGCCGATAAGTTCAGTTTCCTACATCTTGACTTGGAGCAGGCTGTGGACCACCCAGGACCAGCTACACAGTTGTAGAGGCAGATGTGGAGCTTAGGAGAGAGATCTGGCTCCATAATTTAGAGTTTGTCGTTACTGTATTTGTAGTCACTGAAATTTGAGGAGCAGCTGAATTTACCCATGTCAAGTACAAAAAGTGATAAAAATAAAAAAACAGAGAAAAACTCTTAGGAGTGGCAAAACTTATTTAGACTGATAGAGGAATAATAATTCCAGAAGAGGACTAAGAAAGAATGGCCAGAGGAGCAGAAGAAAAGAGTGATTTTTCAGTAGTTGGAAGAAAAATGGAACTTCAAAAAGAAGAAAGTGGAAAACATTCTCAAATACCTTGGGAGAGTTGTTTAAGATGAGGCCTAGTAAGCTGTTAAACTGGGACATTAGGAGATCAGCATCATATATCTCCATCAAAGTGGTTGGAGTGGAGGCAGGCAGAATGGACATATGACACAAGAGTGATTCTCAATCTGGCTAATATGGAGCATTTTTTTTTAAAAGATTGATGTATTTATTTGAGAGAGAAAGAGAGGGAGGGAGCATGACCGGGAGGGGCAGAGGGAGAGGGAGAGAGAACCTTAAGCAGACTCCAAGTTGAGTGTGGAGCCGGATGTGGGTCTCCATCTCAAGACCCTGAGATCACCACCTGAGCAGAAAACCAAGAGTTGGATGCTAAACTGAATGTGCAACCCAGCCTATAGCCCTAGCAGCCTGATGGCAGTGCATCTCGTCTGCTCTCGGAAGCTAAGCAGGGTCGGGCCTGGTCAGGACTTGGATGAATGTGCAACCCAGGCGGGGCACCTCAGACCTTTTTTTCCCTGCCCCTGGACCATTTTTTAAAAAATTTTTACGTATTTGACATAGAGAGCACAAGCAGGAGGAGCGGGAGCGGAAGCGGGAGAAGTAGGCTCCCTGCTCAGCAGGGAGCCCGATGCGGGGCTGGGTCCCAGGACCTTGAGACCATGACCTGAGCCGAAGGCAGACACTTCACTGACTGAGCCACCCAGGCGCCCTGCCCCTGGACCATTTTTAAAGGAATAATTATCGTGTAACTTAAATTATTTTTAAGTTGTATTTTAATATGTTACTTAAATATTTCCAAACCGAAAATCCATGCGTAAGCTATTTCCAAAAAAAATCTATTTAAACCATAAAAACACAATTCAAATAATGTAATGATGCTGTTTTCCTGAAATCAAAGTATACCTCAGAACTAAAATACAGTTGTTAATACGACAAAGTACCTTGTCAGATTTTTTGGCTTTGTAATGCTTCAGTTCTTCCATGACTTTTCTCCTTTCACACTTTTGTTTGCATGGCACATCATGCTCTGATTTGTTCTTTGCAGAGCCAGAACTCATTATCTGTATCATAAAGCTGTTCCTTTCATTTGTACTGGACAACAAAAGGGGGGTACTCATTGGCATCAACTTGATTGAAAATACAATCGCAAACCTAGCAGTGACCTCCTTTAAAACTAAAACACCAACTGGGGCCCTGCAAGATCATATGTTCTAATAAGGTAGACCTCCAAATGATCCAAAATGGGCTTGTATTACTTAGAAAGTTTTGGGAGAGTCACACATGGGCATGCACATAATCTGATAGATTAACCTCTTCAGGCTAATCCTGAGACTATGTTCCCAGGTCCTGGTTTAAGAAGCAAGGCATTATACTATTACATCCATATATATATCTTTCTTTCTAAACTGTAATTTATGATGATAGAATTTGTTATTAATCTTTGTATCCTGCCCTTAGTGATTACCACAGTTTTTGACGTAGAGAGATATTTTTGATAAATGAATGGATGAATAAATAAATGTCTTTCTGTTTCCTAATATGAAGCATAGCGATTAAAGCAAACACATTAGTGGGAACCACTTCCTTTTAGCAACATTTTTTCCAATCATTTTGGTCCTGAATCAACTCATTAAGGCATATTCAATAAGAAGACAATAGGGACGTGAAACGATAATCACAGACTACAGTCATATCCCCATGACTCGGGGCGAGGCCGCTTCCAGTGGGCACTTCTGATTTAGGTGGCATCCCAGTGTGAGACGCCCCGGTTGTTTGCTGACACATACATGTGCAAGCAGCATTCTGAAGCATGGCTTCACAACCTGGAACAGCACTCTTCATAGCAACAACCTGAAAACTAGTTGCCCGCTGGCTGAGCTTTTCCCAGCTGGAAGTTGCTTGCACGTATATTAAGCTGCAGCCTGTTGATGCTTTCACAGATTACTAGGAGCATCTAAAAACCTTTGGCAGAGGGGCACCTGGGTGGATCACTGAGTTAAGCTTCTGACTCTTGATTTCAGCTAAGGTTTTGATCTCAGGCTCATGAATTCAAGCCCTGTATTGGGCTCCATGCTGGGCATGGAGCCCACTAACTAACTAACTAACTAAAATAATAATAATAATTAAAAAAACTTGGGCAGAGGTGGAAGTTGAAGAAATAAATGACCCACATGATGATACATCCTTGCGAAGGCTCCCAGAGGTTCACTCGCAGTAGGGTCACCATTCTGGAAATGAGAAGCCCTTCGTGTGTTTCAATATGGCAGTGGGTTCCAGATGGCCAGTTCTTTTTTTTTTTTCTTTTTTCTTTTTTTCTTTTTTTTTTTAAGGTTCAGATGGCCAGTTCTCTTTGGCCTCCTTTCCTGTGTGCTCGGTCCTAGTTCAGGGCTTTTGCTGATACTTCCTGCCCCCCTCTCCCTTTTTATCCTCCCCGCCCTGGCTTCATATATGTCCACCTGGAAAGGCTCCTGTCATTTCAGGTTTCTTGCTTTCTTCCACATTCATGGTCCACCTCTTCACAGAGGTTTTCTCAGACTATCTTCAGCTCCCTAACTCTCCTTCCTCAGTTTTAGGTAGAAGTTTCTTGAGTGGTAACCTGGAGTGAGAGCAGAAAATGGGCTTTGAAATGAAAGAGATAGGTGTTCAATTTCTAGCTGCAATAATTACATTTTGTGACACTGAGGAAGTGTCTTAAAAGTGTCTTAAATTCACATCCTATCTCCTTATCTAAAATTTTAGAGTAACAGTCTCTACCTCCTATGATTGTTGTGAGGACTGAATGAAGTGATAGATGTGAACTGTGCAGCTCAGTGTGTGGCACGCAATAGATGTTCAAGGACGGCTATCTGTAGCTTTTGTTATTTTGTTAGTCTATCCATTCAACCCTTCAGAAATGGGTAGTACATTTAATTGCTAAACGGATCTCCTCTCCAGGCTTCTAGGTTAACATATAAGTAGGTAGTGATCTGACTGAGAGCAAGAACTGTCTGATTTTTGCATCACCCGTACCTCCGCCTGTTGTCTGAGACATACAGGTACATAGTAAATATTCACTGAATGCGTGGATGCAGGCATGCATGAACTGTGGAAAGTGATTCTGTCATTTATATCTGTGTCTAAACAACTAGCTAGGGGCACCTGGGTAGCTCAGTCTGTTAAGCGCCGGACTCTTGATTTTGGCTCAGGTCATGATCTCAGGGTTGTGAGATCGAGCCCCACCCACGTGGCGCTCCTGCTGGGAGTGGAGCCTGCTTAAGATTCTCTTTCTACCTCTCCCTCTGCCCCTCCCCTCTGCTCTAAATAATTAAACCAACCAGCTAGCATTGTATGTTGGTTGGAGCATTCCTCAGCATCTGTTTCCTATGTCATATCAGTGTTAGTATCTTATTTGTTAATATATATGTATCTTTTTTTTTTTTGGTGAGTATCACACAATGCAGAAAGCTATATTCATCCACATCTTTCCAGAGAAAGGGCTCACTTTACTATTCTGTTGTCTTGAGCTTCTGCCAGTTCTCTCTCAATCCCTTTCGGTTTATCCTGCTTATTTTTCTCTTCAGCTCTTTCTCCTCCCTTCCTCTTCTGCCTGAGGTCTCAGGTAACTGGCGCTTGGCCACGCCCAGGAAGCCGGTGGAGTAGCGTGATGAGCCAACAGAACTGCACGGGGGTGCACCATCTCCTCCCGTCTGTTCATTTTTCTTAGTTTCATGGATTATCACCTTATTGGAAAATCTCCCCGTTCCCAGTTCCCCGTACTACTGGGGATATCTGAAATAGACATCCTCTGCTGTAGACTGATAGTACTATAAGTAATTAACATAAAGCAATCTTAGCTCAGTATGTAAAGCTGCCAACACCGACCTTACCCCTGTGCTGTCACTGTTGGAATTTTATGAGTATTGAATGTGACTCAGCCTGGCTGAATACCTGGGAAGTCATTCCATTTGGGCTGCCTCCATGTCTCTATAAGCTCTTCTGATGTCTAACCCCCCATTCCTCTAAGGTTATTCTACATTCCACCCAGCTGGGTCTCCAAGACCACACAGAAACCTGCCACCATCCCAGCTATGAGTCTGGCTCACCTGGGAAGAAACCAAGACTTACATGCTAGAAACTGAACACTCCCTTATTTCTCCACATGGAGGTGGACTAATATCCTTTCATTAGAAGTCACCATCTTTTATTTACACATCATTTTCAGATGTGTTTTTCTGTTTCTAAGAGGAAGAATAATCACTTCCAGCCTTCTTTCTTTCCATCGATGAGTAGATTCTTGTGTATGTAAGTATCTCTGACAATACCATTACTGTAACTTGATTGTTCAGTTTCCTGATAACCACTAGCTCATCACAGCCCCTAGTTACTGGTGGTAGAACTTCAGATTCATTCTAGATTATTTCACATCCATACTTCCCCAACCATCCAATCAGCTAAATCCTGTTGGTCCTGTCTTTGAAATATCTTTCATGTCAGTCCCAGTTATCTCCTTCCTTTCTATTCAAATTGCCACTATCTTCCCTCAGACAGATCTCCCTTTTGGACTAACCAGCATCTCTTTCTTCATTCTCATCTCCTTAGACCAATTCTCACGCTGTTTTTTTTTTTTTTTTTAAGATTTATTTATTTATAGTGTGTGGGGGGAGGTAGAGGCAGAGGGAGAGGGAAAGAGAAAGTCTTAAGCAGACTCCCCAACTCGGGGGGCTCGATCTCATGACTCTGAGATCATGACCTGAGCCGAAACTAAGAGTCGGATGCTTAACCAACCAACTGCGACACCCAGGCGCCCCTCCCCCATGCTGTTTTTAGAATTGTCTTTATAAAGCAAAGGTTTATAAAACAGACATCTCAAATTCTGTTTGTCAAAATTTGTCAATGACTCCCAATTTCCTTCAAAATAAACTCCAAACTTCATAGCATGATATTGCCAATTGGATCCCAAACCACTTTTTAAGTTTCAAATCCAAATTCACCCTCTGAATTTTACATTTACACCTTACAAAATATTTACTCTCTGTGGACCTTAAACACTTTTCTGCCTTAGCATTTCTGTTTAGACTGTTCCCTCTGCCTGGATGGCCATGTGCCCCATTTGGTTTCTGCCTACTAAAATCTTCTTGCAGGCTCAGATTTAGTGCTCTGGTCTCTATTCAGAATTAATCATTCCCCTTTCTGCACCCAGAATGCAGTCCTCATACCTGGATTTATTTATTTATTTATTTTTTAAAAGATTTATTTATTTATTTATTTGACAGAGAGAGACACAGCGAGAGAGGGAACACAAGCAGGGGGAGTGGGAGAGGAAGAAGCAGGCTTCCCGCTGAGCAGGGAGCCCGATGCGGGGCTCGATCCCAGGACCTGGAATCATGACCTGAGCCGAAGGCAGGCGCTTAATGACTGAGCCACCCAGGCACCCCTCATACCTGGATTTAACATTTACTTCATTATGTCTCATAACATTTATTTCATTATGTCTCATTTATCTACGTGTCTTCTAGACGCATAAGCCCCTAGAGGGCAAAGACCATCTCTGTACACTTACAGTGCATAGAACAATGACTGGTACATTAAATGAACATAAGAAATGTTTATCACATTTAATCAGATAACGTGTAACATTTTCAACTCTATTGGAAAACATAAAGGGTTCTTTTTTACATGCATTCATGCCAAAATCTGTTCAGTTGTGAATTGCTAGTCTGTCTAGTCTGAGAATAGAGCTTCTGGCAAAATTTGTCTGCAAGATCAAATCTTCTTCTCGGTATCAAAAAGCTCTCTCTTGCTCTCATTGGATTCGAAGCACTTGGGGTCATATATAAGAATCTATATTTTTTACATTAATAATATCCTGACACCCTATGGCAGTGCTAGAGTGGGATCTCTTTTAGACCAATGGACTGTGCATTCAGCTAAGCTACTCCTGTGCCAGAAAATAACGAGTAGCAAATCCATTACCAAGCAGCATGCCCTGATTTCAGAAGTTTAAGAAATTGAAACAAAGAGGATTTTGGAGCGAGAGAACTGAACTGTAAGGAAAGAAAATGCAACATCTCGGGCATCTCACCATATGATTGAGACAGAAAATATATTTAACATCACATTCTTGAAGACACTGAAATAGATTTTTAAATTTAAGTCATGCATTTTAATCACAGGTGGGGATGTGTACTAATTCCTGTAGAGTAAAACAAAACAAAACCCAAAGCATAGATTAAGTGTTAAGAGTTTCCTCCTTATATATTTATGCAGATACAAATGGATCATATCAGAATTTCCACGTTTTAGTACTTTAAAATGCAGACCTGACTTTTGCCTTTAATAGAGAAACACAGTTGTTAACTGATACATTTAGAGAAACTTGACTCATATTTTTAGGAAAAAAATATCGGAGTCTCTAAAGCATCTGAATAGATTAACTCAGTGCATATTTATGGAGCTTTGTTTTAACAACACCTCACATTTCCGTAGATTTCCAGTTGCCAGAGCTCTTTTGCATTTATCATTCCATTTGAACCTCAAAATAACCCTGTGAGAAAGTATTAATATCCCCATTTTCCAATGAGCTCATTGAAAATCAAAGAATCAAAATGATTCTTCTAAGCTATTAAATGGGAATGGAAGCCATATATTGTAACTGATAGTCCTATGTTATTTGTAGTTTGGTCTGTTCTGCTTAGCTTCATACAACGTATCTGGTACTGGGTTAGGCACTGAGAAGGATACAAAGCTTGAGAACAAGGACGCTTGCCTTCAAGTAGCTTATATTTTTTTCACTTGATAAAATATATTCAATTGATTAGTATTTGTGACTGTATAAAAGAGTAACTGTAGGTAGAAAAGAGTGGGTTGGTAGGGATATGGAGTAATTATCCAGCTAATTTTAATTGACTTGCCTTAAATCTTCTAGGCCTGCATGCGTACAACCTGGATAATAATTTGGTTATTCAAAAAATAAAGCAGGACAAATCAACATGGGCCTGGCCAAGAATAAGGGTCATTTAAAAGTTATTAAAGGGCGTGAGTAGACTTACCCTAACCCTATTTTTTTTTTTTTTTTTAAGATTTTATTTATTTGACAGAGGGAGAGTGAGCATGAGCAGTGGGGAGAGGGAGAAGCAGGCTCCCCGCTGAGCAGGGAGCCCGACGAAAGGCTCGATCCCAGGACCCTGGGATCATGACCTGAGCTGAAGGCAGATGCTTAACCGACTGAGCCACCCAGGCGCCCCCTGCCCACCCTACTTCTTTTTATCTCTGATGTGCATCCCATCCCCAGTCCATACCTAAGCCTCACTCTCCTCTCAGCTTTTCCCTGAGCTTCACTTCAGCAGCCTATCCCTTATCTCATCCATGTCTAAGCATTTGTGTAGGTCGGTGCCGGCGATAGGAGAGTTTGAATTTGTGTAATCCATGTATTTGGTTATTTTTCATAAAGTTAAAAAACAGACTTGCCGAAATGTACGTACTCGCTGAGCTGAGTGGTTCTGGAACGGGGGATCTCACGAGGTTACAATTAAGCTCCCTTCTGGGATGCAGTCATCTCCAGGCTTGACTGAAGTGGGTGGATTCAAAATGGCACACTCACGTGGCTGTTGGCAGGAGGCCCTAGTTCCTAAAACCTACACCACTTGCTTGTCTTCACAATATGACATTTGCCTTCCCTTGAGCAAGGGATCTAAGAAGGAGAGTGAAAGCAAGGCAGGCAGCACAATGTCTTTTAGAATCTAGGCTCAGATAGCACATCCTTCTACCACATTCTATTGATCCCTCATCTCAGTGCTGGTACAGTGTGGGAGGGGACAACACAAAGTTGTGAATGCCAGGAGGGAGAGGGTCATTGGTGCCATCTTGGAAGCTGGCTATCACAAGGGCCCAGGTACTCTCAAAATCACAGAACAATAGGTCTGACCTTAGAGACCCTAACACTCTGATATCAGAAAAGCTTGGGTGAGGAAGAGTAGGAAGCCTTTTTGAGACCATCTAAACCTTGTCCTTCAGTCTGATGCTGAGTCCTTCAATGAACTTTGAAACTGTTACCATAGATCAGGGGTCAGCAGACTCTAGCCTGGGGGTCAGATTGGCTCTGTAGCTTGTTTTTGTGTGGTTACTGAGCTAAGAGGTGTGGGTTTTTTTTTGTTGTTGTTGTTTTACAGTTGGAAAGGGCTAGAAAATAAGTGTGTACGTAGATGCATGTGACAGAGATCATATGTAGCTGGCAAAGTTTAAAATATTTACTAAGTGGCCCTTCAAAAAAAAATTGCCAGTTTTTTCACAGATCATCAAAATGCATATATGACATCTAATAAAAAGTAGAGATTTAAACTCTGCTACCTTGTCTGGTAGGAGATATGTATGTGGACCAAGACGTGTCTTTCTCCGCAGCTAGATGGTTAGATCATCATGGGATCCTAGACCCTTACTAAAATGGTGAAAAAGGTTTCAGAAGCACTATATAAAACCTCTATATATTGTATCCTGTTTTTGGAGATACAGAACTTATTTGAATAATGCTCTGAGAATCCCTTCAGTAAGTCACTTATGACTACTTAATCCAGCAACTTCAAGTCCAAGTTTTCGTGGACCACTTTTATTTACATGTTAACATCTACTGATGCCATGTGTGTAACTAGCGTATACCTTCCCCACTGCCCCACTTCAGGGAACTCTTAAGAGGCTTAGTTCAAACCTTGCTCATGTTAGGGTAGGTGTAGCTTGCCAGCATCATTCCAGATGTCCAGAAGTCCCCTTTGGGCTTGTAAGGATCCTGGAGACATTGTCTTGGGATATCTTCACAGGGAAGCTGGATATATGGTCTGAGCCAAGATTCCTGAGACGGGCTGTTGAGGACACTAAGTCCTGAGTCAAGTTCCCATTCATGTAACCTAACTGATAGCTGACTGGCATATCTCTTAAAAATGGGACAATAATAGGTTGATCAGACCTCTCATTCAACTGGCCTCCTGGTCACTTGTAATGCTGCTCTGTTGCAATCCTATGTTCCCGTTTTCAGGCCATTTTCATTTTCTTGTGAATGGGACAGGGATCTATTCTTTAATAACGTCTCAGCTGATTCAGATGTAGGTAGATTCCTGACCAGCATGTGAAAACACATAGTTTTCAACAAACTGCTTCATTAACAATGCCAGTTTTTGCTGATTGACAGCATTCAATTCAGTTTTTGGCCTTTTTTTCCATTCTAATACACATAATAATGCCATTTACATGTATGGCACATTCTCCTAATAAAGGAAGTATATTTGATTGCAATTGCATAAGTGTGCTGATATTTTAGGGATAACCTGAATCTACTCTAATTCATTTAAAAATGGAAACCATTCTCCAAACTTGAATGCTATAATGCTTCAGAAGCATGCAGGAATTGACCTGTATATCCCAGGAAAGCTGGACATGTGAGCATCTCTTCCGAATTGCATATTCCCTGACTTCACATGAGTAGCCTGAAATTGACCATGGGAGGAGTATTTATACCGCAGAAGTAAGCAAATGCTACAGGTCAGGAAATTTAAAAATGGTGATCACCGCACCACTGTCTGAGGTGCATATCCAAACGAATTGTGACACCGTGTTCTGTTAGGGCACTGAGGTGAGAATGTATGCTTCATTCTGTTTGGGTTTTTTTTTTTTTTTTTTTTTTGCAGTCAAGTACTGTAGCAGATCAAGAACCCATCAACCTCGGTACACATTCTGTTTGCCTTCACTTTGTGATGTTTTGGCATTTATTCTGAGATTCAGATTGACAAGATAAAATGTGCATGATAACATGAATTCATGGGATACATATGTGGGTACTGTGGATAGCTTACTGGAATGATACTACACAGTATGTGACACATGGTAGGCCCTTAAATACACAGCAGCTATTGTTAGTCTTCTCTCTACTGCAGGAACAGTGATGTCACCTGGAGCCTAAGCTGGGCTTCAGTATCTATGTTTCTGCTGAAATGTCCTCATTGTTTCCCGCACTGTCCTGCATCCGTCCACACGATTCATTCTAGGGCCTCCACATTTCAGACTCTAGGGCCTTTCTAGAAATGCTAACTCCCACTCTAGGGCCTGTCTAGAACTGCTAACTCGCAAGTACCATGTCCATCTGTTCTTAGATCATCTGCAAGACGTTCTGTTCCCTTGTAGTCTGGAATGAGGAGTGAAGGTTGGAATGAAAGTAATTTCAGGGTGATAAACTCCATTGAATTGGTTATGCCTTAAATGCTATCCTGTTCCTGCCACCCATAAGTTCTCACAATAGAAAGGTACATTGGAGAATAGTAACAGACAAGGCACTTTAAATATGGTGAAGAGGCATATTTTCAAATATCTTGAAGGCTCTCTTGGGAAGGTTTTGAATTACATATTTACAGATCCTCACATCATGAGCTGACCCTGGACACCTTGACAATCCACACAGAATTTTCTGTTGTTGTTTTTTTTCGCCCTTTTTAACCACAAGCTACATCCTTGACCCACCTCTACTAGCTCACCCACAGGTATTTGCTGTTGACTGTAACAAGAATTAATTCTGTTACATTCAATAGGCATTTGCTAAGGGCCTGTGTGCATTTTTAACTTCAATTTCCTTTTTGGAAAATGCAAATAAATTATTTTAGGCTTCAGGGAGATTATTTGAGATGTAATTGTTATTTTCCAGCCTAGCTGTGCTATTTATTTTTATGTAACTATACAAACACAGGTGTGTATTTGCTGATATTTTACTTATTTGGATGAGAAAATCGGAATCATTTCCAAAATAGCAGAGTTTTACAAGCTCTTGGGACCAGGAACTGGGTCTTAGTCACCTTCCTGTTTCCTCATAACTGAGCAGAGTGCCTTGTACAAGAAGGTGCTCAGTAAATGTTGCACTGAATCATTCTCTGTACCTCAGGTGTCTACAGTGAAGATGCGCTCTTTACCTTGAAACCCATCATCTGATGTCCCAAATGCATTGTCATCATTTGAGACAGAGTGAAACTTCATGTTGAGGTTCTTGAGTGTTTCACAATGTTATTACATGGGAAAGTTTATATTGTTTGATGTTTTCAGTACTTGCCTGGCTTCTCATACCTGTACACCACTATTATAGGCAGATAAGCTGTCTCCTTACCTGATTCTGACCCTGGGAACATGAAGCATATTAGGGTCATCTGCTTTAGTAAAGATTGGCTCAGTATCCATGCATGGTCATTCTTGCTAATGCCTTCAGTTTTCTGCCCATACTCTCTACCTGGGATATAATCTTAATTAATTATTCTCTATGGATTCCTGTTAATGAGTTCCTCTGGGCATGGGTCCCTCTCTCCCTCCTTCCATTTCTCCCTCTCTCCCTTCCTTCCTTCCTTCCTTCCACAGACTATTCTGGAACACCTGTATGTGTCCAGGGCTTGTGTGAAACACTGGGAATTCAGTGACAAATAACAGCATTGACATCATTGAGGAACCACCAGCCTAAAAGAGAAAAACATAACAATTAACTGGTATAACATTGACAACTCACTAACGTGCTTTCGCAGGAAGGAAAATGTGTCGGGAAAGTACTGGTGTTATTATTTGGCACATGTATTAGTGTCAGTTTTCTAGGGTGCCATAGCAAAGTACCACAAGCCTGGGTGCTTTAGACAAGAGAAATGTATTTCCTCATAGTTCTAGAGGCTAGAAGTCTAAGATCAAGGCGTTGGTAGGGTTGGTTTCTTCTGAGGCCTCTCTCCTTCGCTTGTAGGTTGCTTTCTTCTTCCACTGTCTTCAGATGTTCTTATCCCTCTTTCTATGTCCTAATGTGTTTTTATAAAGAAACCAGTCATATTGGATGAGGGTCCCTCTAGCGACCTCATTTTCACTAATTACCTCTTTAGAGGTCCTGTCTCCAAATGCAGTCCCGTTCTGAGATACGAAGTTAGGACTTCAACATATGAATTTTGGAAGACACAGTTCAGCCCATAACAGCACGCTGAAAATTCAGCATCTGATAAATTATATAACCTGCCAAGGTATCCTGGTAAGGAGTAGAAATAGGATATAAGATGATTCTAGAACGCAGATTTCTTCTACACCTCTGTCCTACCTTTCCAAGTCCCTATTACAAGACTACTGAAACTGGATCTTGCTCCTTATACTCTGTCACTTTTTTTTTTTTTAAGATTTATTTATTTATTTATTTGACAGAGTGAGAGAACACAAGCAGGGGGAACAGCAGAGGGAGAGGGAGAAGCAGGCTCCCCACTGAACAGGGAGCCCTATGCGAGGCTCATCCCGGGACCCTGGGATCATGACCTGAGCCGAAGGCAGACGCTTAACAACTGAGCCACCCAGATGCTCCTCTGTCACTTTCTTTTTGATAGGGTAGTTTGAGCCCCAGTGTTTTCTAGGGCTTGAGTTTCTGAACCCATCAGAATCTGACTTGGCCTATCTGCTTATAGCTTCAGTGTTTACCAACTTCGCTCTACTTGTAACTATCGTCCTCTATTGCAGATCAGACTTAGGGTCAGAGGTACTTACTAGGGTCAGAGGTACTTACTGCTTACCAGCAGACAGGTACTTCCCCCGCTTCCCAGCTTCATCGCAGTTAGGTAGGGCCACATTGTTGGCTCTAGGCTGTGCTCTATCAGTGGAAATGATGTGGATCATTCTGTGCCTATTTTGAACCTGTATTGCAGGCTCCCATGCTGCTTTCTCTTGTTCTAGAGACCTGTAAGCTATATATTGAAATGATAACATTATAAGATCAGATCTGCCAGGATTGCTGAGTACCTGCACTGAGATTTGAGGAAGGAAGAAACACACCTCCATTGTGTTAAGCCAGTGAGATTTTTTTTTGGGATTAATTTATTACCACAGCATGGACTCATCCTGACTTAACTTAGCCCAGTCAGATTGGAATTGTGTTATCTTTCTGTATTCCCTTGAATCACTGACCCACAGAGTCTCTGAGGTTACTCTTCTTTTTAAAAAAAAATATTTATTTATTTATTTTTAGACAGAGAGCACATGTGAGTGGGGGGCAGGGGCAGAGGGGGAGAGAATCCCAAGCAGACTCCTCACTGAGTAGGGAGCCTGACCTGGGGCTTGATCTCTCAATCCTGAGATCAGGACCTGAGCCAAAATCAAGAGTCAGACGGTCAGCTGACTGCACCACCCAGGCGCCCTTGAGGTTACTCTTCTTACCTAGAGAGAGAGCACTTACATGCCTTCCCTGAAGGAACTGACCTTCTGAGCATACATTCTTGTTCTTCGCCGCTGTGCGGTATCCCATCAGATCACTCTGATGTCATTGGACTGCCACTTCCAGCCCTGACTTGGTTGGCTGCCACCCAAGGTCTAGTTCCGAGAGTAGGACTCCCCTAATACCTAGATGCTCTGTCTCCTGAATCCTGCATCTTAGTGGAGTTCCATTTTGCTTTTAAAATCAGGCAAAAATCTGCCTGGAAAAAGCTGCAGAAAGAATATTCCCAGTTGTTAATTTAGTGAGAGTGAAGTTATGTCAGCTCATTGAAATTTAATTGCTAATGGGTTATAAGATCTTAGGAACTACAGGCCCAGCATCTGTCTCTTTTTAGTGTCTCAATTATCACCACAATAATTTAATGGCATCCTGTTGAAGAAGCATCGTTGACATGCTAATGAATGGCACCCTGCTCATTTCCATGAACTTCACATTCCCTAGGTGATCATTTAAACCAGGCATTTTAGATTTCCATCATTACTTGGCCAGACAGACTGGCTTAAAGGTTGATATATATATATATATATATACACACACACACACACTTAACACTAAATTGCAAGCGTCTTAAACTGTAGTCACTTAAAATTTTATAAATATGCACAAAACTGAGATAATCCATGGGAACCTTAGTATCTACTTTATTATCTAATTTAATCCTGACCTATTGCACTTAAGGTTATCTACTTGGCTGTTTCATCAGTGTTTAATGACTGGCCCCCCTCTGTATTATTTTGCTTTTCCAATTAATTGTTTATTTTCTTTATGTTTCATTTTAATGTTTTCAGGTTGTACTAAATTATTTGATTTTTATTTATTTTGCTTAATTCATTCCACATGCAATTACACTACACTCTGCCTTTGTATTGAACGCTGAGTAGTATTAGCCTAAATTTCTAGCCACCTTACAGCCTTTTTAGAAGGAGGGAAGATCGAAATAAATAAACATAAATACATTTAATTTTCACTTCGCTAATTCCAATAACATAGAAGCTGTTGCAATTTAAATTGAGATTTGTAACTGGCCTAAGAATGCACAAAAGCAATTTTTTCGAGGTTTTTTTACTTGACATATTTAATGAACATAAAAAACGGAGATGATCTGCTTAGAAAGCACCAGGCATTTTTTTTTTCTTTTTTTTAGCACAGTTGTACATCTCAGTTGCCATTGGGATTAATTTAGCATGGATTTTAAAAGTCTTTGGAAAATTGAGACTTGTGGTCAGAAGAGAGCAAAAAAGAACAAGCCACAAACTGAGGGAGTTAGGTTGGAAAGAAAGAAGCATTTCTTGATGGTGAAGTTCACTTAGTTCTAGCAGAAATTGCTAAAGGTTTGGGAATTTCCTGCCCAGCAGACCTTGAAAAAAAAAGATAAATACTAATTTGTCTGGAAATATTTCCATGACATCCTGTCTGAATTTGGTCAATTAGCTGATTAGATGTCTCCCCGTGATTGGGCGCAGTTGCTGAAATGGTAAACAAGAGAGAACTGCTGTCACCGGGGATGTTTCGACCTTAATCAGCGAGCTTAATGTGAACTGTGTGTGGAGCATGTTTCACCTTCACACAGTGGCCCGAAGCCTGTATATCCTGGCAACTCAGACTCATGATGTGAAGAACATGAACTTTATTATCTGGAGGGCATCCAATCTGAAGAAAATCCATTTCTTCGGACTCTCTAAGGCAATGTAAAGTAAGAGCCAGGCAGTTATCTAGAGAGTTTTGGAGAGTTCATGAAGAACCCCAAGCTGCTTCTCCTCCATGGGTGACAGAAGTTAAAAGTGGAAGAGAAGGAGGGGGGTTCATGTGTTCACGGCTCTCCTGGACCCCACAGATCGCTGTGTCAAAGTTGAATACTGCAGCTCCTTGGACCACAGGTAGCAGGCTAGAAGACATGCAACCCCCCCCCCCCCCCCCCCAAGGCCCCCTTGATTCCAGGGCAGACTTCCCCCACGCAGCTACCCCGTGTTCCCCCTTTCCGGGGAGAAACAACATTGAATTCATTCTTCCTAGGCCTGGTAAAGAGAGGACAATGAGTCCCTCAGTTTCAGCAGAGGAATCGAATGGGGTATGGAGAAAATGCTAGATGCAAAAGCATTTATACTGGAAGTGCAAAATCAAAATCATAGACCAGGAAAGTAGTTGTCAGTAAAACACACTTTACCAAAAAAGTACCAGTTAGCTACAGAGGAATGATACGAATGTTAAGTACAAAGAATTGTGTATGTAACTAAGCTTACCCGACATACATATGATTTGGGATCGCCACCGGTCATGGCAGTTAAAGAGGAGTGCTTATGAAGTACTTAATTCTATTTAAATAAATAAATACTATCTACCTACCATATATAAGGTAATATATAATAAGCTGTCAGGGCTACAGAGACAGTATTCCAAAGGGATTTAGAATTTGGCAGGGGGAAGGAAGGAACTAACTGCACCTTTCATCCAGTATTTCATCTAATCCTTGCAAGTAAATAATGTCATCCTCATTTCCCTAGCGCATAGAGGAGGAAACTGAGGCTCAGAGAGATTAAACAATTTGCCCAACGTTATGCTTTAGTATGTGTTTCAGGCAGGATAACATGCAGATTGCAGATGACTATATCAGGAATAATGTACCTGATCTATTGGGAAAATAAATAAAACAGATAATTATGCATTCCGTCCCCTTTAACATACTGATTTAGCTTATTGGTGCAGTCCTTAGCCCATCAAGGTGTGGGATTTTCCTGGCCCTATGTCTGGGACTTCAGCTGGTCCCAGTTTTCATCTCAAAAAAATTCCTCCTCCAGTTTTCCTAATCTTGTTAAATGACAACTCCGTGATTCCAGCTGATCAAACCAAGAGGCTTAGTTATTCCTGACTCTTGTCTTTCTTTAGCACCACATATTCAGCCAATTAACAACTCATGGCAGTTTTACCCTCAAAATAAAATATATTTAAAATGTGAGGCCTCTTACCTGCTGGCAGTGCTCGGTTCTAAATCAACTGCCATCTCGCGTGTCTTTTCTCTTATAATCGTAATGGGCTCTTCTCAACACGGCTGCCTGAGTCACCCTGCTGACAGGTTATGCCGTGTGTATTCTCTGCTCGAAACATTCCATCAGTGCACCATCTTATTCAGAGTCAAAGGCAAAGTTCTTATGTTGTCCTTCAGGGCCATCCCACCATCTGGCCCTGCTCCCTCTATGACTTCATTTCTTACCACCTCCCTTTCACTCACTCAGTGCAAACCATATTGCACACCTATCATTCTTCATATATACCAAACACGTACTTACCGCCTGGTCTCATGTTCTATCTCCCAGGAACACTCTTTCGTCCAATATTTTCCTGGTTTTATGCATATCTACATAAAATACAAATTGACACAATCTATTTGGAGGGAAGGATGTATGAGATGCCTTAATATTCATATCATCTGAACCATCAAGTTTTACTCGAAGAATTCCCTCTAAGGAAAGAACACATTATAAATGTAAAGATTTATAGGCAGAGATACATAAGTAGTACAATATATTTGTGAGTACTATCGAGATCTAGGAAATGTAAGTGCCAAAATGATGGGATTCTTTAAATAAATTATGACACTTTGATACCACAGACTACTGTTCATCCATTGAAAATCATGTTGTAGGACAGTATTTGTTGAAAATATTCCAGCAGATTACCATTTTATAAAATGACAAAAATATGTCTGAGCCAAGCAAAGGGGCAAACCAGCAAGGTAGTGCCTTAGGTGTCAATATATATGGGACACTAAGCATCACTGGGAATATAATGAAACAGAGAAAAGCATGTTTATCAGGGCATCTTTGAGGATGAGGACTATTTTGAGAGAATTGATACTTTAGTGTGGCAGTTAGGGTGGGTCCGGAGTATTGGGATTCCCAAGATCATGCTCCAGTACTAACACATGGCCATGAAATTTCCTTTTAAGTAGAGCAGGCCTGATAAACTAAGATTTTTGTTTGGCTCCTCGAAGTGTACAAGTTTAGGGGCCTGAGTAATGCAAAGTGTAGATGAAGCCTGATCCATGACCTTGAGATCTCCTTGTCTGATCTTCTCTCACCTGATCCTTACACCCTCCCTTCTAAAGAAATACTGATATGAAGGGGGTACCCAATGATTTACTTGAGCCTGCGATACCCAGGAGTCTCAGCCATCTTGATGTATACATGTTACGTGATAAGTTCTTAGGATTCTAGGATTTCCATTATCTTTAGTTGAGCTTTTCAGGTTTGTTCCTTTAGTGTTTGACACAGACTAATTTTGAATTGAGGAAGAAAACTATTATTGAAGCAAAGAAAATAATTGTAAATTTTATAAAGATAAATCCAAATCATGACAGAATTTGCAAAGATAGATTATTCAACAGTGTTTACAGATGCATTGGAGGAAAATAGGGACAGAGAAGAAGCCTTTAGATTTGAGGGCAGAAGGTTGAAGGCAACCTTGAAAAGGTGGACAGCTTAGTGGCAGAAGCAAGACTGTGATACACTGAAGGCTAGAAGGTAAAATAATTTTAACAAAAAATGAACAAATGAAGGGCACCTGAGTGGCTCAGTCGGTTAAGCATCTGCCTTCGGCTCAGGTCATGATCCTGGGGTCCTGGGATCGAGCCCCATTTCGGGCTCCCTGCTCAGTGGGGAGACTGCTTCTCCCTCTCCCTCTGCTGCTCCCCCTGCTCTCCCTCCCTCTCTCTCTCTCTCTCTCTCTCTCTCAAATAAATAAATCTTAAAAAAACGAACAAATGAATTTCTAAGCAATATTGAGGATAAAATTGCCTTTTCTGAAATATTGCTGGATGGGTATTTTAGATCTAGGAAGAAATAAATAATAACTGACAGTTTATCCGACAAACACTGATTATACCTGCTGTGTGCCTGGCATTTTATAAAACCATTTACAAATAATAATTAATTTAATCCTCATGCCTCATAACAGCAACCATATGAGGTTAGGCATTATTATCCATATTTTACACATGACAAGCTGAGATAGGAAGCCAACAGCATGCCTCAGCTAACACAGTTAGTACATGGTAAGGACAGGATTTGAATGTAAGTCCTTTAAACAGTGTAACTAGGCCCTTAACCATTACACAGAATTGCTTCTCCAATATGGTTAAAATGAACAGGGATGGGGCGCCTGGGTGGCTCAGTCGTTAAGCGTCTGCCTTCGGCTCAGGTCATGATCCCAGGGTCCTGGGATGGAGCCCCGTGTCAGGTGGGAAGCCTGCTTCTCCCTCTCCCACTCCCCCTGCTTGTGTTCACTCTCTCGCTGTGTGTCTCTCTGTCAAATAAATAAATAAAATCTTTTAAAAAAAATGAACAGGGATAATAGAGAGTCTGGCTCTGGGAATACTGTACACAGAGAAAACAGGATTGTCAGTAAAAGATCAAAAAAAGCAAGACCCTGTGGGACTGAGACTATAAAACAGGGTACAAATGTCTTAATGCCAGAGTGACTTGTGAGAAAGGCACATTTTCAGAATGGGGTGTGTGCTGGGCTGGTGTCACATCTAGGGAAGAAGAATTGAGCGGGAATTTCTAAGAAAAAAACACAAGGCAAATCCATAGAGTGATGGCTTGCTGGCCAGGCAGGACAGAAGCAAAAGGTCATCTTGTGCAGAGATTCAGGGATGGAATTGTGTCGGACTGAGAACACTAATTGAAAATGGGAAGAAAAGTACTGACAGGCTTTTGACAAACTAGAAGAAGTTAAATGAATTTCCATTGTAATATGTTTATATACCCTCAAAAATGAGCTCTTGCACTTTCTAAGAGGTTCTTAGTGTACCCACATGGAGGTTGAAGACAGCGCCTAGTTCCAGGGGTAGTTGTCCATGCACAAGTCTGGACGTGCAGTATCAGGATCACTCAGGAACTTGCTAGAAATGCAAACTATTAGTTGTCACGGTCCTGCAAGACCTATGGAGTCAGAAACTGTTGGAGTGGGACCCAAGAATCTCTGTGTTAGCAAGCCATCCAGGTCATTCTAATGAAAATCAGGTTTGACACCCAACGGTCTGGAAAAGCCATGAATCCATTAGCATGTAGGGAATCCTGGAGGAGAGTAACTCACCCGTCCCCTCAACCTACCCACCCGAAGTCTTTATGCAATCTAGACCTGGAAGGGAGGCCTGCTGGAAGACCGATGCCTGGCCTGGCTGAATCCAGATTCTGGAAAAGGACAATGAAGAGATGAAATAGATACAGCTGATGAGGGATGGGGAAAATTTTAGTGCAGCTGTGTTGAAAGAGCCACATTAAAATATGTCTTTTTTTCCTTTTACACACAAGTAATGTGCACTCATTGTTTACATCTTACCTCCTTGATGATCCTCACAAAATGTCACAGACCTCTAGTACAGGTAGAACTCAGGGATGAGAGGAGAGCTGAGGATGTACATTGCTTGTGTTCCTTGATAAGAAAAACGTTTTCACAAATAACCGTAGCTGTTTTGACTCAGCCGCATCAAAATCATCATGGCTAATTGGCCGTTTCAAACCGCCATGTTTTCAAAGCAGGATCTCGGGATCCAACAAATAAAAAATACTCACTTCAGAAAGGTGAAGTTGGCTCATTGCAAGAATTCAAGTAAAAGAATTTTCAACATAATTAAACCCCAACCCCTTTTGGCAACAGGACCCAATTTGTGTTTTCCAGTGCTAGATTAAAAATAAAAGAATATCCTGCATTAACTGTTACCACTATTCTGAACATGCCAGAAGATGATATTATAATAGACCTATCCAGAGGTTTGAGATGAGAGTCTTCTCTCAGGGTCAGGGGTATAAATCTGGCGCAGGTTGATTGGAGAGGAGTGAAAGTAATCACTACTGGAGGCTCTCTCTGATGGATTAATTAGCTGTGAATAAAGCGGTGGCTTGCCGTAAACTATTTTATAAGCAGTTTCTATTCGATGGGTGATCAGTTGCATACAAAAATCACTTCTTCAGGTAGGACCAGTGTCCCTCTACAGGAAGGTGACGACATCAAGTGGCAGACTTTCTTAAACTTTGCACTGCAGCTTCCTAAAGGCCTAGGAGAGTCTGGGTATCGTAAGCTAGGGGTGTCCTGGAGTTTTCCACATCAGTCTGCCATGAACAAAAAGCTTCTGTCAATCTTTTTTATTTTAAAAATTTAAGAAGAGATTGCCTTTCACTTAGAAATATATCCATGTTTATTTTGATCTGAAAATAATGATTTAACTCTCTACCATCAAGAAAAATGGATACTTCAGAAAGATGGATTACTTCTGTCCTGTGGCTCAGGATATATTACTATATTTCCTCATAGACCCAGGGTTAAAGAGTAGGAAGAAAAGTGGGTCTGAGCTTTAGTGTTTGCTAATGATTTGGCGCAGTTTTCCTGATCTGTTTCAATGTCTGCGAATAAGGAGATGCCAATAATTCCTCTACCATCGTAATTGTTACTATGAAATTTTAAAATAATATGCATAAAAACTATTTTGTAAATTATAAAGTACTGTAAAAATATCCAGGGCACTGTGAGTCTGATCATGGATATCCAGATACTGATCAGCTTACCCAGCTCTATTTGATGTGTATTGGCTATCAACTGTTTAGTTGTAGAAGGAAACATAACTGAACAGAGCAAGATGCCTGTGGCTAATTTCACATTACTGGTTATTTACCAAGATATAAACAAAAGCAGGAGTATAATTTAGCCTAAGCTTTCTCCCACTTAAAAGAATTCCCTTTTCTTTCTTTTTTCTTTTAAAGATTTTATTTATTTAGAGAGAGAGAGAGAAAGCATGCACATGAGTGGGGAGAGGGACAGAGAGAGAGGGAGAAACAGACTCCCTGCCGAGCTCAATCCCAGGACCCCAGGACCCCAGGATCAGGACCTGAGCCGAAGGTAGACACTTAACAGACTGAGCCACCCAGGTGCCCCAAGAGTTCCCGTTTCAACATCAATTCCAGCTCTTACTTGATCATTTCTAGTAACAGGAAGCCCACCACACATCAGGACAGCCCATGCTAGCTTTTCTCATCTCCAACTTTGTTAGAAAGTTTTTTGTTTGTTGTTTTGAGATCACTCAGTGTTAGGGCATGGATGGTGTCCCTCTCAAAATTCATATATTAAAGTCCTAATTCCCAGCATCTCAGACTGTGGCTATATTTCAGCATAGGTGATTAAGTGAAAGTGAGTTCACTGGATTTTGACTGGACAAGCAGCTACTGCCACACACGTGATGTCCATTAATCCACACATGACCTTAGGATTCAATACCAAGATTATTCTCTGATTCTACACAAAGAGCTCCTTTGTAAAGAAATTAAGGAACAGGTCCGAAGTCGTATGGATCTATGAAATGGTTGACCTAGCAATTCAACCTAGCTTACTAACTCCAGAGTCCGCACACCTCACTATCCCACACTACGCCCACCGCTGCTGCTGCTACTCCTCACATCTACTACACACATGGAAGTAAGCTTCTTGAAACCAGAGATAATGTTTTATTCACCCCCGAACGGCAGTGCTTGGTATAAATAATGCCATTGAATGAATGAATGAGCAAATGAGTGCTAATTAGCTCACTCAAGCAGTTAAAAATACACTTGACTGTCATTTAGTTTGTTTTTCTCTTTTGTTTAGATGTATATGAAAAGATACTCTCAAATCACTCATTCACACTAAGGGAAAAATATATGCACACATATATACTTTTCTACTATATTAACCAGTCTAGTAATCTAATATTGTTAATGTGACCTGGTATTATTTCGGTTTTTTAAAGATTTTATTTTTAAGTCATCTCTACACCCAACGTGGGGCTCAAACTCACTACCCTGAGATCAAGAGTTGCACACTCTACCAACTGAGCCAGCCAGGCGCCCTTGGTATTAAGAACCTATTCTAGCTGCTACTAATATCTGTTTTATTAGGGTTACCAATTTGGCAGTCTGTCTGGGATTTTTCTTTGCATTGATATTAAGATCATAGGTCTGGAATTTCTGGGTTTCAGCATTTTGGGGGAAAGAAGAGATTAAATAATGCCTATCTTTAGTCTTTTGTCGATGTATGCAGGTTTATTTATCGGGCGGACCAAGGATAGAGGCCACTAGTAAAGCAGAGATAACAAAAGTGATCTTAGAAAAAAATCTGTATTTCAAAAGGAAACACAGCACCAGAATTGGTTACCAAGAAAAACCCCAGGATTTTGTTTTGTATTTCCTTAGTAATTATTCTGTTGTCCAGTATCTGTTTTATTCTCATTACAAATGGGAGCCGTGGGCATCATAATCTCAGCAGTTGCTTACAGCCTCTAAAAGTCGGATCCTGTCTTCCCACTCTCCTTTTATTCCACACGCCTCTTTAAGTACCACTGATAAAGATTTTGTTCACATGTGAAATCTCCTCTGAGGAGCTTGATTTAATATATCTGAATTAGGATACTTGAATGTATTTCAAGTTTTGACAGAAAGCACTTGAATTCCAAGATAAACTCTTTCTCCCTGGAAGTGTTTTAAATCGGTGTGTTATTGACAGGTCCTAATTCTAACTCAACATCACACTGCATTCTTTGTTGTTTTGGTTGTCAATTTACAGCATTTATGCATTTGATCAAACTATGTGATTCAGTCATGACATGAAGATAATTAATTTTGGAAATTTTTTTCAAATCGTAATCTAGAATCTGTGATCTATTTATTCAGCGTTCTCTAAAGTTCCTTCCAATAAACAAACATTTTTCAAACCAAGAAGAATTATGCTGAATTTGGGGATGCAAAGATATTAACTAGAAAGCAAACATAGGTTTTAAAGTTTTTAAATCTTTTTCTAATAAAGCCCGTCATGAAGTTTACTTCTAACTTTACTTTTGACATATAAATTACCAATATGAAAGAAATAGAAGGCCAACTAGCTGTATATTTTGAATACAAATGTGTCCCAAGTAAGATGGAATTAAAGGAATATAAAATAAGTTGAAAGATGTAATAATAATAATGATGCTTTCTTAATAATACAATATTAACCTTTGTGTTCCACAAAAATTTGAGCTCTACCTCATTTAAAATTTAAAAAATCCATGTTTTAATCTCAGTTTACTGATCTTGAGGTGATTGATGCCACTCTGTAAAAATATAACCTTCACAATACTGATGCAGCATCAGTTTTTAGTTAGAATTTGTCAGAGACACATCTTACTGTTACAACTGACATTCAGAAACATCATCTGGATATTCAAGATAAGAGTACGCGCAAAAGTGCACTACAATGCAAGTAGGAGCATGTCTCCTGCTGACCTCAATTTACAGTATTAAATTGTAAAATCCGCGAATGTTGTGCTTATAAAATTCCTAGTGTTTAACATTGTTAAAACAACTAGGATGGGGTCAAGCAAGTATCACTGAGAATGGCATCATGGTAGCAGACCTTTTAAAGGTCAGTCGTTTAAGGAAATAAGTCATTTAATCAGAGAAGATCAAGAAATACTCTATTTTTTAAATCACTCATTTACTTTTCTAAAGCATCACGAGAGCCGCAACAGCATTTGGAAAAGTATGAAATGTCCTAGAGTAAACAACATTTACATGGAAATTTTGACAACCACTTTAAACTAAGAAAATCCATTGTTGAAAATAATTATTAAATACATATTAATAGTGTATACATAAAACAAGTCTGATAATGTATTCAAGTGCTGTAATTTGCAAAATAAAGTGTAATAATATTTAGACATAATTTTTAGCTGACTATAGACATTATACGCAAGTAGCTATCCTTGATTGTATGCTAGATAATCTATGATGTGGCTTAAATGATTTGCATGGCAGAAATGGCCTCCTGTTCCATAAGCATTCCACTCCACATCAGGGAAGCCATCCGAGCAAGAGTACCTCCATGTTCTAGTAATCTAATCAAGGCAGAAGCCTTTCCTTAAAAAGAAGCAGGATGGGGCGCCTGGGTGGCTCAGTTGGTTAAGCAACTGCCTTCGGCTCAGGTCATGATCCTGGAGTCCTGGGATTGAGTCCCGCATCGGGCTCCCTGCTCAGTGGGGAGTCTGCTTCTCCCTCTGACCCTCCCCCCTCTCATGCTCTCTCTATCTCATTCTCTCTCTCAAATAAATAAATAAATTCTTTAAAAAAAAAAAAAAAGAAGCAGGATGGGTTCATTTCCTGATTGTTCTTTTGTTCTGTTGTCATTAACCATTCGACTTTTATTTTGTCACACACAGTCTTGGCTTTTTTCCCTTCTTAAAAGGCATGGAAATGCTCACAATTTGCATTTGCATAAGAGCACGGAATAGTCTATAAAGTCTGTCTGCATTTTGAGATGACATGACCACATCATCAGTGATTAATGATGAGTTAAAATGTTAAGGCCATTTAGATTAAAATACAATTAACCTACGGCAGCATTCCGTCTGCTTTTTAGGTGATAGTATAATTCTTATTCATATTCACAGCTGGAAAGGGGATTCCTGTCCAAATGTAACCACCATGATAGACTTTTGATTTCAGATACATATTCTATTTTCACAGCATATTAGGTAAGACATGTTTTTCCTTGGCTGGCAGATTCCCTTCCCTTCCCTGCCTTACCCTCCCCCCACTTCCCAACCCCACCCTGAGCCGAGAGTTGCCCAAGGAATATAATGGCCATATTTCTCTCTATCAAAATATTACAGATACCACTAATACCCTATGTAACTTCCATCCCCATCCTGACTTTCATTCTCTCCCAACTCCCCATACAGATAAACATTAGTATGAATTTGAAAGGCATTCTTCCACTCTTCAGTTTTTACATAAACCACCAAAGAAAAGATAGAGTACAGGTTTTTCTTTTTAAAAATTTCATGTAAGTGACAAGCTTTATAAGTCCTTCTTCAGCTTACCTTTTCAAACTCATTAATATGTGAGATTCATCTTCGCTGAAGTGCATTCTACTGTATAGCTATGAAATTAAATAATATTGTATGAATATACAGCAAGTTGTTGATCTAGTTCAAGCTGATGGGCATTCAGTCTATTTCCAATTTTTAACTATGGTAAACGATTCTAAAATGAATAGTACTTGTGTTTCTTTTTTTTTAAATTTTATTGTTATGTTAATCACCATACATTACATCATTAGTTTTTGATGTAATGATTCATTGTTTGTGTATAACACCCAGTGCTCCATGCAGAGCGTGCCCTCTTTAATACCCATCACCAGGCTAACCCATCCTCCCACCCCCCTCCCTTCTAGAACCCTCAGTTTGTTTTTCAGAGTCCATCGTCTCTCATGGTTCGTCTCCCCCTCCAATTTCCCCCCTTCATTCTTCCCCTCCTGCTATCTTCTTCTTTTTTTTTTTTAACATATATTGTATTATTTGTTTCAGAGGTACAGATCTGTGATTCAACAGTCTTGCACAATTCACAGTGCTTGCCATAGCACATACCCTCCCCAATGTCTATCACCCAGCCACCCCATCCTTCCCACCCCCCCCACTCCAGCAACCCTCAGTTTGTTCCCTGAGATTAAGAATTCCTCATATCAGTGAGGTCATATGATACATGTCTTTCTCTGATTGACTTATTTCGCTCAGCATAACACCCTCCAGTTCCATCCACGTTGTTGCAAATGGCAAGATCTCATTCCTTTTGATGGCTGCAAAAAAGTACTTGTGTTTCTTTGCCCTGTGTGGGAGAGATTCTGTAACGAGGAATTCCTGGGTTGTACAAGTGTGGACATTTTCAGCTCTTCAAGGTATTGATTGCTAAATCGCTCTCTGGAGTGGGTATACCAATTCACGGTTCCATCAACTCTATATGAGAATGCCATCCCCTCACACCCTTGCCAAATTGCATGTTATCATATTTAATTTTACTTTAGATACTTCTTTATTATTTTACTTGTAATAAGCATATGAGGGTTTTGGAATTCACGTGTGCAAAATAAAATTTAGGGTAAGAAATGCTCATGCCATTTGAACAGAAATTTTGTATCTGAAATCTGTCTTAAGAAAATATTGGAAGGGTACCTGGGTGGCCCAGTCGGTTAAGCATCTGACTCTTGATTTCGGCTCAGGTCATGATCTCATGGATCCTGGGATCCAGCCATACTTTAGGCTCTGTGTGCAGCAGGGAGGCTTCTTGAAGAGTCTCTCCCTCTGCCCCTACCCCCACTCAGGCACACATGCTCTCTCTCTCACTCTCAAATAAATAAATAAATCTTAAGGAAAAAAGAAAGATTCTCTCTCCCTCTCTCTGTGCCCCCCCCTTCACAAATGCACACGTTCTCTAAAAAAAAAAAAGATTGGAAAATTGAGGTTGAAATGTTAAGAGTTAGATGGATGGCAAAGGTGACACTGGAGGAAAGAGAAAAGAAAAAGGATACAGCAAAGAAAGAATGACAAGGTTTTAAAAATTGCACATATAATTTTTGAGGTAACATGAGTAACATTTTACCAGTACAAATTTAAATTTAGAGAATGATAAGCATTTATTTAATTTGACAGTGTTAAAAAGAACCATGAGTCAGTGAGAAATAATACTTGGCTACCTTTTAAAACAAAGTGAGAATAAGAGATTTGCAAAGTAAACCTAGGAGGTAACAGAATTGTAATAAAACCTCAACTTTTGAAAATGAGAAGCCTTGGTTCTCTTAAATAATCAAGGGCATGACAAAGTCAACATAAAGCACAGGAAATTACTCTGGTAAAACTCAATATCTTTGCTCTCCTAGCAGATTACTCAGAAGGTAAAAAAAGACCCTTTATAACCTCTCATTAAGAGTAGACTGATAATCCACGAAAATGTCATTTTTGCAAAGAGAAAACAAAGTTTGTTTTATACACAGTATATTTGACATTAAAGGTCTTCGTTTTCACATTATAAAATGTTTTATTAACAAAAACCCAAACCTCGGGGCGCCTGGGTGGCTCAGTCGTTAAGCGTCTGCCTTCGGCTCAGGTCATGATCCCAGCATCCTGGGATTGAGCCCCACATCGGGCTCCCTGCTCAGCGAAGAGGCCTGCTTCTCCCTCTCCCACTCCCCCTGCTTGTGATCCCTCTCTTCTGTCAAATAAATAAATAAAATCTTAAAAAAACAAAACAAAAACACAGACCCAAACTTTGAGAAACATGGGGCATTATAAAAACTAAGAAACTCACTCATGAAGCACTCCTTGTGTGCACCACAGATTCTGGACTTTTCCCAAGTAACATTCTATGTTATCAGTTTAGAAACAGAGCACTAAATTCAGAGGGTTCATATTTCTCACTGCTTGAATTGTTTTGTAAGAAATACGCATCGAAGCAAATTATCAACCACTAATATTTACAACAGCAAAAATAATGATAACAAATTGCATTTTGTCCGTGTTTCAAAGAATACTTAACAGGTCACTGTCATTCTGTGTTATTATTGGTCTTGTGTCTTGCACATGGTAGATTCCTAAGAAAAGTCTAATGGCCAAGAACGGCAAGTGAATTATGTAACCACTTCAGTTATAACATGTGCCAATTTTAGACAGAAACTTTAGATACAGAAACCAAGTATGATGACAGATGGTATGATAACCCTAAAAAAAATTCCCAAGACTGAAAGTATTTGTTTTCCAGGTCTTTTATAAAGATCTCATAAGTAAACTGATTAACTCATAGCCAATTTGGCCAAGACAAAGTTCCTTTTCTGTGAACCTCTTAACTTTTTTGTAGCCATTTAGGTTTTTTCTTAGATATTTAAAAATATTTTCGGGCCAAACTACTCTGTCTTTCTTAACAAAAGCATACTTGGCATACCTTGCATAAAAGTCATTCCCCTTTTCCACTATTGTTTCTAATAGTCTCATTTACAGATATTGATTATAATTTTTACCAGTTAGTAACTTCTATTTTACAGAGAAAACTAGAAGAGATCATGATAAACTCATACACCAGCATTTTGTAGTGGTGTAGCTGACAAGCAAAGTTTATGAATGTATTACTCATAGTTTTTATTTTTATTTTTGAAAGATTTTATTTATGTATTTATTGGAGAGAGAGAGAGACCATGCGCGTGTGCATGTACCTGCGAAAGCGGGAGGAGGGGCAGAGAGGGAGAAAGTCCAAAGCAGATTCCGAGCTGAGTGTGGAGCCCAATGCAGGGCTCTATCTCACTACCCTGAGATCATGACCTGAGCCGATAAAGAGTCACTAAACCAACTGGAGCCATCCAGGCGCCCCTTACTCATGGTTTTTTTTTTTTTTTTTTTTAATATTTTATTTATTTATTTGACAGAGAGAGACACAGCAATAGAGGGAACACAAGCAGGGGAAGTGGGAGAGGTAGAAGCAGGCTTCCCGCTGAGCAGGGAGCCCCGTGTGGGGCTCGATCCCAGGACCCTGGGATCATGACCTGAGCCGAAGGCAGACGCTTAATGACAGCCACCCAGGAGCCCCAGTTTTTAAAAGTATATACTTCCTCGTAGTGTAATCTCTCAATGTGGCAAAAAGAACTTGTTTATTAACAGATCCAAATATATGTCGCCTCTCTATACCATATAAAATAAAAAGTTATATAAATTTAAACTTATGCTTGATAGTTAATGTTTCAGTATTTTATCTTAGAAATGGTCTAGGTATTTAATAATACATAATATTTAACTTAATTTAGCATAAATCTAAAGTTACCAAAAGGATATTCAAAACCTTTTTTAAGCTGACATATTAAACATAATTACCATTGAAATAAATTTTGTCAGAAGAATGAGTCAGTTTACTTAAACACAAATGTACATTTTTGATAATCATAAATATATAGTAGATGAAATGCTGACTTATTTGACCAGTAAACCTGAATTAAGTTCTGGAAGAATAAGCCCAAGACCAACTATAATAAAAATGTATCAATTTAATGTTGATAACAGAAGACCTAGCTGTTTTTATTAAGCTAACAACATTAAACTAGTCTTACTTGCCAACAATTTACCTAAATTTTGTGAACTTTAATTCTTAAAACATTTGGGTTAATTTTTATAAGAATGCTTTTTTTTTTAAGTTTTTTTTTTTTTTTTAAGATTTTATTTATTTGAGAGAGAGAATGAGAGAGAGAGAGCACAAGAGGGGGGAGGGTCAGAGGGAGAAGCAGATTCCCCGCTAAGCAGGGAGCCCGATGTGGAACTCGATCCTGGGACTCCAGGATCATGACCTGAGCTGAAGGCAGTCGCCCAACCAACTGAGCCACCCAGGCACCCCCCGCTGTTTTTTTTTTTTTTTTTAGTAATCTCTACACCCAGTGTCGGGCTCGGACCTACAACCCCAAGATCGAGAGTCACATGCTCTACTGACTGAGCCAGCCAGGCACCCCAGGATGCTTTTTTTAATATGTTGGAAATATTAGAAGTTCAGTTTTACCAATTTCTGAGAGTTTTAATATACATACACACAAACATAAACATGCAGACAGATACAAATAGTTTATAGCTTTAACACAGAAATACAAAACTCACTGGTTTATATAAAAATATTGGCTCTCATTTTGGCCTTGCTTTTATAATTTAGTGGGATTGTGTTTCTGGCAGATGGGACAGGTTGAGGTTACCTGCTCAATATGAAGGCTAAAGTGTTCACAACCACATTTGTGGAGGACACCAGGATTTTTTTCCTCTGGGGTGTAATCTTATGGAGACTGTGGACTGAATTTTGGGTGAGGGACTGAGGAGACACCAAACAGCCCTGTGTCTCCAAGGCACATCTGAGGGAGTGCAATGTACAGTCTATTTCAAGTTAGGTTTAGGTGGTTTTATCTTTAGGTGGTTGCTTTTGGTGTCTCTGAGAACCTCAAGAACCCATGATGGGGGATAGAGAGACAAAGTTCTCATGACTGTCAGGAGTTGAGGGGCTGGGGTGGGAAAGGAAAGCTATGGTCAGAGTGGATAGAAGGGTAGAGGAGGTAGGGATATTGAATGAAGACAGATCAATAGATTCAAGGTAGCTAAAGAGGTTAAGGGGGGTAAAAAGAAGAAGGACGAGGGGTGATGAAAAGGGCTGAAATGAGCCAGTTTGAGTAGAGCCCATTTCTCAAAGAGGCTATTGAAGTTCCAAATTATCCTTTGTGAAATTTTGCCATTTTTGGAGACACTGGACCAAATGAGTTGATAGAGTGGAAGAGCACATAGTCAGCATTGGAGGGTTAGGTGATATGCCTTGTGAAGTAAGAATCACTCATGGGATTAGGTTAATACTCAAACACAAGAGACCTCACAAAACAGCCCTGAATTCAGTCTTGCTCAGTGAGGAATCATGTATTAAGGCCCCCCTTAAAAAAGCAAAAAACAAAAAACCTTCTGTACAGGAATTAAGCAGGAAAATACCAGGAAGAACCCCCATTTAATAAAATCAAAATCAAAGTAACCCGTTATTATGCAACAACAAATGTCTGGAGAACTGGATGAGGACTTGGAATTTAACTTGTGAACCCTATTTCCCCAACCAGGAAGGACACAAAAAGGGTTTGAGAACCTGGTATAAATGCCTGAGTGAAGACAGCAGAGTCCAGAGGGTAGTAGACAGCACTCGATTTAAGTCATGGCACCAGAAAACTGTCAAACAAAACAAATCTACACTTAGATCATTAGGTAAGAAAAGACTTTATTCAAAAGGACTATTGCAATAGGGAGAAGGTTCCAATCGCAGAAATATCCAAGTGTCTCAAAATCAAACACAGAAAGGCTTCTCTTTTACACAGCGGGGTAAGCAGTGTAGATAAGGAGAGGCTGGGAGTGAGGGAGTGACAATGTTTGAGTGGAAGGGTGGATTGCTGTGTGTCAGCTGTTCCTCATTAAGCTAATAAAGGGGGCATGATCTGCATTTTCGGGTTTGCTCAGGCTTGGGGAAGAGCCAAAGTTCAGGGGCCTGTGGGGACAAGAGAAGCCTGACTAATGTGGGGTCAAGGCAGAGCATGGAGTAAGAAAGGGATGATCTTGAACACTGGATCAGTATTAAATTTGTGTTGTTTTAAACTACTGTGCTTGTGGTAATTTGTTAGAGCAACAATATGAAACTAATACATGCATCTATTAGAGAGGACAAAGGCTGAAAATAAAATATCTAAGTATCCATCTCAAGAAGTTAGGCAAGTGGCTGCAAATGAAATCTAATGAAAGCAGAAAGTATTAAATAATAAAGATAAAGGAATATACAGGATGATACAAAGATATTATGACTAATATTTAATACTTTTGAACTTTGAGATAAAATGGACAAATTCTTAAACCATGCATGCAGTGTATTGAATAAGATGTAAGAAATAAGAAATCTGAATTTCTAGAGACATTGGATTTGTTATTAAAAATATTCCCACAAACTAAAGCTCAATCTCATATGGCTTCATTAGTGAATTCTTTCAAATGTTTAGATAAGAAATAAAAAAAAAAACTACACAAACACTTCCAGAGGATATAGGCCGAGGGAATATTTGCCAACTCTTTTTGTAAGTCTAGAATAACCTTAGTACCAACATTTGACAAGGATATTACTAGAAAAGAAATGTGTCATTTTATCTTATGACTATAGATTCACTACCATAAGCAAAATACTACCAAATTAATCCTAGTAAAAGATGATAATACATAGTGACCTATAGGTTTTATTCTAGAACTATGAATTGTTTACCTTTGCAAAATCTATCAATTTAATACACCATGTTAACAGAAAACAAAAAGTCTCTATAGATGTAGGAAAAAATATTTGATAAAAGTCAAAACCAATACATGTTAACAATTCTTATAAATCTAGGAATATAAGGGAATTTCTTAATCTGAAAAGGGTGTCTACATAAAAAAGTAAAAACCCACAACAAATGTGATACTTCACTGAGACATATTTAAAGCCTCCATTGTGATGTTAGGACTAAAACAAAAGGCTCTTATCACTTGTTCTATTTAACATTTTATTGAAGGTCCTAGCCAATGCAAAAAGCGAGGAAAATAAATAAACCTCATAAGCATTGGAAAGGAAGAAATAAATCATATTTTTTGCATGTGATATGATTATGTATGTAGGAAATCTGAAAGAATCCTATCTTCAGACAAATTCTTAGAATTAATAGAATTTGGAAATGATGGTAAGTGCAAGGTCAATATTGATAATAAAGAAATGGTATTTTTATATAGTAAATGTCAAATGATTAGGAAAAAATAAAAATGTCATTAAGGAGAGTATTTAAAAATTTAAATATCTAGTAATGATTTTAAAGAAAACATGCAACTGTCCTACAGTGAAAACTCCAAAACACTAATGAGATAAATTGATAAATATAAAGTGAATGGAAGGATCTGCCATTTGTTTTCAAAGATTTTATGTTTACAAAATCTCTAAGCCCAGTGTGGGGCTCAAACTTAGAACCCTGAGATCAAGAGTCACATGCTCTACCAACTGAGCCAGCCAGTCACCCCAGGATCTACTGTGGTCATGGATTAAAAGACCCAGTGTTGGGGTACCTGGGTGGCTCAGTCTTTAAAGCATCTGCCTTTAGCTCAGGTCATGATCCCAGGGTCCTGGGATTGAGTCCCAAGTTGAGCTCCCTGCTCAGCATGGAGTCTGCTTGTCCTTCTGCCGCTCCCCTTGGCTTGTGCTCTCTCTCTTTCTCTGACAAGTAAATAAATAAAATCATTAAAAAAATTAAAAAAAAAAAAGATCCAATGTTGTAAATTCTCCCAAATGTAAATTAAATTTCAATAACCATTCTAGCAAGGGGAGTGTGTGTGTGTGTGTGTGTGTGTGTGTGTATGAATGAGTGAGTGTGGTAATTCTACAACTTATATGAAAATGCAGTAGAACAAGATTATTCAAGAGTATCAAAATATTGTGAGGAAAATCAAAGCTGGAATATATACATTCGTAGATATCAATAATTAGAAATCCATAGTAATTTGGACAATACAGTCTCTGGGCAGTGATAAAAAAAAAAATAGCCCAATGGGGAGCCTAGAAAGTGGCCCACACATATATGTTAACTTGGTTTATGACAAAGTGCCTGTACAGTATAGTAGGAAAAGTTTGCTATTTTTAGTAGGTGGTACTGAGCCAATTAACTACCCACATGTAAACAGTATCTCATCTGATACTTAAAAATGAATTCCAAGTCTATCATAGATCTAAAAGTGAAAGTTAAACAATAAAGCATGTGAGGGGTGCCTGCCTGGCTCAGCCGACTGAGCATGCGACTCTTGATCTTGGGGTCCTGAGTTTGAGCTGCATGTCGGGCTTAGAGTCTACTTTAAAAAAAAAAACAATAAAACATTTGAGAGAAAGCATGGCAGAATACCTTCATGATCTGGAGTATGCTAAAGTTTCTTCAACATTACTCAAATAGCATTTTTCCATGCATAAAAACACTGATACAATGTACCTTATTAAAATTAAGAATTTCTATGGGGCACCTGGGTGGCTCAGTCGTTAAGCGTCTGCCTTCGGCTCAGGTCATGATCCCAGGGTCCTGGGATCGAGCCCCGCATGGGGCTCCCGGCTCAGCGGGAAGCCTGCTTCTCCCTCTCCCACTCCCCCTGCTTGTGTTCCCTCTCTCACTGTCTCTCTCTCTGTCAAATAAATAAAATCTTTTAAAAAATAAAATTAAATTAAGAATTTATATTCTTCAAAAATTACATTTAAAAGAATGAAGAAGTAAGCTCCAAAGTTGGGAAAAGTATTTGCAATATATATTCAACGAAGGACACGAATCCAAAATATATGAAGAATTACAAAGAAAAAAAGGGCAAACAATCCAAAAGAAAAATGACTAAAATAGGTGTGTTCCAAAGGAAGATAGGCAAATGACCAAGAAATATGTGAAAATGATACTTAAAGTAATTACTTAAATGTATATTAAAACTCAGTGTGATATCACTATACCTCAAGATGGTTAAAATAAAAAAGATTGGTAATTCCAAGTATTGGGGCAGACAGTGAGCATCCCGGATTCTTCTACATCGCGGGCAGAAGTGTAAATTGATACAAGCATTTTGGAACACTGAGAATATATACTAAAGCCAAATAGATGAAAACTCTATGATCTGAGCAATACTACTCCTGGATGTGTACCCCCCCCCAAATGAATGTGTATTTCTATTAAAAGACATGTATAGTCATGTCCATAGCAACATTATTTGTAAGAACTCAAAAGCTGAAACTTTAGTACATCAACAGATAAAATACATACCTATATTGTGGTATAATGACAAAATGAACTAGCATACAGCAGTGCAAATGAACAAACTACAAGAACCTGTAATAGCATGTCAAGCATAGGAATTGAGACACAAGAGAGTACATAGTTTACATAGTTGATGATTCCATATGGTGTCCACTAGGGACCATTATTGGGTTAAGTTGAAAGCACTGCCCATCATAGGATGTCCAATAGCCTGACAAAGATGATAGGAATGTCTCTGCATTTATTCTTATTTATTAGCTCCCTGGCTGTCTGCCTTAAGCTACTTTGCTCTTTCTTTTTCTTAAAGGACTGAAGTTTTATCTGTTCCAACGCCTTCACACATGCTATTCCTTCTACCTGGAACACATTTTCCCACCACTCTTGCCTTGCCTGTCTTCTATCTGTCCTTCATACCACAGCATAAATAGAATTTCTTTAAGTAAGTCCTCAAGAAGTCCCAATCTAAGTTAGCATTGCTATTGTCTCCTAACACCCTCTAGCATTTCTTCATAGTACTTATCACTGTTTTTGATTTTTAATTTTTTTTTAAAGATTTTACTTATTTATTTGAGAGAGTGCATGAGAGAGAGCTAGAGAGAGCATGAGCAGGGGTAGGGGCAGAGTTGGATGTGGGGCTCAATCCTAGGACCCCAGGACCATGATGTGAGCTGAAGGCAGATGCTTAACTGAGCCACCCAGGTGCCCCTGATTTTTTTAAATTTTATTATGTTATGTTAATCACCATACATTACATCATTAGTTTTTGATACAGTGTTCCATGATTCATTGTTTGCATATAACACCCAGTGCTCCATTCAATATGTGCCCTCTTTAATACCCATCACCAGGCTAACCCATCCCCCCACCCCCTCCCCTCTAGAACCCTCAGTTTGTTTCTTATAGCCCATTGTCTCTCATGGTTCGTCTCCACCTCCGATTTCCCCCCCTTCATTTTTCCCTTCCTACTATCTTCTTTTTTTTTTTTTTTTTTAACATATAATTTATTATTTGTTTCAGAGGTACAGGTCTGTGATTCATCAGTCTTACACAATTCACAGCGCTCACCATAGACATACTCTCCCCAGTGTCTATCACCCAGCCCCCCCATCCCTCCCACCCCCCACCACTCCAGTAACCCTCAGTTTGTTCCCTGAGATTAAGAATTCCTCATATCAGTGAGGTCATATGATACATGTCTTTCTCTGATTGACTTATTTCGCTTAGCATAATACCCTCTAGTTCATCCACATTGTTGCAAATGGCAAGATTTCGTGTTTTGTGGGGTTTTTTTTTGTTGATGGCTGCGTAATATTCCATTGTATATATATGCCACATCTTCTTTATCCATTCATCTGTTGATGGACATCTTGGCTCTTTCCATAGTTTGGCTATTGTGGACATTGCTGCTAAAAACATTGGGGTTGGTGCCCCTGATTTTTAATTTTTTTTTTTTTTTTTTTTAAAGATTTTATTTATTTATTTGACAGAGAGAGACACAGCGAGAGAGGGAATACAAGCAGGGGGAGTGGAAGAGGGAGAAGCAGGCCTCCCGCCGAGCAGGGAGCCCGATGCGGGGCTCGATCCCAGGACCCTGGGATCATGACCTGAGCCGAAGGCAGATGCTTAACGACTGAGCCACCCGGGCGCCCCTGATTTTTAATTTTTATAATTATTTGTTAACTTCCATTTTCTCCACTGGACTGGGTTCCATCAGGGCAGGACCACTTACATTCTTGTACTGTTCTATCTCAGAACTTATCTTGGTGTCTGACAGATAGTGGATTCTAAATGTATTTGGAAATTGAATGATTGATTGACCAAAAGAAGAGGGAAGGTCTTAAGTGGATAGCTTCTGGCATCATATAAAATCTTGCCTCCATCAATTACCAGCTGTCTAACCTTGTACATTCCTTTTAACTCAGATTCTCTATTTCCTCATTTACACAATAGGGGAAGCAGACCTTTTCTTAATAACTCAACAATTTTCCATCTTATTTCCGGCTCAAGTTCTAGAATCCATGCCTTTAGTCATCATTCATCTTTATCTTTTAGAAACACCTGCGACCTTGTAGTTGGTAAAACAATCCAGAACTTAATTTTAATTCAGCTCTGCGAAAATGTAGTCTAAAATCAACAAATGAAAAAAAATAAAATCAACAAACGAAGGAACCATAACCCTACACTAAGCATCCATTCGATACTTAGAATAAGTACACTGTGGTACTGGTTATTAAAAAGCCGTTTACAGAGACCACAGAATCCCCTAATTTTAGAAAAAGAAAGGCTCCTCAGGATCATCTAGTTCACTTCCTTATTACACAGATCAGGCAACTGTGTATTAAAAAAAGGGAGCTAGAACTTCCTCTGGGCGTTACTACTGGTCAGTCCCACAAATGCTCCTGGTCTGCTTTGACACACTGCTTCAACACTGCTGGATTAAGCCAGCTCCCATCAGCAGAGTAATCATTAAGGGATCAGGGGAAGGAAAAAAAATCCAGCATGTTCATGTGTATGCCACTTGCAAAGGAAGTAGCTCTATCAGTTTAGCAACAGAGAGGGACCGTTTTATTTTTTTATTTATTTTTATTTTTAAAAAAATATTTATGTATTTGAGAGAGACCAAGATAGCCAGAGAGAGCACAAGCAGGAAGGAGGGGGAGAAGCAGGCTCCCCGCTGAAGCAGGACCCTGGGATCCTGACCTGAGCCGAAGGCAGACGCTTAGCCACTGAGCCACCCAGGTGCCCCATAGAGGGACCATTTTAAATTAAATTATGCTTTTATAGGCAGACATTCAACAGGGGCAGGATGTAGCTTCTAGAGGGACCAAAGGAATGATAGCTTTACACTTCATTCAGAACCGCATAGCATTAACTTCATCAGACTCCAAGGAAAACAAAAACTATGAACTTATTAAAAACACCCATTTACACATTTTTGTTATTTATCTATTCTTATTAAGGTGTAACATTAACGAACCATTTTATTTTATTTTATTTTTAAAGATTTTATTTATTTATTTGAGAGAGAGAGAATGAGAAACAGAGAGCATGAGAGGGAGGAGAGTCAGAGGGAGAAGCAGACTCCCTGCCGAGCAAGGAGCCCGATGCGGGACTCGATCCAGGGACTCCAGGATCATGACCTGAGCTGAAGGCAGTCGCCTAACCAACTGAGCCACCCAGGCGCCCTAACGAACCATTTTAACGTTTACACTCCAGTGGCATTTAGTCCATTCACAGTGTTGTGCAACCATCAACTTTATCTAGGTCCACAGCATGTCCTCACTCCAAGAGGAAACCCTGCACCCACTAAGCAGTTACTCCCCACATGTATTTTAACATAATAATAAATTTAAATGTGTGAGTAGTGCTTATACTCGGTATGCATTTAGGAGGAGACAAAACTCAATTGAGATCTTTGAAGCGGTTGCAACAAAATCTTTTTTACTGTTCCATTGACTGTGACCTTTTTATGAACTCTTTTATACATGTATTTAGAGTTCAGTGTCATTTGGACAAGATAACTAATCCACGAGTGACTAAATGAAAAAGAAGAGCACATTGAAGCATTGAGTTTCTCACAATGAAAACATTTTAGGAAATGCAAATATTTTTGGAGCTTTCTAGTCTGCAGTGCCTTTGAAAATACTCAGTATACAACTATCCATACAAACACACACGCACACACACACACACATTCCCCTATCCCCTGCCTAGATGGGCACTTTTTTTTTTTTTTTTTTAGATGGGCACTTTGATTTCCCTGTGAAGCTAGGAGCTTTAAGCCGGAGAAAGGAACCTCTATTAGCTTTAGCTAGTGAAGCATCTCCTTTTGTTAACTGGCAAAGCCTTGGATCTGGAAGCTCTGAAAATCCCACCACAGTGGGCCCTTGCACTAAACAGTTTAGTAATTGGTAATGGCCTTTGGTGTTGCATGTATAGCAGGAGAATGTGTTAGCCAGAAGGGATGTTTCCCTTTTGGAAACAAAACGGTGCAAAGTGAAGAATACAATCACATTTATTTACATTTACCCCTCTCTACTGATCTCATCAGCTTGTGGCATAATCACCACCTGGCCAGATTCATCTGCTCTCCTGGTAGAGACCGAAAGCTATGGAGATCGTTCATTCTTAATTTCTCCCTCACTTACTCTTAACGAATTTCCCTTTCCATTTTAATTCTTCTAGCTAATCCCTACCTAAACTGCTTCAATTTCTAAGCAAATGCATATTTGTTGTGGGGTGTCTTTGGCGGGCCAGATCAATGCCTTCTGTTTTAGCACCTTACAGAAATGTAGCTAATTTTAACATCCTCCCCCTGAGAGGACGGTGCAGGGAGTGGGGAACTTGAGAATCTATTTTGATCTGTTGTGTAAGGAGAAAAATATTTCCTGTATCAATACCCCAGTTTCAGTACCACTGTATTGTTTGTACCGGGTCTAACGTTAATACCCGTGTATGTGCTCAGCAACTTAGGATTCACAGTTCACTTTCACATAAGCCATTTCATTAGATTCTCCCCTTGCATGAATAAGGTAGATAGGGGAGGCTTTTAAAGTTTAAAAAAGTTTGGAATTTTATCCACTTAATTGAAAGCACTCTTTGGGGAAGGGACTGTCTTGGACCATTTTTTATAACCCCTGAAGTGACTGAAGCCTAGTGAACTTTTCATGTTGTTTAAAAAATGGAAGGTAGGTAAGTGAGTGAGTGAACGAATGAATGAATGAAGAATGAGTGAATGGATGGCATTATTAAGTAGTTTAGTCACATTTCCTTGATGTTACAAGCCAAACCAATTATAGAACCGAGGAGTCTGAGTCCTAGTATAGACATTTTTCCCATTATACTAACCTGCCAACACTCAGCATGAATCCTATTTATACACCTCAAACAAGAAGGAATTTTTAATGCTATCTTAGCTCCATTAATTGGGAAAGACTATCTCCAACCTGATATTTCAAAGGCATTTTTTCTCAACACTATATTTTTTTTTAAGGAAATCTGCAGATAGGCATTACAAAGACATATAAGAGCATAGAGCAGGCATGAATAAAAATAATTGGGCATTTTAAAAGCAAACAACCCAGAATTTATACATCTAAATGAGTGCTATCCTTCTAAGTCTTCCCCCCGGGAGAATACCCACATATTCCAGTGATGGTGCCCTTGCTCGAAATGCTTTGGGAACTCTTGATGGGAAATGGCTCCTAAGAGCGACTGGAAAAAAAACACACAAGGAATTCCATTTTATGTGTTTATATTCATACATTACATTTAAAACAAATCTCTTTAGAGCGATCAGGTAAAATTCTAAGCAGATACACATTAATTTCTCTTAACATATCATGAATTTTCTCTTAATGTAGGCTGAAAAATTAATATTTTACATGGGTGGTGACCAATGTCAGCTACTAAATATTATCTAAATTAAAAGTAGGCATTTCGGACACAAGTTAAATGTTTTTATCCTTTTCAACTTATTGTGATTCCTGTAAACATCTCATCTATGTGACAAGAACACCAGAATGCTAGTTTAGGAACCATGTGCCTTTCTGGTGGCTTCCTAGAAATTAACTGTGTCTGCTGTGCTCTTCCAATCTGTTGATAACAGCTGCTTTTGGCTGCTGTGGTTTTTAAAATGAAAATAGCTGCAGGAACCATCAAGAATTTTGATCTCGATCATACTTTCTGAAGCAGATTTTAGTGGTATTTGTATTGGAAAGACCCCTGGAGCTATGTTCCTTTTTATATTTGGTCCAGTATTTTTTTTGATCCATTTATTCCAGATTGTTCCTGGCATTTTTGTAAGACTTAGAGAATCCTTGGCATTAGGAAGTTCCAACAGTGAAAATCTGCCTGTGAAATACGGTAACAGCATTGAAGGATGAACACTCAGGGGCAGCTGACCTATAGGGAAAAGAATACATTTAGAACCAGGAAGTAGGCTGTGAGACCTTGGGCCAATAATTTTCTTTTCTCAGTCTGCTTCTTAATTTATGGAATGAGAAGTGTTCTATTGACCTGGAAGATTTTGTGTGAAGATAATGAGATACCTTTTGTAAAGTGCTCAGCACCACGCCCAGACATACTATGTGGTCCACAAGTGGTAGCTACTGCTGCCGTCGTCGTCATTATCATTATTATCATCATCATCATTATTTAAAGGTATTATTTTATCCAGAATATGCTGAGATACAAAATAGCCCCTCAAACATCAGTGACTCAAAACAGATGCATTTCTTACACCACAGTCCAATGAGCCCCTTCTAGTGACTCAGGGATCTCTGTCTCCGCCATTTTGTACTACTGCCATCACTGAGGGCTGTGTCCAGTTTTGCTCAAAGCTGTGATGGAGGCAGCTTAGAGAAAGGCACATTCACTCTTACCTGCATCACAGTAGAGGTATCACGTCACTTCAGCTCGCATTTCCACGAACCAGAACCCAGTCACGTGGTCCCCACAAAAAACGATATGGAGACTGGGGAATCGTGCTCTTCCTGCGTGCACAGGAAGAGGCAACGGTGGGCGGGCTTACAGCATCGGAGTTTTTTGGTCACAGATAGTTTCCGTATATTGATAATAAAATAAGCATCTATACTACCGTCGCAACAACCGCTTGCTTTGTTACATATTATCTCATTTCCCTTCTTTGGATGGAATGTGATAGTTGCGTCATCTTTGAGACAGCACTCGGCTACAATCTCACAGGTGTGTTTCCGTGTGAACGTCCTTTAAACCTTTTGAACTGATTTTTGCCTGAAAGTGAAATGACCTTGCCATGTAGGGCATCTCTAAGAGTACCTTTCCAATCAGGAACTCAGCCTGGACGAATGAGACATCACAAACTGAAAGTATCCATGCTGGTGCCCCAGCTGCCCAGGGTGGACAGAGCACGGGGATGTAGGAGTCTGCCCATTGGACAGTCGGAGCCGTGTTGCTGGGGCATCTCCAAACCTTCAGTGCAGATGACAGGTTCATCTGGGCGTATTTATATGCCAACTGGGGATCCCTATTCCAGGACAAAGTTCCAAGTGCTATCGTTAGCATTTCTAACTAGAAATAATTAATAACAGGTCAGTTTAAAGTAGTCAGTACCACAGCAACAGCTGATACCAGGGAAGAATCATTCACAGAGAAATTAATTAGGAACATTTCCATTCAAAGAAACGATTTATCAAGAACTCCCACCAAAAAGTGAATCCTGCCAAATTAGCAATCACTATAAAAAGCACTCTGCTCAAATGGAAGCTGAAGCTCACTTTGAATCTAAATTTATATATAAATTGTCAGGAATGACAGACTATATCTTTTCAAATATAACTGCAATGTTAATAGGAATATCCTAAGTCCTATTCCTCTATTTTATGAACCACTGTTTTAAAATCGCTAGTTGCTCACCACTGTGTATAAATAAGTATATTGATCATACAAACCTGTAGTTCATGCAGGTCAACCATTCTCTCAAGTTTGCCTTTTTGTTAAAACAGCTAAAGAGCAAATTAATCTGCATTTTGGTGCAATACTATCCATGTAGATTGAGGGACATAGAAGAGACAGTGCTATAAATGTTAAGCTGTGTTAACTCTTTAGTTTTATTTCCTATGTATCTCTTAATTCTGCTTGCTTTTCTCAGTCTCTATTGCCACTGACCCAGCTGCTAGCATCTTTTACCTGGGCCACAGCAAATGCTTCATCCACAGATTCACTAAGCTCCCCTCTAATCCATTTGGATCAGAGCATAGAAGTAATACAGGGCGTGCCACTCCTCTGCTTAAAACCAATAGCTTTTCTTATATTTAGAATAAATATGAATTCCCTACCATGACCTCTGGTAGCATTCTGGCTCCTTCTGATCACCCCAACATGACCTACTACTTGGACAAAAGCACCAAGCTCAAATACATTTTGATTATAAAGGAAAATGATCAGAATGTATCTGTCCAAATGTGTGTTCTCCCAATGTGAGGAGGCTCCTTGGGAAGCTTCACATTTATACATTCTGTACTGCTTTTGCTCCAACCGTTCTTGAGGGTCCCTTTGGAAAGTCCCATCAGGGCTAAATAAGTCTCGTTACTTTATAGTCTTACATCATTTTGAGTTCTAAAGGATTACTAAATAGCTCAGCTGATTAATTTATTTAAAACAGCTGATTTGTTGAATATTTGGTTGCGGCAAATAATCTAATTGCAAGTTAAGAATGACCTATGTCTGACATGAAGACTATCATTAGAACATACGTTAATCTCCAAAAGGGATCCCAGAAATGATCTGTGCACTTCCAACATTGGTGGAAGAAATCTAAATTTCCAGAGAGGACTGCTTTTTAAAAAGGAGATACCTCTCATAGGCAAATCCTTTCTCCTCTTTTTGACAAACACTGTTATTACCTTACCCCCACGCCTTCTATGTCACCTTCAACTGTTGACTTCCTCAGGAGTTTGGGGACAAAAATCATAAAGCGAGTTGAGGTCATAGTTACGCCTTCTAAACATCATCGTGTAGTCATCCCTCAGCATTGGCCAGGGCAATGAGTCTCCAGGTCCTATCCCGAAGAGCAGACAGACAGACATAGGAATTGTGGGTTTCTATATTGTCATCAAAACTGGTGCCCACGGCCCATCGGTCTAGTGAAGAAATGTGCCAGGAGGACCGCGGAGTGCAATGACGTTCCACCAAGCACTTTTCAGATCATAGGAAAAACACATCTCCTGCTTACTCAGATCTAGCAGAATGTCTCTTTAGTTTTAATGTAGGCAGCACTTCGAGGGCCCACGCTGCTTATCTGAGACTCCCCAAGAGTATTATTAAGTGGATCATTCACAGCAGCTCTAATGTCAAGACAAGCAAGATGCTATGCACACTCACCAATCTGTGTTTGACAGCTCCCAGGCAGTCTTCACAGCATCTCTGTGTGACTTCTGGGCTGTTAACAAGCTCTTCTGCTCCATTCATCAACTTGGCTTTCAGCTCTGCTAGTTTCTCAGTCGGAGTCAGCGGTCACGCATGTGCCTTGCCTGTTCATTATGTCACCTTCCCCAAAGAATCGCATGGGCCTAGAAAAGAAAGACACATTGGACAGGCAGCAGTTTTAGGGTGACTTCCTTGACTGAGAATACATCCCACTACGTCAGAGTGAGTAATGTGGTGATCTCTGAAATAACATCTGCTGCTTTTTACACACTGGGTTTACAAGTTCCCCTCAAATGCTAGGGCAATAGGAGGTAGTCAGAAACTGTTAGGATTAATTGAGTGACTCTGTGAGAAAAAAAAAAAAAAACAACAGTAAGTGCTGCCTTGAAGGGGATTTGTGATATCCAGGAAGCAGCTTGGGGGAAAAGACTTAGGAAAGGCCAAAGCCCAACTTCCAATAGTAAAGTATGACAGAGAATGCCAGCTCAGCTTTCCTCTGAGGAGTGTCTGTCTTAGTCTCCTTAGGTTCCTGTAACAAAATATTGTAGATTGGTTGGCTTAAACAACAGAATTTTATTTTCTCACATGTTCTGGAAGAAGGAGATATCACATCCGGGTACCAACATGGTCAGTGTCTGAGGAGAGCTCTTTTCCTGGTGTATAGGTATCTGCCTGCCTTCTTGCTGTGTGCTCACATGGCCTTTTTTGGGGTAAATGTGCACAAAGACTGAGTTCCTTCATGTCTCTTCTTAAAAGGACACTAATCCTGCTGGATCAGGGCCTCACCCTTAGGACCTCATTTAACTTTAATTATCTCCTTACAGACCCTATTTCAAATACAGTCACATTGGGGCCTAAAATATGCATTTTAGGAGGACACAATTCAATCCATAGAGGTATCTTTAAGAATATCATGGGTAAGTTGGTTTAGGTTACTGTTTCTGAACATCAGTAGGTTTGATTATTTCAGTGAGAACAACCTCATTGGCCTCAACGACTAATGGTAGAGATAAGAAGGAAGCCAGACAGGAAAAGAGATGAAGTGGATAATTCTTACCCTGCAGATGGGAGCCTACTCTTATTTCTCTGTTCATTCATTTGGAAAAGGCATAAAGGTCTCTAAACTCCCACCCCAGTTTCAACCAAGGCCATTCTCATTTGTTTCATGAGATATTGGCATTACACATAACATTTGTATGAACAACGGATTCTATTACTTAAAAAGATCGTTTGAAATCCATGGGCTCAGAACAGGAGTTGGCAAAATGCTACTTTTATTGGCAAAGAGCCACACCCATTTGTTCCTGCAGTGACAATGAAGCCTTAAGGATACCGTAGAAACAGAAGAAACAGAAAACATTTCCCTTGTGGAGTTGACATGAAAGTGGGGGAAGCAAATAACAAACGTGTTAACAAAGATTTTAAAAATAGATATTTGTCTATGATAATTACTCAGGAGAAAAAACATAAAACCAGGAAGGGCCAGATGAAATGTTGGTGTTGTGGGCATGGGAGGAATTGGATTCAAACTTGAGAGAAGAATTCAGCTGGAATGGTAGGTAAGCTTTGAATAAAGACCTGAAGTTAGTGATAAATACAGCTAATAAGAATTTAAGTTGGAGCTGACCCTGTGAGTAGGGAGAAGAGAATTCCAGGCAAAGAGGAGAAATTCGTGTCAAAGTTCATAGATCACAGAAGTAAAACCAATGAGTCACTGAAGTAGTACTTCGTAAAAGTTTATTGTGCACGCACCGAAAAGACAGTTTGCCAACCAGGAGCACTCAACCCAAAACATGGAATGAGGCTCAGGGGTGCATTGTTATAAAGCAGCTTATATAGTGAGAAGGCAGTGACTATTTATTCTTTACAGTGATTGGTTATATTACAATTTTCTTTTTTCTTTTTTTTTAAATGATGTTATTTATTTATATGAGAGAGAGAGAGCACACAAGTGAGGGGAGGGCCAAGTGGTCATTATAACTATAAGGAGAGCAATAGCCAGGGACTGAAAAATTTCCCAGAGCAGAGATTCCCAGGAGCCAAGACTTAGCCAATTAAATAACTCAAGTGAGTTATAATTTTTTTAAAGTTATTTACATGGGTACCGCATGATGTATTAGCAGACATATATGCACGTGATTACTTAGGACAGGACGAACATGAGGATGTTTTATTTCAGGAGGCAGTGTTGCAGGTGAATTTCCACTTAAAAGTAGGCCTCTATATGATGTGAGCAATCACAGCATTTAATTAGAGGCATTTCTACAGAAACAAAAACAGGGGTGCCTGGGAACATCTGACTCTTGGTTTCTGCTCAGGTCGTGATCTCAGGGTCTTGAGATCAAGCCCAGCCTCAGGCTCCACACTCAACTCGGAGTCTGCTTGAGATTCTTTCTCTCCCTCTCCCTCTGCCCCTTCCCCCCTCTGAAATAAATAAATAAATCTTTTTTTAAAAAAGGAAACAAAAAAGAAAAGTTAATAGTTCGAGCAAATTATAAATTCAGTTTCTGAGTTTGGAGAGCAGCCAGTTGAAAAAATTTCTAGATGTCAGGTTCGAAGCATCTTCAGACGGAGTGAGGGCTGGTAGTTGCAATCTGACACATTTTCCTGGTTTGCAGAGAGAATGTTTCTGGTGATCATTCAAAGTGCCCACATAGCAAAAGGCACATGAAGATGTCCACACATACGCGCTGTTGTGATTTCTCTCAAGTTTATATCAAGTTGTCCAGCTTTAGCATGCATGGCTTCAGGAAGAGGGCAGTTTTAGTTTCATAGTGACTCCAAGTCAAAATAGTGGGAGAAAATTGGAAATGTTACTTTGATGGGTTCTAGCCAAATATTAAAGGAATCTAGAATTCAGGATCCAGTCCAGCTTTTATAGGTAGGAAACAGAACCTCAAAGACAATAAACAGCACTAGAATCTGATACCTAAAGAGGTGTATTCCTGAAACATCATTTTTCTCTCTGTAATCATCCCCATTTCTGTCAAAGATAACCACAGTAAGACTAATTTGTTTGCGGTTCAAATCTGGTTTCAATATAGTGATTGACCATACAGGCTTTTTAAAATCTTCTTTGCTAGATCTTTTCATAAGGAATCTCAAATTGGACTTTCAAAAGCCTCTTGAGGCGGACGAACCATGAGAGACGATGGACTCTGAGAAACAAACTGAGAGTTCTAGAGGGGAGGGGGGTGGGAGGATGGGTTAGCCTGGTGATGGGTATTGAGGAGGGCACGTACTGCATGGAGCACTGGGTGTTATGCGCAAACAATGAATCATGGAACACTACATCTAAAACTAATGATGTAATGTATGGTGATTAACATAACGATAAAAAATTAAAAAAAAAAAAAGCCTCTTGAGGCTAGGAAGCCAGGCAAAGAACTTGTCCTGACGTGTCCTTTACAAACAGATTCTTACTGAACTTATGCAAATATATATATTGTCATGAAAGAAATGAGACTGTTTTATAAGAGTTTCTGAAGTCTGGAGGGATCAGGTAGGAAGAAAAAGGTAAATGTTTCAACCTTTCTTGCAAAGATATACTTTACCAAATTGCTGTGAGTTATGGGTAGCATAAAAGAGGAGAAAAAGGGCTTTCTGGGCTTGGACTTAGTTTGTGGTGACTTAGAGAAACGCTCCAAGAAGGTCGGAAGTGTCTCTAGACATGGGACCTGTTCTGGTACCTCCCTCAGGAAAATAAGAAAGTTGAAAATAAGCCAGCATACCCAGGATACTTGCTGGCAAAACCGAGATGAAAGATGGCAGCCTGGCACTGGGGTTCCCGAGGGACAATGGTAGCAGGTGGTGCCTGGTGCCATAGTCAAGTCGGCCATCAGATGCCTGAAGGAGCTGAAAGACCAGTGGAGGCTCCACCATTTGAAACATTGCTGGCCTATACTAAACGGCTTAGTTTTCCGTAACAAAATTACTTTGGTTCATTGTTAAGTTTATTAATTACACGTTCTGATTTCCATTGTGTTAATTTTCCTTTCTTGAAAAACACTTGGAAATTAAAATCCTTCTGATTTTTATTTGGAAAAAAGAGAGTAGAAAAAGGGGTCCTTTAAATCTGGAAAACAAGACATTAAGGAACTAGCAGTGTTTTAAATGAAGCCATAAAAGTTGTAGTCCTCGTCATTGTTTCATTCAGTCTTATGTAATTAATTCTTCTTTTCCTTGATCATGGGTTAGCAGCTTTATGAATCAATCAGTTTTCTATTAAAGTTACAGATTTTTTTTTTTTTTTTAAAGTAGGCTTCATGCCCCTTGTGGGGCTTGAGCTCGCAACCCTGAGATCAAGAGTTGCAAGCACAGGGCGCGCCTGGGTGGTGCAGTCGATTGAGTGCCTGATTTGGTGTTTCAGCTTAGGTCCTGATCTCAGGGCCCTGAAATCGAGCCCTGCGTTGGGCTCTGCACTCAGCGTGGACTGCTTGAGATTCTCTCTGCCCCTCCCACTCGTGCTCTTTCTCTCTCCAAAATAAATAAATAAATCTTAAAAAAGAAAAAAAAAAAAGCGTTGCACCTATCTACTGAACCAGCCAGGTGCCCCTAAAGTTTTAGAAATTCTTATCCAGTTCAATGTCTGCATTTTAGAGTATTTGTCACGTTCTTTTTCATGGATCTCTTTGAAGATGAAGCATTTTTTCATGAATGCTTTGGCAAAAGAATCAGAGTAAAACAATAGGTGTAAATAACAAAAGACTTTAAAAATAGCCATGGGGGCACCTGGGTGTCTCAGTTAAGCAACTGACTTAGGTCATGATCCTGGGGTCCTGGGATCCAGCCCCTCAGTGGGCTCTGCTCTCAGCGGGGAGTCTGCTTGTCCCTCTTTCTCTGTCCTTCCTCCAGCTTGTGCCCTCCTCTCTCTCTCAGATAGATGGATAAAATCTTTAATTAAAAAAAAATAGACATGATCAAAGATCTGGTGCGAGTTCACACACACGCAAAAATGATGCAGTTGACTTAATTATCCATTTCCCCAAAGTGACACAAGATTTCAAAGGCAAATACAGAAAGCTACATAGTTGTAAAACAAACAAAAACAAAAAACCCTTAGCTCTTATAATATTGAAAAGACTCAGGTTTTTTCCCTAAGTAATCAAAGACCTCGTGAGGACAATGTGAAGCACAGGAAATTATTTACATAAGACACAGAATCTTTGTTTCCTAGGTAGTTTACATTTAACTTAAAGAAAAACCTTTGCTTATAATTTCTTATTAAGAGCAGACTAATAGGGGCACCTGGGTGGCTCAGTTGGTTAAATGTCCGACTCTTCAGGTGAGGTCATGATCTCAGGGTTGTGAGATCAAGCCTCCCTCCTGGGCTCTTCCCCCGAAGCTTGGGGCCTGCTTGGGATTCTCTCTCTCTCCGTCTTCCTGTGTTTCCCCCCCGCCCTGCTTGCCTGTTCTCTCTCGCTCTCTCTCTCAAAAAAAGAGCAGACTAATCTAAAAAAATTGTGATTTTAACAGAGAGAAAACCACATTCTAATTTTGTACCAGCATAATACTTTTGATATTAAAGCTCTTTTTTTTTTTTAACTTATATCCGTTCCAATCTTAGCTTAACCACACGTAAAATCCCTTTCTCAGTATTCCTTTTAACAAACCTTCTACAACCTTCTATATCCATTTATGTTTTGTCCTATCTTTTTTCCTTTCTTCTTATTCTGGAATAATTTTACTTCAGGACAAAATTACTTCCTTTTTTTCCTTACCAAACTACAAGAACAACAAAAAACCCCATGTCCTTTATACCTTTTCTTATCTGTAAAACACATTTTATTTTCCATAGCTAGTCATTTTCTTTGATGGTCATTTCTAGTAGTTTTAATTACATATATATATACACACACGTATATATATATATTATATTCATGTATGTATATTATATATGTATATATATTATATATATATACTTAATGATTTTATTTATTTGAGATAGAGAGAGAGCGTGCGCACATGAGCAGGGGGAAGGGTTGAGGGAGAAGCAGGCTCCCTGCTGAGTGGGGAGGCAAAAGTGGGACTCAATCCCGGGACTCCGGGATCATGACCTGAGCTGAAGACAGACTCTTAACTGACTGAGCCACCCAGGTGCCCCTTAATTACATATATTAATTAGAATTTTTAACCCTTAGAATCCTTAATTCCTAAAGAAAACTAAAGTAAGCAATTGCAGAGTGGCAAATTTATAAATATTTTTCACAATTTATGCAAGTATATACTTCATAGCCAAACTTTCAGTGTGGTACAGAACAGGTTTATTAATAGACCCACATATCTTTTTCTCTCTGCAAAAATGTTAAGAGTCAAAGTAGATAAACTTGTGTTTAGAATTTATTGTTTATCTTATTTGGAAATGATATAGGCATTCAATGAATATCCATATTTAATTTAACTTAGTATAAACTTTTATTTACATTTATTTAAATTATTTGCTTATAATAATTATGCTCGGATTAGACATTAAACAGCTAACCAACATCTTAAGTTATTTTTCTTGTTGAAAAATTCTGAATACATGGAGGTGGCATAAATTTATTTGGTTAGTAAACCCAGGTGGAAAAAGTTGTATGTTTGCATTACATTTAACATTGACAACTCTGAAGACATGTCTGTTTTTATTAAACCAACAAACTTTTAACATTATTTATCAAAGATTATCCCAGATTATGTGAACGTGAAAATCATTTGGGTTAGTTTCTATATTTCTAAGAGTGTACTTGATTCATATAAATGCTTAATTTTCTTTAATCCAGTTAAATAGAGAGCTCTTTACAATTAATTTTGGCTGCACCATCCAGAAGGAGAAAAATACCACGTATCTATAACATACATATATAGATGCACATAAATACACAGACAGACACAAGAGATCCTAAAGCTTTTGTTTGGAAAAACTTAGCCATGTCTCACGGATACAAAACTCAAAAGAACAGTTGGGTCCAAATTGTGTTTCTGGCAGATGGATTAAGGTTCCCTGTTCAGATGGCCAAAATTATTTACGAAAGATTTTTTTTTTTAAGATTATTTATTTATTTATTTGACAGAGACAGAGAGAGGGAACACAAGCAGGGGGAGTGGGAGAGGGAGAAGCAGGCTCTTCGCCGAGAGGGAGCCCAATGTGGAGCTCGATCCCAGGACCCTGGGATCATGACCTTAGCTGAAGGCAGACGCTTAACGACTGAGCCACCCAGGCGCCCCCCAAAGATTTTGTTGTAAGGATCCTTTTAGAGCTACTTTTGGAGTCATTTTGTCTTTTAGAAACTTCTGCATACCAATCAAAGAATGCATTCTATTGTCTCTGAGATATTTGAAATCCTCTTAGGATGCTCCCTAAGGTAGACTTCCCTAAGTTAAAGTTTCCCCAAAGTGCCCGCTACAGTTCCAAAAGTTCACCCATTTTCCAAAAAGGCACAGGTCCAGGTCAATAAACCAGGTAAAGCCTATTTTTGCCTTTAGATTTCCCAATACCTCTTAATTATGAGGGGTCCTGTTTTCCAACAGCTATTCCAAAACACAAGGAATCACAGGTTTTCCCCTTTTGAACAGAATGGGGTGACTTCACCACCAAGAAGCTTCACCAAGCAAAAATACACAATCAAGTCGCAGAGCTCAAAACGCAAAGTGAATAGAGTTCAGATCCAATAGAGACTTAGCCTCAAATTCCAGAGTCCGCAAGAAAGCAGTGAGGTCAGTGGGCTGTCTGGGTATTAGCACCTGTTTGTTCACTGGCCTCAGAGGCATTGGGGATGTTCTTTGGAATCACACTTCTGATACCATAAACTATTGGAAGTTTATAAATAACAAGTAAAACCAATGAATCACTGAAGTAGTAAAAGTTTATTGTGCCCACACCAAACAGTTTGCCAACCAGGAGCACTCAAACCAAAACATGGAATGAGGCTCAGGGGGCTATGTTCGCATAAAGCAGCTTTTATAGTGAGTGGGCAATGACTCTTTGTTTATTCTTCACAGTGATTGATGATAATATCAGAATTGTCTTCAGATGCTAGGGAACTGGTGAGTGGTTACTTGCTATCAACCTTGGGAAAGTTTAAGTTCGCTTCTGATTTCCAGAAGCATAAGTAAGACATGACCCAGGTCAAGTTGGTCTTGCAAAATTAGCTAAATTAAGCTTTGTTTGTATGAGTAAACGTTTTTTTTCTGCCCAGGGAATTTTTTTTTTTTAAAGATTTTATTTATTTATTTGACAAGAGAGACAGCGAGAGCTGTCTGAAGACAAGCAGGGGGAGTGGGAGAGGGAGAAGCAGGCTTCCCGCTGAGCAGGGAGCCCGATGCAGGGCTTGATCCCAGGACCCTGGGATCATGACCTGAGCCAAAGGCAGACGCTTAATGACTGAGCTATCCAGGCGCCCATCTGCCCAGGGAATTTTTAAGGCAGGTCCCTGTTTTTTTTTATTTTATTTTTTTATTTTAACGTTGGAAATCAACTTCCAGGTGGGAGAGATCTTGGCATATATACAGAATTGAAAGACATCCAGAAAGCCTGCAGTTATATGGTGCTATAATTCTTAAGAAAGGAAGAGTGATAGAGAAATGGACTCAAATGTATCTAGTTTCCAGTACTTTCAGCAAAGAAAAGGGATCACAGAGTAAATGGTTACAGATAGCAAATAAAACCCGAACTCTAGCGCTCCACGTTAGAATCTACTGGGAATTGGGATACGTTGAAATATTGTCCAAAGACTGTTGCTTATTGTGTTCTTTTGTTTATTTTAAGATTTTATGCATCTGTAGAAAAGAGGGCATGCAGGAAAAGGGCAGAAATTGATAAACAGTAGTTTCTACTGAAAAACTATATTAATGCTGTCTTCCCCATGTTAACTTCCTTAAGGTAACTCAGCAGTATGGTTTAAGAGTCTAGTAGAGTGCTGTGGGAGAGAGAAAATGTAGACATTCATTCTTGAATTATTTTATTTGTATAATTTATGTTGTGGAGGGGGCTTAGAGGAGAATATTCCCTCAAGAATTTTCTTCTCTAATATAAGGGAGAATATATGTACATAGATAAAACATAAGCTTTGATTGGAAGAGGTGATATCATGTGCTGTGAAGTATGTGGGTTCTGGAACCAGCATTCTTGGGTTCAGATCTTGGAGGCTGATATTTTCTATGTGAACTTGGTCATTAAAATATCCAGTCTTTGTCTTGTTGGTTTTTTTTTAAATGTAAAATGGCAGAAATGCTAACTGCCTCATAAGTTTCTGTATGATCTTAGAAGAGTGTCTGGCATGTGCTAAGCACATTATTAGTGTTTTTTCCTAATTTATCATTGACAATATTACTATTGAACTCTTTAAGTATCCAGATAGAAACAAAAATTAGGTAGTTGGGATTCCAGGGAGAGGTGCAGGGTAGAGAAGTAATTTTGGTTGTTATATGCACGTAGTTGTTCTTTAAAAAAATCAGACTAGATGAAGTCACCTAGGGAATGAATGTGGATTGACAAGGGGCTATGTCTAAGGACGGAACTCTGGAGCATTCTAGCATTTGTAGGTCCGAAAGATGAATGGAAGGTATCAAAAAAGATTGAGAAATGAAGCTTCTCTGTCAGGGACTGAATTGTCACCCCCCCAAATTCATATGTTGAAGTCCTAACTTTCCAGTACCTCAGACCATGTCTGTATTTGGAGATAAGGCATTTAAGGAGGTGATCATGTTAAAAATGAGGCTGTTAGGTTGGGTCCTAATCCGGTACAGTGAGAAGCTGAGGATGCAGCCAGAAGATGGCAGTTTGCAAGCCAAGAGGGAGACCTCAGGAACAACAAACCTGCTGATACCTTGATCTTGGGCTTTTAATTTGTTTTATTTTTAAGATTTTATTTATATATTTGACAGAGAGAGACACAGCGAGAGGAGGAACACAAGCAGGGGGAGTGGGAGCAGGAGAAGCAGGCTTCGTGCTGAGCAGGGAGCCCCATGCGGGACTCGATCCCAGGATGCTGGGATCATGACCTGAGCCGAAGGCAGCTGCTTAACCCACTGAGCCACCCAGGCGCCCCTATTTTGTTTTTTTTTAAAGATTTATTTATGTATTTGAGAGAGAGAGAGAATGGGGAGGGGCAGGCGCATAGGGAGAGAGTGTCAAGCCGACTCCCCGCAGAGTGTGGAGCCTCACGTGGGGCTCAATCAGAGGACCCTGAGATCATGACCTGAGCTGAAATCAAGAGCCAGGTGCTCAACCGACTGTGCCACCCAGGTGCCCCTGATCTTGGGGTTTTAGCTTTCAGAAAGTGAGAAAATAAGTATCTGTTGTTTAAGCTACCTAGTCTGTGGTGTTTTACCCAGCAGCTCTAGCAAACGAATACAATCAGACATATTTGTTTTCTCAGAACCAAAAAGAAAGCAGCTTTAGCAATGCAGTGATTATCTGAGTGAGGTGCTGCTCATAGGTTTGAATAACTTAGAAACTGAGATAGGAATGTTTCAGTTTGGCAATATGGAAGTTATCAGGTAGAATTCTGAATAGAATCATTTGAGGAGAAAAGCAGTGGTGAGGATTTTGTAGCAATGAGAATAGACAGTTTTGCTATGAATGGGAATCAGGAAATGGGGCTGTAACAGGAAAAGGCTGTGGGATCACAGGAGGGCTTATACACGTGCAGGCTGACAGGTAGAGTTCAGGGTGAAAAGTAGGCCCCCAGCAAGGCTGGTTTCTGGCTTGAGCCCCCAGCTAGGTAGTTAAGACAGTGACTGAGATAGGGAACACTAGAATAGGAATGCATTTGGGAGTTGGGTGATCACAAATCCTTCTTCCAGTCTTCAAAAATTCACTACTAAATTGGTCTCTACATGTGTCTTTTAAGTGTAAGAGTATAGGAGTAAGGCAAAGATAGCTTTTTCAAGTTAATATATTTTCATGTCTGAATGCAGCCTGGACAAATTGTAACCAAGTGCAAAATTGTAACCAAATGAAAAACTCTCAAATGTCTGCTTAGGAGATAAAACACATAAATGTCCGTAATTTATTTTTGACATACAAATGAGTGTACCATGAACCTGAAGTCCTGTGCACAGAAATTTTAAGACCTCCCTCATTACTCGCCCTGTGTAAGTCCCAGTACAATAAACTAAGTCTCTCCTACTTGCATGCAAAGTTGTGTCTTTATGAAATGAACCCTGGAATGGAATTAGGAAATGATAAAAAGTATTTACCTTGCTCAGCTTTATTCTGGAGTCACATGTACACTGATTCATGTTCGTGTTCTGCCTTTCCCCTCTTTGGATAGGGGACCAGTCTCAACTCCCCTGGTATCTAGACAGGCACTGTCCTAAAACCTATTTGACAAATGGTGATGGAAATGGAAAAACTATATATTATTCTATCTAGTAACTCCACTTATCCACTTACAAAAATATACACCAGTAGAGTAATTAAAAATGCACAGATTTGTATATAATATATTTGTCAATCTAATATCTGTTATGTCCAAAGAATTTTTTAAATCCTATTTATTCAATAAGAAAAAATGATTAAATAAATCATGGGATAGTATGTATCTATTGAAATGGTATTTTAAAAGATTTATGGAAATGAAATAATCAAATAGCCTGCTTATTTTATTATTTGTTTGATAACTCACTAATTTATTTTTCATTTTATTTTGTTTCTTAGGTTTATTTATTTATTTGAGAGAGAGCACTTGTGTGAGCAGAGCGCGAGGGGCAGAGGGCGAGGGAGAGGGAAAGAATCTCAAGCAGACTCCTTGTATAGCTCAGAGCCTGACGAGGGGCTCAGTCTCTAGACCCTGAGACCCTGACCGTGACCTGAGCTGAAATCAAGAGTTAGATGCTTCAGGGGCACCTGGGTGGCTCAGTGGTTAAGTGGCTGCCTTCGGCTCAGGTCATGATCACAGGGTCTCTGGGACCGAGCCCCGCATCAGGCTCCCTGCTCAGCGGGAAGCCTGCTTCTCCCTCTCCCACTCCCCCTGCTTGTGTTCCCTCTCTCTCTGTCTCTCTGTCAAAATAAATAAATAAAATCTTTAAAAAAAAAAAAAGAGTTAGATGCTTATCCTACTGAGCTGCCCAGGTACCCCATTTCATTTTATTTTTTGATGAAGGTAAAATTTACATTTGTTGAAACACATAGATCATAAGGGTATGATTTGATGAGTTATGAAAAATGTGTACACCCAAGCAGTGATCACCTAAATCAAGACCTATCTCTATCACCACAGAAATTTTCCTTAGGTTCCCTTCCAGTAACTCAGAGGCAACCACTTCTATGGTCTCTTTCATCATCCATTAGTTTTGTTTCTTCTGGAACTTCATTTGAATAGAATCATGTGGCATCTGTTTTGTTTTTGTTTGTTTCAAACTTCTTTGTACAACTTTTTTAAAAAGGCTCATCAAATTCTTGGTACACATTGTTTTTCAGAATATATATATAAAAAATAGGGAGAGGGGTTTTGTAGTAAGGATTAGAGTTTCTGTTTTCTTTATACTTTAACTGTTTTAGAAGAATTTGATTAAAAAATCATTTATTTCTCCATTGAACTTTCTTGACACTGTTGTTGAAAATCAGTTAACCATATATGTGGCTCAATTTCTGAATTCCCTGTTCTGTTTTATTGATCTGTGTGTCTAAGTATGCTACTCTAACACATTCTTGATTACTGTACCTTTATAGTAAGCCTTGATATGAGAGTAGTTATTCCTCCAAATTTATTCTTCTTTTCCAGATGATTTACCTATATTATTTTGTTTTTCCATATAAATTTTAGAGTTACCTTGTGAATTTCTACTTACCCCAAAATGTTGGAATTGATATCTTAACAGTGAATCTTCCAATGTTTGATCATAGTGGATCTCTCCATTTATCTTCATCTACTTCAGTTTCTTTGAATATTGCTTTGTAGTTTTCTGTTTAGAGATCTTTCACGTCATTTGTTAAATATATTTCTAATTATTATTTTCTTAATGCTATTGTAGATGGGGTTTTCAAATTTTTGCATTCTAAATGTTTGTTTCTAGTATAGAGAAATACAATTGATTGTTGTGTTGGTTTTGTTTTGTTTTGTTTTGTTTGGTATTTACTTTGTATCCAGTAATCTTGCTAATTTCACTCATTTCTAGTGGTCCTTTTATACATTCATTAGAATTTTCTACATAAACAATCATGTCTGTCAATAAAGACAATTTGACCACCTTTTTTATGACTTTTATTTCTTATCTTGATGGACTATACCATCAAAGGTCCCCTTTTAACGATAAATAGAAATAATGAGAACAAACATCCTTTCATTGTGCCCAGCTTTTACGGTGACTAGCTGTGTGCCTTGCAAATCACTTAACTTCATTGTGTCTCAGTTTCCTAACGTTTAAAATAATAATGCCCACCTCAAATGGTTATTGTAAATATCAAATGAGTTAATGTGATGGGTGTAAGATCCTAAATAGTGCTTGGCATCTTGCATTAAGTACTACATAAATGCTAGTGTAATTTATTTCCATTATTACTTGTTTTATAAGGAAATGTTATTAATTTTTCTTTGATTTAAATTATGGTTGGATCATATATGTTTTAGTTTTTGGTGTTCTCACTGGTTATTTTTTTAAATCCTTAATTGAGGTTCATTGACATGTAAAAAGATGTACTTATTTAAGGTATACAACTTGATGAGTTTGGGGATAAGTATATACCCTTGAAATCACCATCATCAAGGTCATAGACCTATCTTTCATCACTGATTATGTTTTAAAGAGGATACATAGAATTGCTGTTTTAAGTCCATCTTCAAATCAGGCACTATGCAGATATGTGATTTAAAATTTTCAGGGACTAGCAATATTGTAATATAAATTTGTATTTATTTATAGTTTTATTCCATTTTGGTCTATTGTGGTCAGATATTGTGCTTTTGTATTTATACATTTTATACTTTATAGCCATTTTCCATGTGCTCTAATATGTGATCTTTAAAAACAAAGTGTATTCTTCGTCTTTGTTAGTGTTATTTGCTATTGTATACTAAATTCAATTTATTGTTTTATATCCTATATTATCAAAAATAGTGTTTTAACATTGATACCTAATTTTAAAAAAAATTTACATCAATCTAGATTTTTCTCCCTATTTACCAACTTTGGAGCTCACTGCCAGCCCTTAAAGTCCTTATTTTCCAGTATTTGAGCTCTTCGTTTTGTTTCACCTGTGGATCAGGTATGGCACATCTTTGAGATTTTGTTTTTGTTTCTTTTCTCCAGTGTGTATATGAGGAGCATGATTTCTGAGCACTTCTATATCTGAACATAATATTCATTTTCCCCTCAGTAATGGAATACAACTGTATATTTAATTCTTGGATCACAAAGGTTTATCTTCAAACTGTATAGAAACATCCCTAGCTGCTTCTGTCATTTCATGTTGAGAGGTGGAGTGTGAGTCCAGCCTGATTTATGTCCAACTGTGGGCAAACTTTTTTTTTTTTTTTTTTTGCCTCAAGCATTTCAATTTCAACTTCATGTCAAGATTTTTTAGGTGTAGACTTTTTACACTGATTTTGCCTGAAACTTGATTAAATATTTCAATCTCTGTACTCTGCTTTTTTTGTTTTTTGTTGGTTATTTTTGTGACTTCAGGATGTTTTCTACTTGGATTTTGGGTTAAAAAAATTTTTTTTATTGTTAAGATTCCATTTATTTGAGACAGAGAGAGAGAGCACAAGCAGGGAGAGGGGCAGAGGGAGAGGGAGAAGCAGACTCCCTGATGAGCAGGGAGCCTGACAAGGGACTCAGTCCCAGGACCCTGGGATCATGACCTGAGCTGAAGGCAGACCTTTAACTGCCTGAGCCACCCAGGCGCCCCTTGGATTGTGTCTTTCTTATTTATTGTTTGTTTATTAATTCCCATTTCACCTGGTCTTTTTTTTAAAAGACTTATTTATGTATTTTATAGAGAGAGAGAGGGAGAGAGATGGGGTGTGGGGCAGAGGGAGAAGAGAATCTTAAGCAGAGCTTAAGCTCTGAGCCCCATGCAGGGCTCCATCTCAGAACCCTGAGATCGGGACCTGAGCAGAAACCAAGAATTGGATGCTTAACCAAATGCACCACCCAGGTGCCCCTCACCTATTATACAGATAAAGAATCTGTATAATAGATCTCTGTCCTCTAATGTACATGTCTGTTATCTTCTCTATCATTTTTTGCCTCTGACCTTTTCTTCTGCATTCAGACTTGAGTATCTCAAATCTATGTTTGACTGCTATATTTATATGGGTGATTCATTCTATTCTTTATCGTCTCAAAAAATTTTTCTGTGTAATAATGTGATTGTTGCCCAACGTGCTGATTGTACAGGCCCTGTGTTTCTGACCAAAGGTCAATCGTTGATAGGGCGAAGAAGTCTTTCTTTTACAAGTAAGCCCACTTAAGCAGACTCTATTTCATGAGGTTAAATTTGGATAGGTTTTATTATTTTTAAGTCTGAGTCCTTCTGCCTTATACATGTTCAAAAGTCCTGTACGTGTGATCATTCTTTGCACATTAATCATATGTTTTAGTGTCGTTTTGAGGTTTTAGGCATTTTAAAATCCTTTTCATATGCATTTGAGTAAGGGGATTTGAGAGGCTGTCTCAAATCTGCAAGGCAAGTATCCTTTTTTGAATGCAACTTGAACTGTTTGTTTATTTATTATTGAAGTATAGTTGACATAATGTTGTATTTATATTATTTTCAGGTGCACAATATAATGATAGGACAACACTATAAATTAAGCTATGCTTAGCGTAAGTGCAGTCACCATCTGTTACCATATAATGTCACTAATATTACTGACTATTCCCCATGCTGCACCTTTCATACCCGTGACTTATGCATTCTATAGGTGGAAATTAGTTCTTTTTAATCCCCTTCATCTACTTCACTTCCCCCCCCCCTTTCTGGCCACCACCAGTTTGTTGTCTAAATTTATGTTGTTTGTATTATGTAATATGTTGTCTCCAGTTTTCTTTGTTGGTTTGCAGGTACCATTATAAACCAGAGGTTCTTTACCTATCTTTGAATCCTTCTGCTTCACCTAATTCCATTTTTTATTCTTTCTTAAACTTCATCTTCCACTTCCATGATTTACTGAAATGTGAATTTATCTACTGGGAGCCATCTAAAATTTCTTCCTCTGTAATTTACATTTTGAAATTTGAATACAAGATTTCCATCCTTTTTTCCTTCAGAATTTTCACAGGCCCATGCAATCATTATTCATTTTCTCTGTTCGCATATTTTACGTTTCATGAGGATGAGGTCCGTGTCTTTTTAACTGAAGAAGAATTGACATACAATGTGGTATGAGTTTCAGGTATACAACATAGTGATCTGATATTTATATACATTATGAAATGACCACCACCATAAGTCTAGTCACCATCTTGCTACAATTACAAAGTTGTTACAATATTATCTACTATAAGGGCTGTGTTTTGTTCATCCCTGTATCCCCATCCCACAACACCGTCCCTGGTACATAGTAACAATAGAAGAGTGGGTATAAAATTTCCAGCACTTGGGGTGCCTGGGTGGCTCAGTTGGTTAAGGCACTGACTCTTTGATTTCAGCTCACGTCCTCATCTCAGAGTTGTGAGATCGAGCCCCACGTCCATCTCTGCCCATCCATCTCTATGCTTGGCAGGGAGTCTGCTTGTCGCTCTCCCTCTGCTCCTCCCCCTGCTCTCTCTCTCTCTCATAAATAAATAAATTAATAAATAAATAAATAAATAAATAAATAAATAAAATCTTAAAAAAAATAAAATTGCCAGCACTAGGTTTCCTGGCTGCAGTGGTGAGTGACAGTACAGATCTCCAACTATGTCCAATATACGTTGGATATATAGCAATAGTGAGGAGTACAATATGGGTATATTAAGCTAGTGAAATATATTTGTCAAAGGTAAATAATTATAATAATCATCCAGATAAGTAGTTAATCCCATTATGCCTAATTCTGCAGCATGCTATTCTCAATAGCAGATTTCTGTAGACATGTTTTATAAAGTTAACTAGAACTAATGTTATGAATAACTGAGGTTCGTGTCTGGGAAATTTCTTTACCTGACATTGCTACATGTTAATTGTAATACCACTAGTAAAAATAAATAAAACTGATCTAAGTGAAGAACTGTTGGTATATGTGCCTATTTGAACTTTGTTCAGAGGAAGATGCTATTTTAACTGATTAGGGAACTAATAAAGCATTCTTCCTGAAAAGAGGTGTTAATTGGTGATAATTCTCAGAAAGTGCTCTAAAATTTAACAGCTTGAAACCCAACATTACCGTGCATCAAGTACTTTTCACAAAGTCTTGTTTGAAACCAAAATAAGGTTACAGGGGCTGAAAAACCAAAGTTGGAATGGCATGAGTAATAATGATATAAGAAAATATTTTTATAAAACCTCCTCCCTTGAAAGCATTTCAAAAGCATTGACATTTCTCCCACCAGATTTTACACCATCCATTAGAAATAGTTGAAATTCAGAGAGGCTGTGATTTACTTGATATCCTGTATTAGAACTCCACATGGAACTCAAGATTAAAAATTCCCATTCAGAGTTCTATCATTAAATTACAATACTACCTAAAAAATGAAAAATAATAGCTAAGTCACAATGTAATGGTCACATTTTTGCTAACTAATTAGATGAGTAAAATAAATGCACTATAAATATTTATATCTGATTTGAATTTGTCATAGAACCCCCAGTGGCTGTTAATTTGTTAGGATTTAGTTTGACCCTACATCATCCAGCGTCATCAGTATTTCCTTCTGTTTTTCTGATACCATCATAAATTTCATTCCACCACTTGTGAAGGACATTATTTTGAAAATTGATAGTAGAACTTAGGCTGATACAATTGGTTTTTCTTAAGGTATAACTGGCATGGAAGCCCTAGGAATCTATCCATATATTACATGATTTAAGTACATTTATAGAAAGGTTTTGGAATTGTAAGATTTTATTAAAATGGAAAGAAAATGGGCCAAGTTAGATTTTGTTTCAAGTCACAACTTCACCATCTAGAATGTGTGGTGTTGGTTAAGTTACTTAATCTCTCTGAGTTAGGTTTTTCATCCATAGCATGTTAATAATAGTACCTATTTCATAAAATTATTGTAGAGGATTAAATGTTATAATAAAGGAAGAGCATTTAGCACAGCGGCTGGTATGTAGTATTGAGACCCTGGCTAGTAAAGGAGGGCCAGAAACATGAGGTTCCTGTAAAATAACAAAAATAACTTGAGAATTTATCTACATATTGAATTTTATCCACATTGGGAAAACAATAGGGTCTTTGTTCTAAAAACAATAGTCTTTGTTTTATTGTCAAATCATATGGTAGGAATTTAAGTGTTCTTTCACAAAGATGGCACCAAAGTTGAAGAAGTCAGCCCTTGCCCCTCCCAAAGCCAAAACAAAGGCTTTGAAGGCCAAGAAGGTGGTGCTGAAAGGCATCCACAGTCAAACACAAGAGAAGATCCACACATCACGTACATTCCGACACTGCGTCTCCGAAGGCAGCCATAATATCCTTGAAAGAGCGCCCCCAGGAGAAACAAGCCTGACCACTATGCCCTCAAGTTCCCCCTCCCCCCCACTCCTCATTCAACCATGAAGAAAACATAAGATTGCACCACACTTGTGTTCATTATGGTTGTCAAGGCCAGTAGGCACCAGATCAAACAGGCTGTGAAGAAGGTCTATGACATTGCTGTAGCCAAGGTCAACACTCTGATTAGGCTTGATGGAGAGAAGAAGGTGTATGTTCTACTGGCTCCTGACTGTGACGCTCTGGATATTCCAACAAAACTGGGATCATCTAAACTGAGTCCAGCTAGCTAAATCTAAATATAAGTGTTTTCACCCTAAAAATAAATGGTTTTTTGAATCATTTTATTCAAGTAACTTCAAAAAAAGTCCATTAATCTGTGAGACTCAATTAAAGAGAAACTTTGAGTTATGGAAGCCAGAAAACCCTATGTTGTTTATGGAGTACTTTTTCAAATAGCCTTGTGCATTTCCTTTTAAAATTTGTAGGACTTTTCCAGAATGTAGATTATAGTTTTGATACTCCAAAATCATGACTTTGACTTATCTTTCATGGCAAACATCAAAGTAGAAAAAACATACTTCATTGTTTTCATTGTGACAAGTTTTTGAAGTTCTTTGCAAGCATAACTCAGGACCTCATGGTTCAAAATGAAATTTTTAAAACATTCTGAACAAACTAATTTTATTTAGGCCATTTAAAAAAATTGCCTAGACTCATACACTTTCCACTAGTTTCATATTAATAATCTAAGCCATCATCCTCCCTCATTTGGATCATTGTAATAAGCTCCTAACTCACCTTCCTGCTTTGGCCCTTATCAACCTATAGTCAAATCTCCATCAAACTGTCAGAGGGATCCTTATGAAACATAAACAGAAGCATATAAATTCCATTCAAATATCTTCAATATCTTTCCATCACACTTAAAATATAAACTCCATAACCCTTACTATGGCCTACAGGCTCTGAGTGATGAAAATCCTGATACTACCACTTCGTCACCTTTCACTTGACCTTTTGAATATGCCAAGCTCTTTTCTGCCTTTAGACACTTTCAGAATGCTATTTCTTTTAACTCTAAACCTCTTCTCATTCATTTACATAAATAACCATATTTATTGAGTGTCTACTATGTATTAGGTATGATAGTAGTTGATTGAGATATGCTGACCCTAAAGTGGGAGAATATCTGGCATTTTGGGGGAACAACTACGGGGTCATTGTGGCTGGAGCAGAGTGAGAAAGGGAGAGAGTAATGTCAATGGGGAAGTACTATGCCATATAGGACCTGATTAGATTATTTTAAGAATTTAGTTTTTTGGGGCACCTGGGTGGCTCAGTCAGGTAAGCATCCGACTCTTGGTTTTGGCTCAGGTCATGATCTTAGGTTTGTGAGATTGAGCCCTTCCAGGGGCTCTAGGCAGGGCGTGGAGCCTGCTTAAGATTCTCCTCCCCTCCCTCCATCCCACCCCCCACCCCCCTGCTTGCGCGCTCTTTCTCTCTAAAAAAAAAAAAAAAAGAATTTTGGTTTTCACTCTGAAGACGGAACCGCCGGACAATTTGGGGCAGAGAAATTGCATAAGACTAGGGATTTTAAGTCTCAGAGACTTAAAAGAAGTCTGGCTTCTCTGTAGAGAATGGACTACATGGAGGCGAAAGTGAAGGCAGGGGAACTCCTCAGGTGGAGTGGTTTTGAGAGAATGAGGAAGTTCTCTTCTAATTTTGTTTTTCAAATTTCTCAGTGAAGTAGGAAGCAAAGACATCAGGTAGAGTGAGGATGAGAGTGAATTTGTTGAAAGTTCAGAAAGAAAAAAGAAGGTATAAATTATATAGGAGAATGGGAGACTGAATAGATGAGGGAAATACAGTATGTTTGGTGGGTAGCATTACGGGCCTGCTTGAGGAGTGGTTCTCAATGTGTGGTTCTGTGACCGGCAGGGTCAGCTTTACTTCAGAATTTGTTAAAAATGCAAATTCTTGGGCCCCATGCCAGATACAGCGAAAATGTAACCCTGGGAGTGGGGCCCAGAAATTTGTGGTTTAATAAGCCCTCCAGGAGATTGTTCTGCACACTAAAGCTTGAGACCACTGGATTAGAGGATTAAGTCCTTGATGTTAAAATGAGACCAATCCATATGGTTATACATTTTTTCCAGACATGGAATGGTGTAGGAAGGCACAGGTGGGAGAATTGTTTTAACCCAGGCTGTGGTTTCACCAAGCAACTAAGTTAAAATGAAAAAAGGGCAAGAGAAAAGGGCAAGAGAATTGAGAGTGGACGGAAGGAGACACTTACAGTGATTGATTATAAAATTTAAATTGGGAAAGTAATAAAGGGAAAACATCAAGGGCCTGAGGAAGAGCGGAAAAGGAGAAGGATCAGAGAATCCTGGTGGGACACTAGAAGGAGTGAGCTGGAAAGGTAGGAGGAGGTGGCCATCAGGGAGGATAAAGTTTTAAGTTGAGACTATGGAGGCTTTACAGTTACTAGTCATGGGAATGTCTGCAACAGAGCTAACCAATAGAAGTATAACGGGATTGATAAAACCTAATTGTAAATTTTCTAGTACCCCACATTTAAACAATAATTTAAATATCCAAGTATGATTATTTTAACATTGACAGATATAAAAATATTAGTGAGATATTTTACACTTTTCCATATTAAATTTTGGAAATCCAGTGTGTCTTGTACACTTCCAGTACATCTCAGTTTGGACTAGTCACATTTGGGACAGTAGCCACATGTAGCAAGACATATAGGACAGTATGGGTCACAAGTATGATCATCAGGGAGAGTACTGCGGTAGGTTGGTGGATAAACACCCTTGGAGAAAAGGAGGTTAAAGCTAGGGTGTTGGAAGAATTATCTAGTGCCTATTTAAGTTGCCCTAGATTAAGGCAGGAGAGTGGTGCTGGAGAGTGTCAGTAAATCACCGTCTAAAGGGGCACCTGGGTGGTTCATTCAGTGGTTAAGCGCCTGCCTTCAGCTCAGGTCATGATCCCAGGGCCCACGATCAAGCCCTGCATCGGGCTCCCTGCTCAGCACAGTGCCTGCTTCTCCCTCTCCCTCTACTCCTCCCCCTCCCTCTCCCTGTCTGCTCATGCTTTGTCTCTCGCTTTCTCTCAAAGAAATAACATCTTTAATAAATAAATAAATAAATAAATAAATAAAATGAGTGGGGGAGGAGATGGCAGCAAAACTGAGAGATTGTGGGCAGTACAATAGGATAATGTTAAGTTCAAAGCTGCGTTATGTGAGATAGAAGAAGAATGATCTGTAAGCAGAGATGTGGAACTTGGGCGACACCTACTCCACTTCCGGCCCAGTGGTAGGATAGGTGTGGAAGAGGAAACAGCCATCACTTGAAAAGTCTGCAGCAGTGTCCTCAGAGGAAGGAGAAAGTCAAAGATGAGATTGAGTGTACACACATAGGACATTGTGGACCAGGAGTTGCGGAAGGCTCAGTGGATGAGTTTCAGATGTTAAGGCAGAGTTAACAATAAAGACAAAACAGGGGATGTACAAAGACTTCCCGGGGATTAGAGTGTGCAAGATTAGGGTACATAGAAGCCTAGGGTTTCTTGCAGGGACTGACATAAAGGAGGGAAGGGACTCAATGAAATTGAGCAGATTCGAGGCAGAGGCGGGTGAGTGTGAGTTCCAAGGTATAGGGAAGCATGGGTATCTGGGGTTATCTCTGGGTCCCTGAAGGTGAGAAAGATATACTGTGCAAGGTTCACATTGTACCCCTGTCCGGGGAAAAGCAGACCGAATCCCACTGACAGAATTGAGGCTATCTAGGAAGGTGAGGTGTTATTTCAGTTGTGTGGGCCCCAACTTGACTTTGACCTTTGGTAATGAAGGGGTCGAAGGCCCAGGATAACATGATTTTATTTACACTGAAGATAGATAGAGATGTATCTGGAACAAATGAGGGGATTAAAAAATGTGAAAAATGGAATGCCCATAAATTATTGAGTTGCGATATAGATAAAGAACTAAATTAAATAAGGGTTCCAGTATTAAGGGATGGTAACATGTTAATTTAGGTTTCTTCTGGAGTTTAATTTTGTTGGTAGCCGATTTCCAGATTTTAAAAGATGATACTGGCCTTCTTCATTTTATGTTATATATCTGTGTTAATTAGAACAACAGCTTACCCAAGAATGCTCAAAATGATTATTCAGTCAAAGCCGCAGCTGTTGTTGCTTTGTGAAAGTATTTTGCAGTTGTTCGGGTATCCCAAGGGTTCCTTCTAGGTTTTCTTCACATATAGCCTTAATCCATAGCTCTGTTCTGACTTCTGAGTCATTCTTCAGCTGCTCTGTGCTTTGAAGGGATTACTGCTTGGTGATATGAGCAAGCCTTAAAGACTGCAGGGAATACCAGTGATAGGAGAACATTCTAGGGGCAAAAATAATGATAGTCGTGGACATTCTCCTGATTTTCTGACCTCTTAATTGCCAGTTTGACAGAAAATAAAGCCCATGCCAACTGGGATATAATATCAGAGTATAGTAATTTTATTCAAGGATTATCTTAGTTTCTCAGCAAACTTGGAACGTAGATTACTGACACCTCTGTGGTAGGAGAGTTTGAAATTGATTACTGTTTTGTTCCTAAACTGATAGGAAAAGAATTTGTAAATTGGTTACACAAAATTTAGGCAGTTCTGAATTTTAACGTTCCCACGAACAAAGTTAGTTGATCAAATGCGACCTGGTGGATACCATTTGAAACTCAAATGATGGAGTACATTTTTTTCTTTTTTTAAAAAATTAAATTAAATGTAATTTAAATTCAATTAATTAATATATAGTGTATTATTAATTTCAGAGGTGGAGTTCAGTGATTCATCAGTTGTATATAATACCCAGTGCTCATTATATCACATGCCCTCCTTAATGTCTGTCACCCGGTTACCCCATCCTTCCACCCCCTCCCCCCAGCAACCCTGTTTGTTTCCTGTGGTTAAGAGTCTCTTATGGTTTGTCTCCCTCTCTGATTTCATCTTGTTTTATTTTTCCCTCCCTTCCCTTATGATCCTCTGTTTTGTTTCTTAAATTGCACATATGAATGAAATTATATGATAATTGTCTTTCTCCGACTCACTTATTTTGCTTAGGATAATACCCTCTAGTTCCATCGAGGTCATTGCGAATGGCAAGATTTCATTCTTATTGATGGCTGAGTAATATTCCATTACACACACACACACACACACACACACACACACACACACACACCACTTTATCCATTCATCTGTCAATGCACATCTCAGCTCTTTCCATAGTTTGGCTATTGTAGACATTGCTGCTATAAATATTGAGGTGCAGGTGCCCCTTCGGGTCACTACATTTGTATCTTTGGGGGATGGAGTACATTTTTGAAGGTCAGGAATCTTTTTCCTCTGTTTCTTCATTCTATCCCAAAGTCCGTTGTCCAAATTTCTATGCCTATTATGTCTGCCTCTCAACATCACCCTTGTTATTAATATTTATTTGATTATTCATTCAATAGCAACTAAACATCTGCTCTATACCAGGTATTGTACTTTGGCAATTGCTCCAGTATTGAGCACTTACTATTGAGATATTTCCTAAGTATTTATTGACCATCACTTCAGGGCCAGATGCCATTTGATGATTAGGTCAGACCCATTCCTTGAGCTCATGTGGCTTAGATGTAAGTGGGTAAGACAGACATTAAGTACATAGCCAAAAAATAGTTACTTCCCACTGTAATAAGTCCTAGAGAAGTATGGAGTAATATGAGAGCATATAAACAACGAAAACCAGTTAAAGTCTATGAAGTAAGGAAATGTTTCCCAGAGGCAGTAATGGTGAAATGGAGTTCCGAGAGATGAAGAAGAGTTAGGTGAAAGTATTGTGGAGTATTTCAATCCTGTTGCAAACAGAGCAGCATGTTCAAGTGCCTTGAGAAGAGACAGAAAGATGTGTACAGGGCGCCTGGGTGGCTCAGTTGGTTAGGCGACTGCCTTCGGCTCAGGTCATGATCCTGGAGTCCCTGGATCGAGTCCCGCATCGGGCTCCCTGCTCGGCAGGGAGTCTGCTTCTCTCTCTGACCCTCCCCCCCCCTCATGTGCTCTCTCTCATTCTCTCTCTCTCAAATAAATAAATAAAATCTTAAAAAAAAAAAAAAAGAAAGAAAGATGTGTACAGTCAGGCAGCAAAAGAAATTTAGTTTGCCTGCCCCATAGACTATAAGAGAAATGAAGTGATTAGAAATGAAAAAGATGAAGGAAAATAAGAGCACATATTTGCTTCATAATGTAATTTCTGAAAGAGTTTGTTTTTAAAGATCTATTTATTTGAGACAGAGAGAATACATGCATGTGCACGAGTGGGGGGAGGGGCAGAGGGAGAGGGAAAGAGAATCTCAAGCAGATTCCTTGCTGAGTGTGGAGCCCAATGTGGGGCTCGATCTCATGACACTAAGATCTTGACCTGACCTGAAATAAAGAGTCAGTCACTTACCTGACTGAGCCACCCAGATGCCCCTAAAAGAGTTTGTTTTTTATAATTGTATCTAACAGATAAGCAATTCATCTACCTTATTTTATTCCTTTGCATTTTTGGCAAATTATGTCAGGTGATTTCTATAATTACAGTTAGCACTGAATAGATCTATCAATTTGGTATGTTCTCACAATGGTATTTTGTTCTTTAAAAGGAAGAATTGAGAAAGCACCCATAAGAGGAGAAAGATGTATTAGTCCTCAAACATAAGGGTTCCATCTTTCTCAGCAGTAAATTTTTATAATCAAAACAAGCCTCGTCTAATATTTGGGGATATATAATATGTTCCAAATATTTTTATGAACTGTATGATTCATATTTTAGCTTTTCTTACATCACCTTTTACCCTATAAAAGTTTTAAATTTGCATATAATCAAATCCCTTACAGCTTTTTATTTCATGTCCTGCTTAATGAAGAACATCATCCTCAACTAGTTAACCCCCAGACACACACTATATTTTAAATGATACTATGAAAACATACTATATTTTCTTCTGGTACTGTTATGATTCTATTTTTAGACATTTTCGTTCTTTTAATCCACTTAGAATTATTTTTTCTGTGTGATGTGACATAAGAGTTTCTTTCTTTTTTTTTTTAAGATTTTATTTATTTATTTGTCAGAGAGAGAGATAGAGGGCACAAGCAGGGGGCAGGTAGAGGGAGAAGCAGACTCCCCGCTGAGCAAGGAGCCCGATGCGGGCCTCAGTCCCAGAACCCTGGGATCATGACCTGAGCTGAAGGCAGATCCTTAACCGACTGAGCCACTCAGACACTCCATGAGTTTCTTTTCCTTTTCCCTAAATCAGTGGTTCTCAGCTAGGGCAGATTTGGCCCCCCAAGGGATATGTGGCAGTGTCTGGAGACAGTTTTGGTTATAACAACTAGAAGGGGAAATGATCGTGGCGTCTAGTATGTGGGGGCCAGGAATGTTGTTACAGCCTCACGCAACACAAAATTATCCCGCTCAGTGTGTCAACAGTGATGAGGTTGAAAAATCCTGTCCTAAATGGTATCATTGGAGAAAAAAGGACTAGATTGTGGACAAAGCAACTCAATCTCTTGCTGACAGACTTTCAGATATATTGACTGGTTCAAACAAGGATTTGGCACTTTGCCTTTTATCTCTTTATGATCTAATATGAATGGCTCCTATTTTTGTATTTTGGGAAATAAGTATTTTCCTAGGAAACGTTGACAACACATATACACACATACATACACAGCCACGGAATCATGTGCAGCTGTGTAGGGGGCCAGTTTCCTGCGAGAGGTCAGGTGTGTCCCTCCGAAACCATGCCCTACGTCCCTCTGTCACCTCCCCGCTGCTGGCTCTGTAGTATCTTCCCCTGTTAGCGTGTATGATGGTGACGCTGAGCAACACATGTTCAAATGATTTTTGTTTGTTCGTTCCTTTTTCTTGTTTTTCTAGCTAACTCATTTTCCAATTTCGTATTCTATGTCAAACATCAACCACACTGGAATTAATTTTTGACTCTAAACCCAAGACAAAATAAAAACAATGTTCCAGAATAAGGCATTCATTGACTTTATTGTACAGACAGAAGAGGTATAATAGACTCTAACCATTTATCTTTTTCTGAGGTGATCTTGTCCTTCATTTTGGTCCTGGATCAATGTTGTTTCCTGTTGTTGTTGCTGACCTTTCTTAAGTACACATTCTAGTAAATTTGGAAAACATAGAAGGAGTCTGCTGTTAACATATCATTCCCCATGGCTATGAACCATAAGATGTTTTGGTTTTTAACAGGGGAAAAACATCAGATTAAAAATGAAGTATAAAGTTAGGGTTTTTTATTTATTCTACAAAACCCCAACAGTTTAAAAGTTCTGTTACTGGTGTTGGCTATTAGCCATATACCATGAGTGACCTTAAAATATTACATAAACTATGGCCTGACATATCTGGGAAAAATACATAGTGGCCATTGTTTTTCAATGTCAAAATTTAGCACTCTTGCTAAATCCGAGCTTCTCTTAAATGATAGAAACAGAATTTGTTATGAGGCTTGGTGAAGACATACTGCCCTTGCTTCCTATATTGAGGCAAAGTTGAAGAGACTTCTTTTCTGAGGTAGTACTACTGATACCATTAACGCCTAGAACCTGGTGGTAGCTGTGGACTTCACCATCACCTTTGTCAAACGTATTAGCAGTGAGGGCTTGAGTGTGGTGTTCTTTGGATGTAAGGGAAGTGAGGATGGCGCTTCTGGGACTCTCTAGGCTGCCTGACCTTAACATTCTGATGGGTAGCTAGCTCCCATGTAGGTAATAGCTTTCCTCTGTATATAAATTTGGTTTTGCAATATACCCAGTACAATGATGTGCCAGTAAATGTTTAATGATGCCCTCCAAAAAAAAAAAAACCCAAATCAAACCAAAACAAAAAATCTTGATTTGATTTGTAGCACTTTCTGATTTCCATAGCATAAATACTACAGCTATGGTTGATGTCAAATTACTAAGTTGACTTAACTGAACACAGAGTTGGGAAGAGATGTACACAGCTCTCATGAGCTAGTACATGTTAATTCTAGAATGTTCTCTTTGTCTTCAGTCAAAGCCTCTGCAACATTTACCTATGCAAACTTATAGTATAGAGATAATATTTTGAAGCTTGTCACTGATAAGACCTTCTTCTTACTCCTCCTAAGACGTACGTTTGTTCTTAGGTTTGGGAATGAGGTTAGAATTGTTGAAAAATAGGAAGAGAAAGAAAGTTTTGTTATTCAAATTGTAATAATCAAAGCAGGAAGACTAGCAGCTTGAAAGCCAGTGTTTGTTAAGAAAGAGAACTATTGTATGAATTCCTTCTTTTCTGTCTTTATCATCAAGGTCATCAGGCCTGAGTAAACTAGATTATAAAGTTTTCTGTGTGTCAGGCAGGGTAGGGCAAAGAAGGACATGGCAAAGAAGTAGTGGGAAACTCAAAGATTCCCTTCTACTCCTGTGGAATTATAGGAGAAAAGGAGAGGCTAGAATTTGTACAGGGATTAGTCGTCAGGGTCTTTGCCCCACATCCCTAGTGCTGCATCTGGGGATGGAGAGGGTGTGATTCAGAAATTTTCAAGGAATACTAAAGTCAGGTAAGTTTAGCCCCATGTTCTTCCCTGAGAATCAGTTGTTCTATAGACTGGCATCGACCTCATCTGAAGGGAGGTTGCAACGTTAAAAAGCTCGTGATGCTCTATGGTTAGGAATTGCAGTCCTCCTGATGGAGAAGGCATGCAGAACTCAATTTCCCTACAACAGAGTGTCAAAGCGGTAAGTAGGGATGCTTCCTAGAGAATTTGCAAGGGAAGGCCACAAAGGTGGTGGGGGGGGGCGGGGAGGTCGCCCTAAGGCTGAGTGCTGAGATCCCCTGTGCCAGATTGCCCACCCTCACTTAAGGTCTGAGCCCTCTATACAGACAGAAGCAGACCAGTTGCTGAAGTAGAAATGGTCCCTGAGAACCCACATGCCAGGCAAGAAGGGGCCAAGACACAGATTTTGTTAGTGGAGGACAGCAAGATGCTTCATGTTAAGGGAAACAAGAATCCTGGTTGAGGGTAAGCAGAGAAGTGACAGGACAATGTAAGCCTTTGCCCACGACACTGTGAGGCTTACCTCTTTGCAGCTTCCAAGTTATGGACGATTTCCTTCCCTGTACGACTAAATACATCTCAGAGAGGAGCAGGGGCTGGAGAAATAAACTCTGAATACTAGTCTTAACCATTCAAGTAGAAACTGTGTTACTTAAAGAGAGATTTCCACTCTACTTAGTAGGGCAATGTGTGTGTGTGTAGGAGAGGTGCTTCAGAGAAGTTTTATATGGAAAAGCTACATTTTTTTTTGACATCCTGGGCATGGCAATTTTGTGATTCCTTCTACATATAATTGCCTCTTTGGCAAGATTAGGGAAAGGACTAGTTATCCTGATTGTGGGCCAGGGGAAACACTCGAGTAGGCTAATTTCCACAGAAAAGGTGCTAAAGAAAGCTGGCCTAGGGCCATGGGGCCTGGAGTCATGGATGAGGAGCCAAAGGCCTACAGAACCCAAGGCCTTAGGAAATACAGAAAGATTTCTTGTCTCTAAAGTCTGCTTTGGAGTTAGGGGAGTGTCATGTAAGAGGCCTTGTAATAAATGCCCTAAGGCCATAATCAAAGCCACGGCGCTCACGCCACCATGCCGTTTGCCATAGGAAGGTAGAATTTTGATATAGAACTGTTTTCCCTGAATCAGCCTATCTGGTCCTCTAGTCTCTGGATTTTTTTTTTCTCTTATCCCTCTCCATTGTTTTATCCCTCCCTCTCCCCCATGCAGTGGGTCAGTTCCCCTGACCCACTAAGCCCAGTGGGTGGTGGTGACTGTTTACATAAGTGTACATGTCACATTGAGATCTGCTGACATAAATGCACTGTTGTCACAACATTAAACAAAGAGAAAAGTCGGTTCTTGCTGACAAAGATTAACGTACCGCCTAGAGTTTCAAAGCAGCTGAGATCAGAGGGACAGGGTGGGGGGCAAAGAAAAGAGAAAGTTAGCAAGGCAGAAGGAAATTCTAGGTCTACTAAGAGAACAAATGCCCAAGAGCAGACTTGGTAACTAGTAACTAGTACCAAAAGGGGGCCAACATGGTAGTGCCTCCTGTTCTGCGCAAGCCCATGGGTCACTGTCACACCAGCTGTTGCTTCTTGGATTTTAACATTTTCCTTGTCCCTTTCCAAGGGTGCTAAACCGACTCTCCTTACTTAATTGGCTGCTCCAATCCATCATTCCTGGCAGCCTCCCGCTCTCTTTTGCTTGTCCCCAAATCCCCCCCGCTCCTGCTCCTTCTCCAAATCTTGACCTCTATCCAAAGGTGACCTTTTTTTCATTCTTCATGGTTTTAGCTTTGCTGGATATACCACTGAGAATACGGTGCCACTTCCAGGCAAATCATTCACATGGTCATCAGGAACATGATATAATCTAATTTTCCTCAGTACTTCTGAAAGAGTCCAGAGTCAGGTAATATACCAACCCCACATTAGGAAAAGATCGGTAAATATTTACTATGAATTAAGGAGAAAACAGTGGGCTACTTCCCATGCAAAAACAAAGAGAACAAATACAAATCCTTTACTTTCCCAGGGCTGTCAGTTTAATTGGACCAACAGACACATTCAGTCCAATGTAGTAATTACAATGATGGAGGGAACCACAGAGCATGGTGGTGGCGAATAAAACATGTAGATTAACCTGGTTCAGAAAGTCAGAGAAGACTTCCTGAAGAGAGGGATGCTTTGGATGAGTTTTATGTTATTTTTTAAACATTTTATTTATTTATTTATTTGAGAGAGAGCAGAAAACTCATGAGCGAGGGCAGGAGCAGAGAGGGAGGGAGGGAGAGTGACAAGCAGACTCCTCTCAGGGACGAGCAGACTCCTGGATAAGCACAGAGCCCAAGGTGGGGCTGGACCTCAGGACCCTGAGATCATGACCTGAGCCAAGATCAAGAGTCGGAGTCAGAGGCTTAACTGACTGAGCCACGCAGGCGCCCCTGGATGAGTTTTAAATGTATAGATGAGTTTTCACTGCAGGGCTTTTGTACATTCCGTTGTGCTTGGAAATTTTTCCTTCCAGGTCATTGAGTAGCTGGTCTCTTCTCGGCCTTCATGTTTTAGTTATATGTTGCATTTCTAGAGGGCCTTCTTTGATATCTTTTCCTAAATTAGGTTCCTCTATTGTACTTTCCATCATAGCATTTGCTTGTTTATGTGTTGATACTATCTCCCCATCTCTACTGTAGGCTCTGCGATGACCAGATCTTGTTTCTTCTCTTCACCATTGTGAAACCCGTGTTTATGGCATGCTATAGGCACTCAGTAAGTGCTTGCTCTGTAAATGCGTACAGCATGACTGAGACAGGGCATGAAAGGCAGGAAATGGCCATGGATTTGGCATCTGGGACAGGCAGAGAGGGCAGGAGATAAGGGATATCTGTGTCAGACTAAATCATTTCTCCTGTAGATAAAGAATCACTAAGTGTAGGGCGCCTCGGTGGCTTAGGTAGTTAAGCGACTGCCTTTGGCTCAGGTCATGATCCCAGGGTCCTTGCTCAGCAGGGAGCCTGCTTCTCCCCCTCCCTGCTACTCTGCCTGCTTGTGCTCTCTTTCTCTCTCTGTCAAAGAAATAAATAAAATTCTTAAAAAAAAAAAAAGAATCACTGAGTGCTTTTAAGCTGGTGAGTGACACAGTGAGAATCACACTTAAGAAAGGGCACTGTGGCAGCAGGAAGGGGCATATGATAAAGGCCGGGGCTGGAGGAAGAACATGGTGTTTGTTGATGCCTCTGGGCTAGGCTTTGAATCTCCATTTGGATGCTGCTCCAGGGAAATTGGGCAATCCCTCTTTCCCAGTGTTGTGGCTTCTTCAATACACGCTGACTTTGTAGTTGCCTATATGTATTTCAATTAAGACCAAAGAATTATTACAACAGGTTATGGATTTCTTGATATTTCTCCTAGTTATACATTCAGAAATGAATATACACACATACACATACATAATAAAACACAATCTTCATAAATTTAAACTCCTTCCTTTCTCCCTCTCCCTACTTTTTCTTTTGCTATATAAATCAACCATGATACTGAAAAATGCATTGGAGATCTAGTCAATTGCTTGCCAATAAAATACTACAATCCACATATATAATTTAAAATTTTCTAGTTGCCACATTAAAAAAAATAAACACATACAATTAATTTTAATAATACCATGGAAAATATTGCCATCTCAACTTGTAATCAATATAAAGATGCAATGAGATAGTTTACATTCTTGTGTATGTGTCTTCAAAACCTGGTGTGTGTTGTAGAGTTAAGCCCGTACCAGTTTGGACCAGTCCATTTTAAGGGCTCAATAGCGACCTGTGGCTTGGGGTGACCACAGTGGGCAGCACAGACAATGCCAAGCCCTCACTGTATAGGTGGGGAGATGAAAAAGGACTCAAAGTAGGTAGTGAAAGCCCAAAGACACAGTTTTTTATCTCTGCTAACCCAAGCAGCTGAAAGCATGAGCACAAAGAACTCACACTGGGCAGTATGTTTCATTTTGTCTGGCCTTTGACTCTGGCCTGTTGTGAAATTCCCCTGCAGCTTCCTGGCTGACTTCCACTGAGGCACTATTTCCAGTGTGACCCCTGACCCTGGATACCAGCTCTCCATCCTGGACAGTGTGGCTAAAGCAGAGCCATTTGTCTGGCAGGTGGTTGGTTACTTCTTTGGGTGACTGCATATCAGCAAGGAAATGGCAATTCCTTTGGCACTTAACTGTCACTCAGGATTTGTAGAAACAATGATTTGCTGAAAAGAATATGCTCTGGGGGACTGACAGGGCTTTCCAGCTTAGGCTTTGGTTTCACAAACAGGAAGTGTCAATTGCAGACAACTGGGCTACCCACTTCAAAATCTCGAATCATTCCACAGCTTTTAGGCAGAGATATTTTGAACAACAGCTCACTGAGTGCATATACACAGCACCCCCTGCCCCTCCCCCACACCCACGCATACTTTCTTCTCTTTATAGGCATAGAGCATTTGTCGCAGTGAAGTTAATTCTTGCCTTGAAATGACTGTTGGGGCTTCTTTCCTGCAGTCACTATTCATCCTCTCCATGATTTCTACCTGGGTGAGTGAAGGCATTTATTCTTTAAAGCAAGGAAAAAAAAAATAAAGGAATAAGAATAAGAATATATTTCTACCTAGTTTCCCGAACTTTAACATCATAGCGTGCATAGATATTGTTTGTACAATTTCCTAGGAAAATGGATGAGGCTGGCCTCTAGTACGGGGAGGGACATCACTGAGTGAATCCATAGATCAGATACACCTGTAACTGGTATTCTGAGTCACTCTGGTTAGAAAGCTCTGCTTCAAATATATATTAATATGATTGATTCATTGATTCCCTTATTCATTCATTGACTTAACAAATGTTGAATGCCTGTTGTGTGTCAGACACTGTTGTAAGCATGAGGGACACAACATTGAGCAGGTTCAGAGAAGGTCTCAGCTCTCATGGATCTAAGATTCTAGCAATGGACTATAGAAAGGTGACCAGACAAATTAAACACAGTAATTTCAAATATTAATAAATACTGTGAAGCTTAGAAAAGATAATGGAATAGACAGTGAGTGGAGTTTGGATATGGACAGAAAACTCTTTTAGAAATGGGGGAGTCCCGAGGAAGAAAATTTGAGCTGATACGTGTATGAAGGTATGAAGGTGGTAGTCTTACAAAGTCCCACAGGAGAAATGTTGCCCGAGAAGGAACAGCAGACAGTAAGGCTCTGGGCCCACCTGAAATTAGCGACAAGACAAGAATGTGTGTTCTTACAACTTCGATTCAACCTTGTACTGGTAGTACTAGTTAAAGCATTCAGGCAAGAAAAAGTAATAAAAGGCATCCAGATTGGAAAGTCTGATTTAACCCACGATACTTCTGACTCCAAATATCTGGTATCCCCCGGTACCCTCCCTCCTCCCCCCACCAATTCTCCAAATCTCCAGACACCAACTAGAATGTCCTACAACTCAATTCAATTCTTTTTTTTTTTTTTTAAGATTTTATTTATTTATCTGACAGAGAGAGAGAGAGAGCACAAGCAGGGGGAGTGGCAGGACGAGGGAGAGGGAGAAGCAGGCTCCCCGAGGAGGAGGGAACCCGATGCAGGGCTTGATCCCAGGACCCCAGGATCATGACCTGAGCCGAAGGCAGTCACTTAACAGACTGAGCCACCCAGGTGCCCCAACTCAATTCAGTTCTGACACGATCTACCCAGAGCTAGCGCAGACCCCACAGGTGACAGTGGGGTCAGTCCCCACTGCACAGGTTAGGGGCTCAGTCCCATAAGTCTACCCCCACTTTAGACTCCAGTCTCACATCCCTGGTTACTACTGTACTTATGATCAACCAAATAAGGGGTTCCCCGACCCCTCCTTGGATTCTGTGATTTACTAGAACAACTCAGAGAACTCGGGAAAGTTCTTTCCTTGCTATTACTGGTTTATTATGAAAGATACAACACAGAAGCAACCGAGTGGAAAAGATGCCTGGGGCAAGTTATGGGGAAAGGGGTGCAGAACTTCCAGGCCCTCTCTGAATATGTCACCCTTCCAGCATCTTGATGTGCTCACCAACTCAGAAGCCCCTGAACTCCATCATTTAGGGGTTGTTTGAGGGTTTCATTACATAGATAGAATTAAGTCATTGGCCATTGGTGATTGACTCAATTTCCAGTCCTTCTCCCCTCCTTCGAGATTAGGGGCTAGGGCTGAAATTGCCAACTCTCTAATCATGGCTTGATCTTTCTGGCAACCAGCCCCAGTCCTGAATCTGTCTAGGGGCCCCCGCCCCTAGACAGTCATATAAAAAACATTCTTTTCACTCCAGAGATTCCAAAGGTTTCAGGAGCTCTGTGCCAGGAACTGGGACAAAGGCCAAATATTTATTTCTATTATATCACAGAAAGGGTGAAATAAAACTGTCTATTTCAGTATGACATGATTTTGCATGTAGAAAATCCTTGGAGTCCACAAAAAGATGTTAGAACTAATAAGTTCAGTGAGGTTGTAGGATACACCTCGGTATACAGAGAGCCATGGTATTTCTGTACACTAGCAATGAACAATCAAAAATAAAAGGAATAAATTAGTTCAATTTACAAAAGTATGAAAAGGAATAAAATGCTTAGGAATAAATGAAAAGAAGTCCAAAACTTCACAGAATATTGTCGAGAGAAATTAAATAATACCTAAATAAATGGAAAGTGACCCTATGTTTGTGGATTGGAATACTCCCCAAATTGATCTCCAGATTCATTGCAACCCAGTTAACCCAGCTGCCTTGTTTTGCAGATATGGACAAGCTTATCTTAAAATTCCTGCGGGAATTCATGGGACCTAGAACAGCCAGAATGGTCCTGAAAAGAACAGAGTGAGAATACTCACACTTTCCTGTTCCAAAACTTACTACAAAGCTATACTTTTCAAGACAGTATGGTACTGGCATAAGATTTAACATATTGATTAATGGAATCAGATTTAGAGTCCAGAAATAAACTGACATATCTGTGATCAACTGAATTTAAACAGTGATGTCAAGGCCATTCAATGGGGGGAAAGAATTATCTTTTCAACAAATGGTTGAAACAATGAAATAATTGTACAGCTGGATATCCCCAGGCAAGTAAGTGAAGTTAGACTGCAGCGTGTATTTGGGTGCTTTCTGTGTACCCATTGTCAGTCTTACCTAGAACAGAATAATGTTGGCCAAATATACATCTTCTCACAAATCCAGTCCTGTATCTTATGTGGAAACTAGAAAAGAAAATTCTAACAAGTACAGTACAATCAAGATTGAATAAATGAATATGAGCTCTTCAATAAACTGCTTTTAAAAGTAATGAATTTCCCATTACTGATGTTCAGGAACATGCCACCTGGCTTTTGGTGAAGATTACAGTCAAGGTGATTCCTAAAGTGGGTTATACAAAGAGAAAAGTCAGGAAAGTGCAGTACAAAATAAGTTCCAAAGCGCAAAATGCATCTTTTGATCCAAGGACAAATAATGTTAAAATATTTTTGATTTGTTTTGTTTTAATTTTTTTCAGTTTTGTACCATCTCTTATAGTCACCTTATGCTTGTTTAGCATGCTGATTCCAGGGCATCCTATATTTACTACGTCAGAATTTCTGGGAGGAAGGCCAACAATTCTGAATTTTTGTAACGTGTCCCTCAGGTGATGGTTATGAGGACTAAAATTTGAAAAACACTGCTCTGTAAGAAAGTAACAGGGTGTTTTGGTCTCAGAAGTCAATTTTTGCAAGTGTCAAAGTCTATTGTAAAGTGCAGTTTTGAGAACCACAGGGGTTTTGTGATTAAGGTGTTAAAGCAATGCCTTTTTCCAGGACCTTCAGTAAATCATCTCTTGTAGTTCTTGATCTGCACTAAACTTATCCTTGACCGTGCATTTCAGTTATGTACGCCCTTGAATCCTCCCACATCAAGTAGCATTACATATTAGGTGTCATCTCTTCAGAATTCTGTTTAGAATTTTTATTGTTCTTAGACTGTTCTGAAGTTCATTTCTAAGCTTCTGTGTTCATACTGTAGAAGATATAGTAGCTATGGTTTTGTCTCATAAGCAGGTTTTAACATCATTCTATGTCTGCCTCCTTTGGGAACCTGCTGTCTGAATCCATGTGGAACTTACAGGCTTTCAATTATAGGAATCCTCAACTCCAGCCACAGAGAAGGGCATCACACAGGTTAGACCAATCATAGTACTGCTATCCCTGGTTACGTTCAGCAATGAGTATGCATCCCAAACTTGGACAATTAGAGTCCATGCCAGCATTCTTCTTCCTGAGTAAACTAAATTAATGGTCTCTCATCTGAGGACACTGAGTCTGCGGTAATCTATGTCCTTCTTGACACTCAAGCAATATTAGAGGTGAGGAGTACTTGCCTCTTACCTGAAGTCTATGGAAAGGAGTTTGAAGAGGACCACATGGATGTCCTAATTTGTGTCCCTTACAGTATGGTAATTCTAATTCTCATTAACACCAGAGAAACCTAAAGGACATGAGAGAAGTTCGCTATCCCTTGGTGAGCCAAAATAAAGGCATTTTTATAGGGGTATTTGTATTTCCTGAGCTTCTTGTGAGGATCCATAAGAGTTTATTGTAGACTTGAAGGATCCTATCTATGTTATCTTTGGTTCTAGCCTATGGTAGTAACAGAGTTTAGCAGAGAGAAATTAATAGATATTGCAAGATGCCTAGGGGCTAATGACAGCATTAGACAATCCAGAAGAAAGACTAATCTGCCTTTGTTCTGGCTATCATCCATATGCTTTTCAACATTTTCTCTCTAACTTTCTACATCTACCTTTTGCACTGCTAGGCAGACCTCCATGCACTACATCAAGGGCTCCCTTTTGCCCTTGGCTTCCAGTTGGGTGTCCCAATGGGGGTCCACAGTAGGAGATCTGTGGTAAGGAGATTAGATCAGTTTGTTTCCTGGCTCTTTTCCTCTGAGGCCCCTCAACCTGTCCTATCCCTTTACCAAAGGTCTCTGTTCCTATTATATTGACCTTTTCTGCATGGTTCTCTCCTTTGGATTACTGGTAACCCCCCCCCCCCAAATCTGTTGAGGCCTAGAGATCACTCCCACTGTCACTAACCCCAGGTTACTTCAGTTTCCTTTTTGGTCTGCTTCTGTTCCACCCACAGTTTTGTAAACCCTCTCTTAAAATAAACCTTCAAATTATCTGGATTTGAATGTGCCATCTGTATTCTGTGGGACTCTCATGGACACAGTCCTCATAAAGAAACGTGCAGAGAAGGATCCTCAGAAACGCAGCATGGCTGAGCAACTCCTGGACTCACACTGCCAGAAGGGCAGCCTCCAGGACAGAGGATGGGAGACTAAGATCCCCGGCTTCGTATTAGTCACGCAGAGAGATTCCTACTCCATGACCTCTCTTCCCTCACCCTGCTCCAGTCCCATTGGAATATAAACCTTAATTAACAGGAGAGAGGTATAGAAAGAGGTATAAAAAGACAAGGAAAGGAATGTATCCCTTTCATTGACTTCAGGGGGAGGGCAGGAGCTTTAACGTTATATCAAATTTGGAGTTTTAATTATTACATGGAGCTAAATATTTTCATTTGTTCTCACGGGACCTGTACTACATAAGAATGATTAAAAAAAAAAAAAAATCCATGAGGACTGCACCGTTTTGATTTTTTCTTTCCCTTCAGAGCTAGAGGAAGAAATAGCTAAATAAATGTAAGGGTTCAATGAAAATAAAAATAATAACAAATGTGCTTTATGATTACTTTGTGCTCATTCAAGGTGATAGTTACATAAGTTATATAAAGCTGTATCTGCTTCTTAAATGAAAGAATAGTTTCATATCCTTTTTGGGCAGTATTACCATGCTTTTCTTTCACCAAGAGTTAATACTGCTGAACCACTTCATTGCTTACTAGCTACAGACACTTTTGAGATTGCCAAGCAATTATTACGTCTAAGCCTGGGCTAATATGTTATGAGGAGAGCATAAACAGGGTTTTCTTACCATGATAATTCAATGCCATTGTTGGAACTGAGTGAGTTACAAAGAGCACATGATAGTTGGCCTAATTCTGTTTCTTGACCATAAATAGTTAGGTTGGGTAAACCCAACCTGTGGTTCCCCAAGGTTGCAGCATTGGGGTGTGGGATATGGAACATACTAGAGAAGAGCCAAAGTCAAGATGGAGTACCTCATACCTCATACCGCATTGCAGGGCCAGGGGTAGGGTAAGGATTATATAAGAGAAAGAAATGTGAAATTGGTGTCTTGGACAGTTCAGTTTAGGAAAGTGTAAAGTGTGAGTCTGGTTAGATGGTCTAGGAAGTTGTTTCGTGAATAGATAAAAGTACTGCCTTTTACATGAAACACTTACCTAGAGTTGCAAAAAAGAACACAACTGCTCAAAGGAGCTATTGGTAGATGAATATCAAGAGATTGCAGACTAATCTATCAATGAAATTTCTGCATCCACAATATGTGGCTTGATGAACTTTGTCTCATTCTATACAATTACAATTCTATGCAATTTAGGATAACTATCGATCTGTTGTTTTCTATCTTCCAGGCTGACATATTCCACAGAGTCCTTAAGGCAGCTGGCTTCACAGTTTTCCATCTGTCAGAGTCTTGGTGAGCTACAGATCTCTTCGGAGACTAAGAAGAAGCAGACATTTCATTATACAACAGGTATGCACTGCTGAGATCCTTGCTTAGTGATGATAATGTAGTTGGTTAGTCAGAGGTAGTTGAAGTGAAGCAAAATGATGCTATGCACATGTGGGGCTGCTTCTGAAAGGCTTTTAACCTGCTTTTTCTTCTTTGACACTTGATCATATTTGCTGCATGGGTCTTCGATGGTTTTGAATTCTTTTATTTTCTGTGTCCCAAGTTCTGGCAACTGTTGATTGGTTCTGTTGGGGCTGCTCATCCCTAGTTGATTTCACATAGAATATGAGTTTGAGTTAATTGATACTTGTCCATTTTGCAAGCGTGGAACTCCTGCCTGTATATGGCATGACCTTCAGACAACTAGAGCAATTCTCAAGGTAATCACTCAGGCAGACTGGTAATTGGCCAGTCAGTCAACAAACACACTCATGCAAACTACTGCATTATTTTGTAAATATTTGCTTCTAATTTTAAAAGTTGGCGTTATAATTAATACTGATTTACTCATTCCAGTGGTATTTATTGTGTTGGTTAATTATTAGTAGCTGTTACACCCAGTGATACACAGGAAAGGGCCACAGCTGATATTTATCTTTATTAAATATCAATTATACACACACAAAGTATACAGATATATATATACCAAGCATATATGTAAGTACACATTTATCTTTTTTCATCAAGTATATTTTAATCAGTTTCATTGAGATATGTTTCCATAATATGAACCCACCAATTCCAACTGTACAATTTGATGACTTTGATGAATGCATACCGTCCATCTGGCCATCACCATAATAAAGATGTATTTCCATTATCTCCCAAAGTTCCCTCCTCACTTTCTGCAGTCATTCACCTCTTCCCAGTTCCAGGCTCTAGTAATCCTAGATCTGCCTTCTGCAACCATAGTTTTGCCTTTTCTTCAATTTCATGTAAATGAGATCATACAGTGGTTAGAGGTTTGTATTTGGCTTCTTTCACTTATATTGCTTTTGAGATTCAACCATGTGGCTACATATGTCAGTAGTTCATTCCTTTTCATTTCTGAACTGTATTCCATACAGTAGAGTACACAACTGGTTTACCTGTTCATTAGTTGGTGAACATTTGAGTTGTCCTCTGTCAGTGAAACTTTTTAAGTTTCTTTTGGAAAAGAAGTTTTTAATTTGGATGAAGTCCAATATATCATTTAAAAATGTTTCTTACTTTGTATATCCTTTCTAAGGGATCTTTTTCCTTGCAAGGTCAACAGAGATTTTTATCCAATATTTTCCCTAGAAGTTTTATAGTTCTAATTCTTATATTTAGATCAATGATACAATTCAATTTCATTTTTATATATGGCTTGGGGAATACATACATACATTAATATGTATATGCATATATATCTATACATATCTATATTCTGTTTCTCTATACACACATATACTTATAAATATTTGCATACAGATACCCAATTTTCTGGCTAGTTTTTTTTCCAGCTTCTTTTTTGAAAAAAAAAAAAAAAAATCCTTTCCCTGTTTAATTGTCTTAGCACTTTTATCAAAAATAAACTGACCATATATGTGTAGTTCTTTATCTAAAACCTCTCTTCTGTTCCATTGATCTGTACATATATCCTTATGCCAACACTATACTATTTGGATGACTGTGTTTTTGTTTTGTTTTGCTTTGTTTTTTTTTTAAGAGAGGGACCCAGGGAGGGGCAGAGGGAGAGGGAGAGAGAGAATCTTAAGCAGGCTCCATGCCCAGTGCGGAGCCTGACGTGGGGCACGATCTCATGATTCTGAGATCATGACCTGAGCCAAAATCAATAGTCGGACCCTTAACTGACTGAGCTACCCAGGTGCCCCTGGAGTACTGTGGTTTTTTTTAAAGTAGGTCATGAAACTGGACAATATGAGTTATATCAATTTTCTTCTTCATTTTCCATATCATTTTGGTTATTCTAGAGATGTTTTGCATTTCAACAGTAATTTTATAATTCTCTTGTCAAATTCTACCAAAAACGCTACCTGGGATTCTGTTTGGTTGTTTGAATCTATCGGTCAATTTGGAGACAAGCTGACATTGGACACAAAATCTGAATGATGCCATGGAAACAGTGAATTCCTGGTAGTTACAAGGGAATATGAGAATAAGGGAAATTTATACAGAGTTGTGTGTGGGGTAACATCTGGATGTTAAGGGATACCCTGGGATAAATAGACTCTAAAAAACCTGAACATTGATGTTGGCTCATTTACTTCTGGTAGTCTTTGATTCTGAGGTGAATATTCAGTGCTAATAGTAGTTTCCTTCTCTTAGGCAATTGGGAATGGTAAGGCAAGTGGATCTGTTTCATGGTGATGTTACAAATGTGGGTTAGAGTATAAGCCATATTGACAGCCATGTCTCCAGGCACATAGTTCTATGGCCCTCACTTAAATTCTGCTTGTCTTCAAAGGTAAGAAGCTTAACACTATGGTAAGAGATAAGGGAATGACATCCCAAACTTTGGTTCACAACCACTGTGGAATAGGATAGTGGCCGAAGGAAAGCCTCAGCTCTCTTAGTCTGGCGCATTGGCATGGATCATATGCTACTGTATATTTTCTAGGGGCTGCAGCTATCAGAAGTCACAGTTTGAGACTGCACTTTCTTAATTAGATGCGCACAAAGGGGAAGGGAATCATGCCATCACTGTAGAACCGAGCTAAAGCTCTGTCCAATGTGGGTATAGAAATGGAAGTGAAAGGATAATATATATCTACTACACACATTCTTCTCAAGTAAAAGAACAATGAGGCAGATGACCAAGTTCTTGTTTTTGTGTCCTGATGAGCCATACTTGAACCAGTCAAGAATGGGGCTCAAATAAGATTTTTCTCAGGCTGCTTTGGGCTAGATATTAGGTTTCCTAATAGAACTTTGGTTTTATGAAGGACACAGGTTGTGGAATGTAATATAAACTTAAAACAAATGAGTTTCCACCAGCAGATTTGGTATTTCTCAACCTTTTGAGCCCTGTAGACATGTTTCAGAGTGAAGGGGTTTGTGTGTACTTAAACAAGCAAAACTAAGTCCCTCCAGGTAGAGCTTCCAGGCTTTGAACTTGCCTTTGGAAATTCAAAGCACCGTTTCCCAAAGAATATAGCCCTGATAAGCACATATAAGCTCGTAAGAAGGGTCTCTGTAGGCAGGGACTAGGTTGATTTTATGATGGATTGAATCATACTAGCTTATCCCACAGAAATTTGGCCAATGAGATGATGAGAAACTAGGAGGAAAGTTGAGGCATATTTTTGCTTTTGACTCTCAGAGACATGGTAGGACATAGATTCTCACTGAACGGGCATAACTTACCCATATACAGGCAGTCCAAAGCTGTAAATGAAGACCATGCTAAGAACAAAACTTCCAACATTTCTATGATTCATAGCCAACAGAAAGTAAGGAATTCATTGGCATAATCACATTTGAATTGGAGTTTGATTTCAATCAATCACACTGGACTCTGAGGAGAAATTGCTCCTTGTTATAAGCTGGTCCTCATTAGGGATAGATAAATGATCAGAGAGCCACATGCTGCACCTCCAGTATGTGATTTGGGCCTACCTGGTGGTCTCTGCAGGGCAGCCTGACACTGAACAGTCATCGAACTTGAACTCTCCTTTCATCATTAGAATTTGTAAGAGACATTTGGAGATATTCTGCAAGCTAATGTGATGATGCTAGGCTGTTGCTGGCCATTAGCATTCCAAATGGATACAAGTGGTGCCCTTTTGTGCAATGAATCCATCTTGTTCAAAACTCCAAAGTGCAAAATTTATATTGTTGGGTTGAGGCCATTTTTAAAATAATGTTTCCTAAGCCTCATGTCTTAGTCCATTCGGGCTTCTATAACAAAATACCATAGACTTGGTAGTTTATAAACAACAGAAATTTATTTTCCACAGCTCTATACCCGCATTATACTCCATTACATCTTTTTCTTTTCTTTTTTTTAAAGATTTTATTTATTAGACAGAGAGAGACACAGCGAGAGAGGGAACACAAGCAGGGGGAGCAGGAGAGGGAGAAGCAGGCTTCCCACTGAGCAGGGAGCCCGATGTGGGACTCAATCCCAGGACCCTGGGACCATGACCTGGGCCAAAGGCAGACACTTAACCGTCTGAGCTACCCAGGTGCCCCAATACAGAAGCATTTAAACATTGTGTTGTACAATATAACTGTTACCTTTTTGGTACCTGACTTGGCTCTTGGTGTTGAAGATCTGTGGTATTGCATACTTACTACCCATAAGGCCTTAAACTGAGCAATAGAGAACACATATAGACTTACCAAATGCAGACTCTGCCCTCCAGAGGCTCAGAATCTGGTGCATGAGAGTGGATGTGGTAAAAAATAACAACAAAAGGAATTAAGTTAGAAGAGTCAAATGAGCTAAAGAAGGACATAACATCATGGGAGGCTAGATGTTAATCATGAAAGGCTTTGTGGGATACAGGGATTTGAACTTAATTTTGAATGAAGATAAGGGTTTAGATATGCAGTGGTAGGGATATGTGGAAGGTATTCAGAAAAGAAGATAACTAATAGGATTTAATACCCTTTCACTCCAGTGTATAGGAATCCTTGGTTTCTGGTTTAGATGTTCTTCTTTTGCTTCTCCAGATCCAGTCTTAGCCTGTCTCTATTGGTCTGTGCCTCAGAAGTCTGATCTGTATTGACAGCATCACTGTGGAGTCCCATATCTTATGGGTTCCTGCTGGATTGGACCATTGGACAGCTCTGACAGTAGATCTGAGGAAAAGAGGAGGGTTATCTTACTAATTCCCTTAGGTATGCCCTGCCAAAAGGAGTCACCTTGAATTAGTATATCCAAAAGCAAAGGTTACTGTGCCTCCAAAGGCAATTATACAAGACGTTGTATAATCCCTGCTCAGTGGGGAGTCTGCTTCTCTCTCCCCCTGTACCCACAAATTTGTAAAGTATCCCTTTGATGTGATTTTAATTATCCCATTTTGAGTATATCCTCTCTTAGCTCTTAGGACCTATCTAAAAAACTTCCTGCTACTCTTTACCCTTTTTTTCCTATGACATAGGTTGCTTCCTTGCTATTAAGGAAACTGTAGTCTTCTAGTTCTTTTATTTAGTTCTGAGCTATTGTTGATGTTTTTTTCAATGTGGATGCCAAAGCAATGCAGCTAATGCATTGCTCTGACTTTATGGACTATAGGGATACTGTGAGCAATGTCTAGCAGGAGAAACTACTGCCAAAAATTAGGGTCTTCAACATAAACTTGTTGCCATTTCTTTTTTTTTTTTTTAAGGTTTTATTTATTTGACAGAGAGAGACACAGCGAGAGAGGGAACACAAGCAGGGGGAGTGGGAGAGGGAGAAGCAGGCTTCCGGCTGCGCAGGGACCCCAATGCGGAGCTCGATCCCAGCACCCTGGGATCATGATCTGAGCCGAAGGCAGACGCTTAATGACTGAGCCACCCAGGTGCCCCATTTGTTGCCATTTCTTAACAACACTGACAATTTCATGAGTGTCTGTGGATAGACTGGGGATTCTGCATCCATCTCTATAGATAGGATATACAGAAGAAAGCTGATTGTATATTCCTTCTTTTCTCTTGTATCACCCTTGATCCAGAGGATGAATTTTATGGAAATCCATCATCTACATATGCTTATTTGGTCCTGAATCTGGGGCAAACAGGAGATTGGCACTACCTCCAAGTCCCGTGTGAGTAGCTGAAATCTGTCCCCTGGGGACAGTCTCTATGATGGTTTCTCTTCTCCATGCTACCATATGAAGGCATAGCAAGGAAGGAGGTAGAATATAAAAACAGAGAGGCTCTGCCCCTGCTTCCTGACCCTTAACCATTTCTCACAGTGGGGTCACTAAGCAGGCTAGCAGTTGGGGTCAGTAAACAGGCTAGCAGATGTGGCAGAAACTCAATTCCTCAGCTCTTTTCGGGGTCTGTGGAAGCTATATGGTAACACACATGGTGTAGAGATAATAGTACCAATTAAAGAGAGATGAGTACCATCTATTTTTTGTAAACTCCATCTGTTTGCCAATCTGACCAGCATGAGAAACACTTCTCTCTCCAAATTCCATGGACCTTATCTCTACTTAGCCATATGCATTTCTCCTGTTCAAATGACTACAGAAAGGAGGCCCTTTAGTTTTACACAGGGGTGTGCAATGAAAGCAGGAGGGTATACAGGACTTTCCTAGAGCCCCTTTGTTACTAGTTCTGCTGCTGGCCTGGCTCCATATCCTGTGTCCCTCCCTATTAGCTCATTCTTTGGCTTCCACCTTAATAGTAGGATGCCCTTCACCATGAGCTCTTCACCTTCTCCTTTTTATCATTAATGCCCCCTCATTATATTCTTCCATTCATAGGAGCCCCCCTCCGCCTGATAAATGTATTGTCTCTATAGAGAACCCCCCCTTTGAAAATTGATGAAGCTGTCTTGGATTTGAAATTTCATAGCTCTGGTTTGAGCGAATGCATTGCAAGTGGTCTTCTGCCTCTAAGCCTTTCCTCAGTTTCCTCCTCTGTAAGGTTAATCACGTCTTCCTCCAGAGTTAAGATAAATCTGGAAAGAATCATATAAGTGTAAGCAATTACTCTTTTTCTATTCTCCCTACTACTTGTCCTGTCCATGATTTTATCACATCCTTTGGGTGATTGGCTTATTTCTGTCTCTTCAACTAGACTCTAATGGCATGAGGACAGAAACTATGTTCATTTTAGTCCACCACTGTCCACCCATCATCTAACATGTAGTTGGTCCAGACCAGATGCTCCCTCAATATTTGAATTAAATTGTATTTGCCTAAGACAGCAACTGCATTTTCATAGCCAACAACACAATCCTCTATTTCATATTTTTAGAACATGACACCAACCAGTGCTTGAAAAAATACAGCCCTGAGTCACCCTTACTCAAGCACCTCCCTTTTCCTTTAGAGACATTTCATAAACATCCTGGTAACTGAGCCTGAGATAGGCAGGAAAATGTGTGAATCTGTGATAAATCTGTGCTTGCAGGAAGATGGTAATAATAGGCTCCATTCCTTTAACTGCCCATCTCCAGTATCAGTGTATAGAAATGCATCAGAGAAGAAATATCTACTCTATTCCTGCTACAACTAAGCTATTATGTTTAGAAAATTCAATCTGGCAGTCCAAACCTGCAGCTGATTTTTGTATGGTGTCCTAAGATATACTTATCTAGAAATTAGCTATTGTAGTGCTTCCTGCCGCTTGCTAGGTAAGATTGCACTAGAGGACAAATGGAGGGCATTGGCACCAGAATTCCGCCATTATGCTGGCTATTAAAACAAACGGGAGACAGAATTCCAGTGCACAGTGCTCACCGAGATGATTTTACTAGCAAGGAATTCCCAGATAAAACACCGTGAATGTCAAACTTGTGAATGCCATGCCGGAAGGCTGTCTGTCATAAAAGAACGAAAACAGATGCATTACGTTTTCCGCAATACACTCTCCTGATTTTTATATATGTCATTTTGTGGTTGCTGTTCATTTTTCTGCCTCCACATACTACTCCGCTTGCTGTTTTCCTGAAGGTTAGTTGCTTGGCTGACTTTTGTCAAATGAGTACCTTGTCAAAGAAGTTGTTTCAATGAAACCCCCATAGTGGGAGCTGATAAAGTGTAGCACGTATTAGACCTTTGATAGATCTTTATTCAGTTGAGGAGCAGTGATGCACAAGGCTCTTTCTGGGAGAAACTACTTGAGAAGCCTGACTTAGTAGCACCCAAAATGGTTGCTCTCTCATCGGGAGAGTCACACTAACCAGGGTCACAGACAGTGAGGTCTAAACCAGAAGGCCAGTTATTCCGTTGTCAGGTTATATGCCGCTGTCAAGGGACCAAAGCTCTCTTGTCCTTTAGTTAGCACATATTTTACGTACACTTATGGGAGAAGTCAAATGAAATTCAGAACTTCGCATGGTTAGCAGAGAATTAGAAGAAGGGGTATAGCAAAATAGCTACATCAGGTATGAGCATACCATCATCGTACAAATATAGCTTACACTGTAGCCTTCTGGGAGGAGGGCAGTCTTTTCTGGGCTATGCTGGAATGGGCACAGAGGATTTTTCATTGATAACTGTATTAGTTATCCATTGTTGCATTACAAATTATCTAAACTTAGTACCTTAAAACAACACACTATTTCACAGTGTTGGTGAGCCAGGAGTCTGAGCACAGCTTAACTAGGTCCTCCAATCAGGGTCTCACAAGGTTGCGAACCATGGGTTGGCTGCACCACGTTCCTTTCTGGAACTTCGGGGCCTCTTCCAAACTAATGTGATTGCGGCAAAATCTGTTCCTCGAGGTTGTGGGGGTGAGTTCCCCTTTTCTTCATTGTTGTCACCAGAGGATGGTTTCCAGCTCTCTGAAGCCTTCCACTGTTCCTCACCACATAACCCTCTCACAGTGTGGCTGTTTGCTTCTTCAAGGCTTAGCATCCAAACTGCTAAGACAGAACCTTATATAAAGTAACAAAGGCAAGAATGACAATCTCGTCACTGTTGATATCTATATTAACCAAGCCATGTACTATCTTAGCCTATTCCCAGGCCCCATCCATGCTCAAGGGAAGGAATGTACACTGCATGTACACCAGGGAACTAGAATCTTGGGGACCAGCTTAGTGATCTTCTAACCACAGGACCTCTCCTTTCTCTATGTAGTATAGCTTAGTGCAGTGGTTCTTTCTCCTGACTGTAGAGCAGACTCCTTTTGAAGATTTTTCGAAGTGTAGAAGCTGAGTCTTGACCTTAGAATTCAGATCCAGTGCATACATACAAGGTAGAACAGAGACGTTTGTATTTTCAAGCCCCATCGGTGATTGTGATCAAGCAGGCTGGTGACAAGCCATTTGCGTTCCTGTTCAAGTTCTGAAGTCTGATCCACATGTATCTGGATTGTGATTTTGACTCCAGAATTCACTAGCTGTGTTACCTTGGAAAAATCCTTGATCGTCCTATGCCTCAATTGCCTTATCTGTAAAATGGGAGTGATAAGAAGAGTGCTTTACTCATTAGTTGTCACACAAAGACCAATGTTTGGTACATTGCAGGTGTTCCATTAACATAGCTATTATTTGATTCTGTGGCTGACATACCTTCCTTCTGACAGTGAAAGCTTACAAGCCTTGTCTTAGTTACCCATTCTGTTTCTTTAGGGAGTCTCTGTAGACTGCTGATCTTTCCTGTCATAGGTTGTTTTAGAGTTATATAGCTTAACTCACAGAAGGTAATCTCCTATCATCTGTCCATGGCCTGGATATAGAGGCAGAGATTTGGTGATTCACACTGTCAGCCGCATGCACAGTGAGATCCATCATTCCGTTCTGGCGTCCCAGAAGCACGGTAGTCAAGGCTAATGGCCTCCAGCTGTTTTCACCTATTCACGACACATGGACCCGACTTCTTATTCTGATCTCAGCCTAGTGTAAGGGTACTGATGATTTGTGTGGACAGTGGATGAAATTTCTTCCTAACATACTAATTGATTTTTTTTTCTATCGTCCCTGTCTCCAGGTCAGTCCAAGAGAAAAACTGGCCTGACTTATCAACAATATAAAATCTTGCTGTATTGAAATAATCCACAAAGCAGTTGCACTCAGATCAATATTCCACTCAAATGTAAGGCAAAAAGATTTTCACCCTGTGAAAGTCGATTTTCAAACACTTAACAAAGTATAAACTCCTTTCAAAGGCATTGCATAACAGTGCTATTCCCTTGTGTGGGGACTCAATAAATACTTATTGACTGACAGAGTTTTTGACTGTGTGATGGAGCCCATACTGAAAAAAGAAATCTATTTCAATCCCTATGTTCCAGAGTTCCCTTTTGGCTAGACTTCATGTAGGGATCTCTCTACCGATGTTGGGAGCGTGACAGCGTAATGGGAATGGTACCATACTAGACACCACGTAGCTGAGAGCTACGTTCTAGCTTCAGTTTGGCCATCTCCTGGCTAGGTCAAATTAGGGGATGTTTCTTAACCTCTCAGAACTTCCATTTTTTCTTCTATAAAATGAGAGAAATGCTTTCTGCCTAACTAGTCCAGAAGAGTAATGTGAAACTTAAATGTGAAGTTCTTTGGGGATTGTTTTTGGTTTTTTTTGTTTTTCGTAAGATTTTATTTATTTATTTGAGAGAGAGAGAGAGCACAACCTGGGGGGAGGGGGCAGAGTGAGAAGCAGACTCCCCACTGAGCAGGGAGCCCACCGATGCGGGGCTCAATTCCCAGGACCCTGAGATCATGACCTGAGCTGAAGGCTGACGCTTAACCAACTGAGCCACCCAGGCGCACCATCTTTGTGGATTTGAAACGCTATATCTAAGCATTTGCACCTAACTGCTACTGATGCCCATGATTGGAAAGGGGCACAGTAATCTTGCTGATTTTAGGGAGCTTTCAGTACATGCTATAAATGCCCTACAGCTGATTTTTTTCTAGCAAGCCAAACTGAGGGTAGAGGTAGCCAAGATCATTTCAACCATGTATACCACGCATGAGCATACGCTCTTGTTCAACCATGTTTGAACCTAAGATGGCAATTTGCCATCCTGTGGGAAACCCTGGTAGGGGATACATTTGGGGCCAGTGGAACCTTTGATACACCTCTTTTGTGGCAGAGAGAATGCTGCGCTTCACCAAATACATCTTTTCTTCCTTATGAGAGAGGAAGACAATGCTATCCCGAATGCCCTCCCCCTTGCTCTAGAAGAGACCATGTGACTGAACTCTGGGTAATAAAATATGTGTGTGCACCACTTCCATTTCTGGCTTCAAAAATCCTCTGTGCACTCTCCCGTGCACTTGCTTTCCACCACTTCTGCTGGTGACTAGAAGTAGAGGACTCTGACTCGGCAGAGCTAGGAGTTATCATGTGGAGGAAAGCTGCCCACTTTCGAACAGCCTGGGACTTGTCCTAAGGGAACCATAAATATTTGTTCTGTTAAGATACTTAGGTTTTTAGATTATTTGTTACACCAGCTACCATTGATTACTCTGATTAACATAATCCTCAAACTTCAGAATCCGTACTACATTTTTGTTGCCCTATCATGGGCAATTCAGTCTGATAATAGCATTAATAATATTTTCCCCATGGTAAACCCCAAGGTTAATTTAGCTTGTGGAAAAATATAGTTCATGATATCTATTAATGTGTTCAATCAGGTCATATCCTCGGGGAGCAGAAAATCACCCAACTCCAAGTGTGGACATTTATAGTCATCTAGTCATTTATCTACCCTCAAAACACTCCCCCATCCCCGAATTTGGGGCGGAGGCTGCCACTCTTAGGCTAAGGACAAGAATAAGACTGTTTAAGAAATGGTATGGTAGAAATTCCATGGAGATACTAAGATTCATAACCAGTATATATTCAGTTTGCAGCGAGGCCTATTCTATTAGGTGACCTTCAACAAATCTCTTACATTTTCTAAGCCTCAGTTATTCATTTTAAAAATGAGTGTACTGTTCTATTCATATGTGGTTGTGAGGGATGAAAAAGTAATGTCCATGGGGATAGAATATTATATGTCCTATAAATAAATCATACAAATAAATTATATAAGTCATATAAATGCAAAATATTTCCATTATAAACTAATAGTTGCCCTTATGTGATATACCATAGATCTGTTTATTTAGATCCGTGGTCAAGAGTAGCTTTAATTCTGTACCTGATGCCGACACCAACTCCTACCCACCCCATTTTGTTTATTGAGATTTGCTCAAATCAACCTAAAATAAAATATCCAAAAGCAAGCAATAAAACTTATCGCCAAACAAGTAAACCGTATACTGTAGTGGTTACAGATGCCCAGTCTGAATTCAGAATGCTTTGGTTTACTCTCCAGCTCAACTTTCTTACTTGCTGTGTGAACTAAGACAAGCGATTTAACCTCTGTGCAACGTGCATATAAGTCGCCATCTCTTAGGGTTGTTGTGAGGATTAAGTTTGTTGAAATGTTTTGAGTGCCTCGAATATTGTGTGGTGTGTGGTCACTACACATCCTAGCTCTGCATCTCGTATGTTATGTTTGGGTACTCTCCTGTGTCCATCCTTCAAATTCCGTACTAGAAATGGTCTTCCACATTAATCGGTGCAAGACTCACTGTACTTACCACCGTGTGAGGAGCTCCTCTTTACCTCACCATGTGATTTTCATTGACTTTGTGGGAGGAGGCAGAATTCAGTACAGTCCCTCAGATCATGCCATCATTTTCATTGACCTCTTCAGCGTAACCTAATAAATTGAGATGCCTTACATTGCAACGGGATTCTAAAGGATGGCTGTGGTACCCGGTAATATTTGAGTTATTAACATTGACCTGAAGCGCATATGAAGGAAACACTGCTTTCCCAGTGTTAATCCCTGCTGTCCCCTGCAGAGTATTTGTGTTTGAGTCAAACAAAACATGGACTGCAGCTGTCACACACTGAGCCCCATCCTTTCTCTCTCTCTTTGTTTTAAAGATTTTATTTATTTATTGGTGGGGGCACAAGTGATGGAGAGGGAGAAGCAGGCTGCCCATGGAGCAGGGAGCCCGATGCAGGACTCAATCCCAGGACCCTGGGATCGTGACCGGAGCCGAAGGCAGCCGCTTTAACCAACTGAGCCACCCAGGCACCCTGCTGCGTGTTTTGATTTAAACAGCCTTGTAACAGTGACCTTTTTCTGTTCTAATAATGTGGAAAAAATTGAAGACAGTAGAAGTGATTTATATTCCTCACATGAGGAAAGAAACTAGAGAGAGGGGTAGATATTTGAAAATCTTACGATTCAAAAACAATAAATTTCCAAGTAAGAAAAATCATTTTTATTCTGCATTTAGATGTCTTTTTTAAAATTGATAAGTGTGGCTGAAAAATGTGCCTCTGGGGATGTACACATGCTAACTCGTGGAACCTGTGAATGTTACTCTACATGGCAAAAGGTTCTCTGCAGATGTGAGTAGTTAAGAATCTCATGATGTAGAGATAATCCTGGATTATCCAGGTGGGCCCGACTGAATCACAATTTTGTCCTTATGGGAGGAACTCAGGAAGGTCAGACAGAGAAGGTGCTGTGATGAGGGAGTCAGAGATTGTGGTGATGCAGCCACAAGCCAAGGAACGATGGCATTTTCTAGAAGTTGGAAGAGCCAAAGAACAGGTTTTCTTCCCTGGAACCTTCAGAAGGAACCAGGCTTTCCTACACCTTGATTTCAACCCTCTAAGTCTTATTGGAGACCTCTGACCTCCAGAACTATGAGAGAACAAATCGCTGTTGTTTTAAGCCCCTATAGCATGGTCATTTGTTACAATGGCAACTGGAAACTCCTAGAATAGGTAACATCCCCTTGAAAGGAATAGAGAATATCAACATAAAGGAAAATACCAAGATGTGTCTCCAAAATCAAAGTTTCCTTTATTCTCCATTTCCAACTTCTCTACTCCTGTTCTGTGTCTCCTGTTGTCCCCTTCAGAGCATTTCTGTTGGAATCCCAACAAAACGTGGGCTGCGTCCTCTGCATCTGGCACACAGCCAGCTCCCTCTTCTCTGTTTAGACTGGTTATGCGCGGAGCTTTGCGCAGTGGCAGTATCGTAGCCAATGAGGTTTATCCGAGGCGCGATTATTGCTAATTGAAAACTTAGACTGGTTATGCGCGGGTCTCTTCTGTCCAGCGTTAGCTCAAATCTCGCTACTACACTAGCTCTTTTCAAGGTGAGCAAAATTTTCCACCATTCTAATACCAGCGGTCAATTTTTCAGTTTCATCTTACTTGAAACCTTAGCAGGATTTTCTATAGCTGGTGACTTAATGACTCCCGCTTCACACTTTCTTTTCTTGGCTTCCAAGCCATCTCATTTTTTTTTTAAAGATTTTATTTATTTATTTGAGAGAGAGAGAATGAGAGAGAGAGAACACATGAGAGGGGATAGGGTCAGAGGACGAAGCAGACTCCCTGCCGAGCAGGGAGCCCGATGCGGGACTCGATCCAGGGACTCCAGGATCATAACCTGAGCCGAAGGCAGTCCCTTAACCAACTGAGCCACCCAGGCGCCCAAGCCATCTCATTTTTTTTTTTTTTTGTTCATTCTTTCTCGCTGTTTGTTTTTGCTCATTCTTTCCTGCCTCCCCTTTATTGCTGATTTGTCTATACTGAGTTCTCCAGGGCTCAGTCCTTAGACTACTTTTCTTTTCTGTCCATACTAATTCCCCAGATGATCTCATTTAATCCCTCCTATGGAAATATATTTCTGTGGTAGAATTTCTCTATTATATTTCTGGCAGCATACTGCCTTGAACTCCCATGGTTCAACTCCCTATTCAAAAACTCCACTTGGACATTATGACAAGTTATAATGCACAAAAATTATAACAAGCAATTATTTCCAATCTCACATACTCCCACCACGTTGGGAGGAAGTCAAGGCCACATGAAGAGATCACTTACTAGTGATCTAGCCAATAGTCACAGGCGAGGTTCCTGTTGGCAGCTAGTATCAAGTATCAGACATGGAAGTCAGGGAATGTAGATCATTCCAGCCCCCAATTTTGAGCCATCCCAGTTAACACAGTGAAATAGAGATGGAACTGTCCCCACCAAGCCATATCAAATAGCAGACTTTGAGCAAAATAAATGTTCCAAGCCACTAAGTGAATGGCCGGTTTGTTGCCCAAAAGTAGGTAACTGAAACAAATAGGTCTTAATCATCTCAAACTTAACTTGTATCAAACTGAATTCCTATTTGGCCTTTGATCCCACACACGTGACTTTCCATAATCTTTCTCATCTTAGTGGTAACTCCATCCTTCTAGCTGCTCATACAAAACCCTTGATTCTCCTTTTTTTTCATATCCCACACCCAAAGTGTAAGCAAGTCCTGTTAGCAGTACCTTCGGAATATATCCAATAATTCAATCTCTTCTCACTACCTCCACTGATACCAGCCTTTCCTAACCACCGTTCTCTTTCACCTGTCTTAGCCTTGCAACTGCTTTCTCCTTTGTCCCTCTATAGTCCCTTCACAACACAGAAAATAGTGATCATTTAGGAAATTAAGTCCGATCCTGTCATTGCTCAGTGAAGAACTGTCCGATGGCTCGATGCTTCATTGACAGTAACAGGCACGGTCCTTCCTGTAATGGACAAGGTCCTGCATGATCTCCAGTCCCCTTTCACTCTCATCTACTTCCCTGACCTCATGTCCCGCCATGCGTCCTCCTGTTTACACTGCCTCACCACATACAGCAGGTTGATGTTTCTTGAACACTCTAGGAATTCTCCGTCCTCTGGGCCTTTGCATATACTCTTTCCTCTACCTGGAAAACTCTTCATTTATTCCCAGTTTCTGTGTATTTATTGTTGTATCAGGGGCAACCATAGAGAAAATAACAACCTCAGGGCCCCTGGGTGGCTCAGTCCATTAAGTGTCCGACTCTTGATTTCAGCTCAGGTCATGATCTCAGTGTCCTGAGATCGAGCCCTGATTTGGGCTCTGTGTGGCATCTGGTGCTGGAAGATTCTCTCCTCAGCCCCTCCCCCCCACATGCACATCTCTCTCTCTCTCTAAAATAAATAAATGTTTAAAAAGAGAATAGGGGTGCCTGGGTGGCTTAGTCAGTTAAGTGTCTGCCATCTGCTGAGGTCATGATCCCAGGGTCATCGGGGAGTCTGCTTCTCCCTCTCCCTCTGCCCTTCCGCCGCTACTTCTCTTGCTCACTCTCTCAAATAAATAAATAAAATCTTAAAAAAAGAAAAAAGAAAAAATAACAATTGCCCATCCCCCCACCTCAAGATTCAACTTACTTTGGTTTAGTTTTCTCTGGGGCACTTAAAATAAACATGATATTTTTTACATATTCATTTGTATTTACATTCCCTCCCCCTTCCCTGCTGGAATATAAGCTCCATATAGAGAGGACTTTGTATATTACATGCTACTCCATTCCTAGAGTTTTGGATAGTGCTTAGCATGTTAGTAACTCCTCAAAAGGTATTTGTTTGCTAAATGAACAAAAAGAGACATACTCTGCATTTGTGTGTGTGTGTGTGTGTGTATGTGAAACATAGTTGGATGTATACAATTGATTTTATTTAAATCTGATAATAACACTGTAAAGTTGACGATGCTATTGTCATTTTTATAGATGTGAAAACTCAAGGAAAAAATGATCATTGAAAAAAGTAGTGGAGTGGATCGTGCCTAGGACGAGCATTTGGACGGTGTGAGTGCTAGTCCTCGCTCCACCACCTTTGTGTTGCTTGCCAAGTGAAATTAGCATTTTAGAATCTGCACTTTCATTAGTAATCTGACCAGAAGAACTTTCCTGTCTACATAGTGTTTCTTGAGGAGCAAATTAAATAATAGATGTTATAACATCTTGCCAATTTGAACAACAGTGTATAAATGTAGGTGCCCATTATTCTCAAAATGTAACAAAAATATGTCTTTACACAAATGAACTGTCTCTCTGCCATTTTTAGACCTTCTCTTTCTGCCAGTTCTTGCTGTCTTCCTGGCCATGTCTATACAGTGGTGGTGCTCACTATCTGTCCCTGCCCACTTGTTTTCTTATTATCCAAGTGCAAATCTCTCCTTGAAGCACAATTTTTAATCGAGTCCTCCCTGACCATCAATTTCTCTGCCCTCTGAATGAATAGTCTGTGCTCTGCAGGACGTGGGTAATTAAAATAACACCAGTTGCCAAAATATATCTCCCCAGTGCCAGTCACCTATCATCTCCTGGTGATTTATATTTTAATTACCTTATCTTAGATTGTCAGCCCGATGGGGAGAGATTTTTTTCCAACTCCTTTGTTTAGGAAAGATCCTAGGACTTTTTTGATTTAGCAAAAAATTAAATCATAAGACTTTTCCTGATGTAGATAGCAGATGAAGGAACTCAATATACTGATCTGAAAAACGGAAACATATATAATCCCTTCCTTGAAAAGCTTGTAGGATTTTTGTGAGGTTCAAAGGAGTTAATGGAATTGAAATTATTTTGAAAAGTTCATAAACCATATAAATGTAATTGAAGTAATTAATGATAATAGTAATAATAGTGAAATACATGCATAATCATTACATATTCATGTCTAAGCAGGCAAGAATGAATGATTGCCAAAAAAATTAAAGGAGTTTTGTTGCCCTTTGAGGGAAATTGTCCTTTTGATGTGGCCTGAGACACATCTATATTCCACCTGCTAAGCTTGAACTGGTGAGGACTCTGCTAGAAGCCACAGTTTATTTCATGATTTTTTTTAAACTGAAATAGCCTAAGGGATATTACAGGGTGTTAATAGATACACTTTCTTCATTTTTGATGGGATAAAGAATCTGCTTGATATAAAACTTCAATCACAAAACCTTCGGGCTGGAATAGCCCTCCAGAGACAATTCAGCCCATTACCCCACTTGGCACGAGAATTTCAGTCTGAGTTGTGCCTAAACAATGAACAATCAGATGGTCTGGGCCATTGAAAAAGCATGTTTCATGTAATTGTGTGATAAATCAGACTATGTCAATGCAATGATAGAGAAACATACTGAAAGTAGTTCCCTCGGGTCTCAAGCATCATTACAGTACAGACCATCTTGACTAACTTTGGAATTCCCTCCCACACTTTGGTGAATTGTTACTCTCAGGAAGTTATCTTGCAGAACTTGGGACTCTGGAGTTAGACTTCCTGGATTGGAATCATGGCGATTCCACTGAATAGCTGTGACTTTGAGCAAGTCATTTAACTTCTCTGTGCTTCATTTTCCCCACCTGTAAAATGGGGATGTTATTCATATTTACCTCTTAGGATTGTTGTGAAGATTGAAAGAGTTAATCCATTTGAAGTGCCTAGCGGATATGTAGTAGGTAACCAATAAAGATTTGAATAAAGGAAACAATACAACCAATAAAGATTTGAATAAAGGAAACAATACAATCAATATTGTTTTCATTGTCGTTTTTGTTGGCTTTTAATAGAAAAAATTGATATGTGTTTTCTTACTTGTTATCTGGTATAAGTTGTTTGTCTAGGACATATACCTAGAAGTGGACTTGTAGGGCTATCTGGTATGTTTATCTCCTCCTTTTCCTGATAATGCCAACATGTTTTCCAAAGTTGTTGTACCAGTTTAAACCCCTATAAGGAGTGTGTGAATTTCCTTTACATCACATCTTGGGAAATTTTTATTATAATTTTTATTTTATTTTTAGGTCTGGAAAGGTATCTTGTGGCTTTTAATTTGTATTTTTTGAGGCTTAATGATGTTGAACACTTTATAGTTTATTTATTTATTTATAAAAATAAAGTGTTTACTGACATCTGCAAAATACCTATTTGTGTCTTCTGCACATTAAAAAAATTTATATCAGGAAGAATTTCATTCTGAGTTTGATACTTGATATTTAATATTCCTTGAATTTCAGCAATGGACTATGTATCTTGTTGATACAATGGTGAAGGAAACAAAAAAATACCTTCCTACAGAGCTTACATTCATGTGAGACGGAAAAGACAATAAGTAATATTGATAAGTAAATCATAATTATCCCAAAATAAATAAACACAGAGCATATTCACACAATGGGATATTCTACAGCAGTGGAAAACCATTGTATATATTGAGAAGAATTTTTAAAATAATATTTAATGGAAAAATAAATTTCAGAGGAATGTATACAATTCATTTTTTTAAAATATATATATATATATTTAAAGACAAAACCAATCAGCACATACGTTTTTGGAGTAGGTAATACGTATGTACTCAGTCCTTAAAATTAGCAAGGGGCTGCTTGACAGAAACTCAGGACAGTGGATACTTCTGGATTCAAAGGAAGGGGATGCGGTTGAGAAGGGACACATGAGGTTTTCAAATATGATGCGAATACATTATTTCTTAAGTTGGTAGTGAACACGTAAATGTACATGTATTCCGGTTATTTAAAACTATATATGTTGTATGTATCTATTATATCTTCGATATAATTCATAAAAAATAATAAAAATATTGAAATTACAGTGGCACCCGGTGGCTCAGTTGGTTAAGCTTATGTCTTTGGCTTGGGTCATGATCCCAGGGTCCTTGCTCAGCAGGGAGCCTACCGCTCCCCATGCTTGTGCTCTCTCTTTCTCTCACAAATAAAATCTTCAAAAAATTTTTTTTTAAATCTTGAAATTATAGTCAAGAATGGATCACCGAAATGTGGCACCTGTATGACTTGTTTTTAAAAGTGGTGTTGGGGGCGCCTGGGTGGCTCAGTCGTTGGGCGTCTGCCTTCAGCTCGGGTCGTGATCCCAGATTCCTGGGATCGAGCCCCGCATCAGGTTCCCTGCTCGGCGGGATGCCTGCTTCTCCCTCTCCCACTCCTCCTGCTTGTGTTCCCTCTCTCGCTGTCTCTCTCTGTCAAATAAATAAAATCTTTAAAAAATAAAAATAAAAAAATAGTAAAAGTGGTGTTGGGCTATTGACTGGATATTAAAACAAAATCAGTGTGTAGCTTTACCTCATACAAAACAACAAAATACGTTTCGGATGTTTTAAAAATCAAATCCTAAGAAGGTTATAACTTTCAAGTTATTACATTTAGGCTTTTTATGCTCCCAAGATCTAAATGGAACAAGAGGGAATCAATAGTTATTGATAACATTTAAGGTCCAGATAGACAAGTTTGTCATTCTGAAAGGTAACAACGTGGATGTGCCAAACAGCAGGCTGGTTTGTTACTTTATGGAAAGAGGAAGTCCTGCCACTTGAAGAGGAAATGTGTTAGTACCTAAAGCTGTATATGCTCACATCCTTCCTTCCTTACCACTCAAATAGAGGTAACAAATGAAAGCTAGCTATACATACTAACTACTGAGATTCTCTCTTGACCAGACAAAAAATAATAAATAAAACCTCTTTCAGGTTGTTTATTTAAAATATTTATCCTTAAGGAATTGTGAGTTTTCATGTACCTAGATAGGACAGCCTATCAATTTAAGGCAGCAGAAGGAAATTTAGATAAGTTTGGGTGTAATTATCCCACTTAGAATATCCAACTTTAAGGTGTATTGTCCTTTATATGTCACATTACTGTGAATTATACACCTCCACTGAGAGCAAGGCATATCTCCTATCCATGGCTCCTTTTAGAGGGGAATGTATTATAGATTTATGCCTTCGTATGACTCAGCATAAAGAAAATATTTTCCTAGACCTAACACGAGAGGCAGTGCCTGAGGTAATAGGAAATGTGCACTTAAGAAAATACAGGTTGATTATAGATATGACACGCCAAAATGCTCCTAACCTTTAACTCTATTAAAACAGCTTTTCTCTAGTCATTCTTTACATTTTCCCGAAGTCTTCTGATTAATCTAGAAATTTTAGAATTCCTTTCAAAGTCAGTATTGGACTTTACTTATCACATGCAATACAAGTTTGAAATGTTCCCTCATGGGCTCATTAAATTCATCTGCAACTGCTTTCCGAATCTTTTTGTTGAAATATGTACAACATTTCAAAGTAAAGTAAAACTAGCAGAAATGGCAAAGTGTAGTGTAGTAGTGTAGTCCAGTTTTCTATAATGAAGTGAAGGTCAGGAAACCGTGGTTTCTTTCGAGAAAACTTTGTGACTTTATAAATGGGCTGACATCATGCAAGACAAGCAGGAGGGTTTTCTAGGTAAGCATTGAGCAGTTTCCTCAGTAGAATTTCGGGAAAGTGGCAGGTTTCCAGTGTGGAATGTTGTGTTATTTTGGGCGGTGATCACTTGATATGGTAAGAATATTGCCCAGTTTTAAGGATAGAAAATGTTCAGTTCTTGAATTTCACCCAAGATTGTATTCGATGGAATGGTATGAGAAGTAGTATGGATTGAATCATGGGTCAATAAACTTTCTGTAAGTGTCCAGATAAGTATGTTCAACTTGGTGAGTCGGAACATGTCTATCATGACACCTTGACTGTCAGTGTAGGACAAAAGCAGCCATAGAAAATATAAAATAGGGGTGTCTGGGTGGCTCAGTCATTACGCGTCTGCCTTCGGCTCATGTCATGATCCCAGGGTCCTGGGATTGAGCCCCGCATCGGGCTCCCTGCTCTGCAGGAAGCCTGCTTCTCCCTCTCCCACTCCTCCTGCTTGTGTTCCCTCTCTTGCTGTGTCTCTCTCTGTCAAATAAATAAAATCTTTACAAAAATGAAAAAGAAAATATAAAATATGTAAGTGATGGATATGGCTGTGGTTCAATAAAACTTTATTTAATAAAGCAGGTGGCAGGCCAGATTTGGCCCATGTCCCATACTGTGCCAACCCCCGGATTAAACCATAAGAGTAGAATTAATCCAGACTCAGGAAAAGGTAGAATTCAATAAAAATGACAGTCTGCAATAAGAATCGTTAATAATCATGGTCAGATATCATGAGTGGGAAAGAAGCTTTTTTACAAATCTACACAATTCCCACTTTTCCATATGGAATTCAAGCACCCAACTAAGTATAGTGTTTAAAAATTTATAATCTCTTATTTATGATGTAAAAGAAAAGGAAAATAAGCTCTAATATCCTGGGTCAAACCTTTGGCACGCATATGAATATGTATTGTCTGTTACTAAGTATTCATAATAAAAAGCTGCAGAGATTGAGAGGGCACCAGTCAAAACAAAGAATAGAAAAGACTAAGGCTAATTAAATCATAAAGAAAAGTAAAAATTATACAGAGACTCATTATGTCGTGTGAATGTATTCCGCTAAAATTCAGAAAAAGAGTTCCAACACATGGATGGCTCATACTTTATAATAGGCTCTATTTAGAGAGATGAACCATGATCCTTATAATACCCTTTGTTACTTGTGAAAAGATCACATTTCAAAGCACAGAAGGGGACCTCAAAGGATTGTATTGTTCAGCCTTTTATCTGCAGGCAGGATTAATTAGAGTAATAGCTAGCATGTATCTAGTGCCTACTGTGTACCAGACATTTTCCATGTATCTCCAATGCTCCAGTCCTTTGAATCACATCCCTGCTACTTACTATCTTTGTGACTGTGTGCAATGAAATCACTGTCTGGACTGCTGCTTCTGAAAGGGGGGTCCTCTGGAGTCAGCCAGTCCCCATGCCATAGAAGTCGGGGTAAAGAGGCCATGGAGCAAAACCTACCCTCTCCTTTGAAAGGTTTTTTTTTTTTTTTTTTTTTTTTTCTCTCAGGGACTTAGAAACCATGTCAACTCTCTAAGATGAAAATATTGCAACATATGTTGAAGCTAGAACACCTGTTGAAATGCTGTACACATGTGGACACTAGGTAGATACCTCTCTTGGAATGTCATGTGATCTGGGGCCAGTTTTGGAGCCCTGGCTCCTCTCGCCTGCAATGGCTTCCAGAGAGTGTGGGGAAAGAGGAAAGAAGATAGATTGTAGCATAACTGGCTGTAGAGTGCAGTGGTCATTTTGTTGCGCTTAACCTTTAAAAGGTGTCACCATCTTCTGGGCTTCAGTGCTCAGGCTGTGCTAATTTGTGCCATTCAAGGACTGCACTCTTTCAAAACCTCTTCTGTAGCCTCTGGTAATTATCACCTTTACTTTGTATTCACCTCTCATCTATAATGAGGAGTGTGAGAACTATACCACAGTATTGGGCATGTGGTTATTTAGCACTTAAGACATTTGCTTTGGGCCGCCTGGGTGGCTCAGTGGGTTTAGTGTCTGCCTTCAGCTCGTGATCTCAGGGTCCTGGGATTGAACCCTGCATCGGGCTCCCTGGTCAGCGGGGAGCCTGCTTCTCTCTCTCCCTCTGCCTGCCGCTTCCCCTGTTCATGCACTCACACTCTTTCTCTCTCTCTCACAAATAAAGAAATAAAATCTTCTAAAGATTTGTGAGAGAGAGAGAGCAGGAGTGGGGATGAGGAGGGGCAGAGGGAGAGCGAGAAGCAGACTCCCGGCTGAGCAGGAAGCCCCATTCAGGACTCCATCCCAGGACCCTGAGATCACGACCTGAGCTGAAGGCAGACGCTTAACCAACTGAGCCACCCAGGAACCCCAGTAAATAAAATCTTAAAAAAAAAAAACATTTGCTTTACTTTATTGTACTACTAGTTTCATGTCCCCAGCCTTAAGTCTCACAAGGCTGGGACGACGGTCTCTGCTTCTTCTGCGTTCCCATGTTTTAACTCTCTACTTGACAAAAAGTTGACTTTTAAGTGAGGCTTTCCTTATATCCTTCATCTCTTCTATGCCGGACATTGAATTAGGTGCTAGGAACACAGTGAGGTTGCAAAAATAGACCTGTTTCTTCCCATAACGGAGAGCCCCTACATTCCAATAGGGAGGTAGACATCAATTCAGTAATCAGGCCGATGAATTTCACATTGCAGTGTGATAAGTTTTATGAGGGAGGGATGTTGAGGATGGAAAAATAATATATCTCTGATCTTTAGGAGTTTCTAGTTTAAGGCAAGTTAATAGACAATCATGAGACACAGTGACAAGTGCAGTACAGAGGAAAGCAGCGGGTCCTGTGGGACCCCAAAGGGAAGGCTGTCAGAGAAAGTAATGCTTCTACTGACTTTTGAAAATATAAGCAAAACTGAACTAGATGGAGTTGGAGAAAGGCATTCCAGCAGAGGAGAGAGCATGGGCGAGAGTGTGGACATGGGATGTGACATGACGTGCGTGGGGAATTCCAGTTGGTTGGGAGCTGCCAGTGATTGGCCGAGGAGGATGGAGCCAAGGGAAGATGCTGCCAGGGAGAAAGTGAGAGACCAAATCATGAAGGGTTCCCTGTGTATCCTGAGGTTTTGCAGAGAAGCAGGGCGAATATGAAAGGGTTTTAAACAAATGAGCCATATGGTCAGCTTTGACTTTTTAGATAAATTATGATGGAAGCATTATGAAAGTTGAATTGGAAGTAAGAAATGCTTAAAGGTGAAAGGTCTGTGAACAAGAAATTGCAGTGTCCCAGACAAAAGATGAGGAGGGCTGCTCAAGTAGCAGACGTAGTAGTGGTACAGAGGCTGGGCAGTATGACAATACAGACTCTTGAGAGAGGTTAAACTTTCAAGATTTTGTGATTGATTGCTGGGCTGATGGGTGATGGGGGGAACGCTGCTGGGGAGAAGTAAAAGGAGAAGAGGGGAGAGGAGAGAGGGTAAGAGTAAGTAAAAGAGAGAGTTCAAGAACAGTAGGTTGGATAGTGGTGTCCCTGAGAAGGAATACTGGATGAGGTTCCAGAAGAGAGATAATGCAGTGGATAGAAGTTCAGACTTTGGAAAAAGGCCACCTTGATTTACAGCCCAGTTCTGCCAATTATTTTCTGTGTGAACCTGGATAAGACATTTCATATTCCTTTGCCTCAGTTTCATCAGCTGTAAAAGAGAGATAAAATAGTACCTCTCTCATAGATTGGCTATTGAGTTGGAAGACGTTAGTGAGTATAAAATTCTCAGAACCTGGGCTCTCAATAAGTACTCCAGAAACGTTAACTGTTCTTACTACTTTACGAGAGAAAATGCACTTGTTCAGGATTGAGTATGCTGAAGTTTAGATGCTGTGGGATGTCCACCTGTCAATGACCATATCTGTGTTTGCTCCCCACTATATCCCTCCATAGCTAGCTTAGGCACTTAAGACATATAATTTCAGATGAGTAGATGAATGAATGGATAAGGTATGAAAGAGGCAATCAGATATACATCTGAAACCTATGGAGAAGGTAAAGATGGAGGTAAAAGATGTGGTAACGTGGGCCATGGGACAGGCTGAGAATTTTCCTGTGGGATGGAGAGAGCACAAGACAAAGGATGGGACACTACATGTCTTAGTTCAGGCTTCTATAACAAGTTACCAATAGGCTAGGTGACTTATAAACAACAGACCCTTCTTTTTCATGGTTCTGGAGGCTGGAAGTCTGAGATCGGGGTGCTATCCTGGTCAGACTCTGGTGAGGGTCCTTTTCTAAGTTGCAGACTGCACACTTCACATTATCTTCACATGACAGATTGGGAGTGGGAGTTCTCTGGGGTCTCCTTTATTAGGGCACTAATCCCATTCCTGAGGGCTCCACCCTCATGACCTCATCATCCCAAAGGCCCGACCGCCCAATCCCATCACCTTGTGGGGGATAGGATTTCAACATAGGAATTTTGGAGCGACACAAACTTTCAGTTCATAACACTGGTAGACAGGAGCATATAAGGATCAGAGACAGAAAGGGAAAAGGAGAATAGAGGGTCCATAAAGATCAGATGAGAACCAGATGAATGTGGTATCCAGAAGCTACAAGAAAGTTTCCGTGAGAGAGCCACAACATCAAGTGCTGTAACAGCTTTCAGTATGTTAGACTATAAACTTTCTTTTTTAAGAAAAAAAAAAATTTTGAGAGTTGAGAGCGTACATTCGAGTGAGTGGGGTGGGGGAGGGGCAGAGAGAATCCTAAGCAGACTTTCTGTGCTGAGCATGGATCCCAAGTCAGGGCTCAATCCCATGACCCTGAGATCATGACCAGAGGTGAAATAAAGAGTCTGATGCCTAACTAACTGAGCCACCCAGGCACCTCTAGACTATAGATTTTCAAACCATGCTTTGATCCCCACCCATTAGATTTTATCCCAACCTGCTCTGTACTACCTCTACATGTCATTCATATGCTTACTCCTTCCCTGTTAATTACATGTGTGTCTAACTTTCTCCACTAGATTTTGAGTCACTTGAAGGATAATCCCTTGTCTTACTCACATGTATGTCCCTTGTATCAAGCACAGTGTTTGGAATATGATGGAAGACTGGTTGAATGCATCTTAAATGAACTATGTTTATTTTATGTCAAGAGACTAAATTGTCTCAGGGACATGATTTTCTAAAGGAGAAACAAATGGCATTGTTATTCATGCATATTCTAATTCCCACAAGACTAAATGGGTGGAAGGAGTAGTCCAAAACTAAAGGGACATATGTCATCCACTATATTGACATTTTGTTCTCCCTTGCTCATCCTACTGGGCTCTGGGGGAAGCATTGTCCTGGTATAGTAAGCTTTGGATAGATTTAATTTAAAAATCATGGATCTGGTGAAACCTAGCATGTGAATAACTTATTTGAATTTGACAGACACTTTATCAAGAAGCATTTAATAGGTACACTCAGCAGTGACCTTTCAGACTCAAAGAAGGTAATATTTCTTCCCTTAGTGACAAAATTATACCCCAAGAATAGCTTACTCACTGGTGGTTTCTGTTCATATTGATATTTTTCATACCCCTCTTGGATTATGATATCCCTATGGTTAGGATCCACGCCTTGTTCATCTTTATATCCCCATCAGGACAGCTAGTAGGTTTTGGTAAATGCTCATTGAATTAGTCATTAGTTTTAAATCACTTATTATGTATGTGAATTCAATGCAAAGGTAAGAAATAGTACAATTTTAAATATCAGTCTTAGTTTAGAATACCCCCTTTTTAGTAGTGTAGAAGAGAACAAAGCCATGGGGTTGTTCACTTCAATTTCATGGAAAACCTGTTCACTCTAGTGCTTGTGTGGGTGGGCTCATAGCAAGATGAAGGAAATAGAACTACTGGTAAGAACGTGTTAAAAAAAACATAGTGAAATATCTATGCAACACTCAGAGGGGATCTTTTCTAACTAGTCCTCTCTGAGTAGTAACTCTTCCTTGAGTCACATGGCAGAAGTAGGGGTTGTTGAAATGACTCAGAAGTTTTCAAAAGGAAGCTTATATGAGGAGTTGATTTTATTTTTTAAAAAATCATCAGGATGAATAGAGCTAATAATTACCTGAATGAGTCCTACATGAGTTTTGACTAATTTTAGCTAAATTTATGGAAAAAGTCAATGCTAAATAATTGGTGTTTAAATTTAAATTATACTGGTTGATTGAGGAAGACCAATAATTCACTTTTAACATTTTACTTTTAATATTACAAAAAACATATTTTTTATATATAATTATATGGATTTTTTTAAAAAGATTTATATATTTATTTGAGAGCGAGGTGGGGGGAGGGCAGAGGAAGCAAGCAGACTTCCTTCTGAGCGCAAAGCCAGCCCCATAAGAGGCTCCATCCCACAACCCATGAGACCATCACCCGAGCCACCCAGGTGCGCCTACAGTTCTTTTGATTTTAACACATGTATAGATTGGTGGAGCCACCACCATAATCAGGATACAGAACTATTCTCTTACCTCAAAAACTCCTTTGTGCTACCTTTATGGTTACATTCTTTTCTCAGCCCTGGCAACCATTGATCTGTTCTCTATCACTATATCTTTATCTATTCAAGAATGCTATATATTGGAATCATATGTGTGCTTTTTTCTTGAGATTGGCTTTGTTCAGTCCACATGATTCCTTTGATATTCATCCAAATTGTCTGTGTTGTATATGTGTGTATCCATAGTTTTTTGTTTATTTTTTGTTTTGTTTTGTTTGCTGCTGTGTAGTATTCCATTATATAGATACATTGCAATTCATTTATCCATTTATCCCTTGAAGGTCATTTGAAATATTTCCAATTTTCAGAAATTCTAAATAGAGCTTTTATAAATATTTGTCTGCAGGAATTTATGTTAACATAAGTTTTTGTTTCTTTGGAGTAAATATCTTGCATTGGAATTTCTGGATTATATGATATATGCATGTTCCCCTTTATTTTATTTTATTTTATTTTATTAATTATTTTTAAAAAGATTTTTTCTATCCGTTTTAGAGAGAGAGTGAGAGAGCCAGTGAGGGGAGGAGCAGAGGAAAAGGGACAAGCAGATTCCGTGCTGAGCACGGAGCCCAGCGTGGGGCCGATCCCACAACCCTGAGATCACCACCCGAGCCAGAATCCAGAGTTGGCTACTTAACTGACCGAGTCACCCGGGAGCCCCTTATGTTATTTTTTAAAGATTTATTTATTTGAGAGAGAGAGTTGGGGGGGGGCAGTCGGAGAGGGGGAGAGAGAGAGACTCTCTAGCAGACTCCCTGCTGAGTGAGGAGCCTTGAACAGGGCTCGATCCCACGACCCTGTGATCATGACCCTACCCGAAATCAAGAGTTGGTCACCAGATTGAAGGTCAAGCAGCACAGACAATGGGGTTCTTCTCACTGTTAGGAGAACTTGAGCGAGAATGAATATGAATGAATGATGCATGACAACAGAATAAGACCTTTGATAAAGCTAGAGGGGTTGGACTCCAGTGCTCAAGTGGTGAGACTGGACCTTTCTGGCAATAGAAACACTCCCTCCCTTGTAACAGGCAAGAGGGAATGCAGATAAAATTGGCCCAGAAAGCAGAGCGATAGCTTGATAGTTTTGATTGTAGACTGATAAGATATCATCTTTGGGCTTTTATTTTCTCAATAAAATACAAAGTCGAGTCATTAGCTCAATGAGGTATTATAAGTTACTTGAGAGAGCCAATTTCAAAAAGTTGGTTTGCAGATTAAGAAAAGAAACCTGTAGGGGAGGAACGTAGGATGGTGAGCCAGTGTTGGGTTGAGTGCCTACTTAAGTTATATGCATATACTACCCAACATGTTCTAGCCACAGAAGGAATATGGATTCTTTAAAAATACCAACAGGCTCACCCTAGGCATACTCTTTTCAATGTACTTTTTTTTTTATTAATTATTTTTATTTTTATTTTTATTTATTTTAAAGATTTTATTTATTAATTTGACAGAGACACAGCGAGAGAGGGAACACAAGCAGGGGGAGTGGGAGAGGGAGAAGCAGACTCCCAGCAGAGCAGGGAGCCCGATATGGGGCTCGATCCCAGGACCCTGAGATCATGACCTGAGCCGAAGGCAGATGCTTAACGACTGAGCCACCCAGGCGACCCTTTTTTTTTTTTTTTTTAACTTAATGTATTTTATACATTTCTTTTCCCAAGACATTACACATAGATTTTCTATATTCGTTTAGTAGCTACATTGCTGTATTCTGCAGCATGGACATATTCTAATTTATTTAGCCAAAAAAAGATCTCCAAAATTCAATTTTAACGTTATACCTATATTCTGTAGGCAGGTAAGGGGGAAAAGATTTGAGAATGCAAGTATCTGGGGATGTGTGGATCATTTGGGAATAACAAAAATAATTCATTTATTCAATTTTTCAAATATTCTTTCATTTTAGAGAACTATTTAACGAGTGCATACTATACGCCATTTGGCCCTGAGTTAGCTTCTGAATGTGAAATAATCGCTTTACATTAGAAAGAATCCCAAGTACATGAGACCACATTGAAATACCCCCCCCCCCTTTTTTTAAATAACCTCTTAGAGAGGATTACAATCTTTCTATGGGGTTGCTAATTTAGTATTACCTACTGGTGCGGAGGTTTGTACCCTACTGAATAGACCCTGGTAATCTTTTTTTTTTCCCTTCTTACATGATGTATCTTTTTCATTTAGTTTTTCTTTAAAGTTCCTGGCGATGTTCCAGGAACACTCCAGTGGTAATGAGCAAAGATGCACTTGAGTCAATGTTCTGAAATCCCACATCTGTCTCTTTTTATATAGTCCTCCCTTTTTATGCTCACGTCCGCTGGGCAGCAGCACCTCTGGTGTGAAGAAAATTCTGGACTGCTGACCTATTTACTTGCCTCCTGGCCTGTATTTTCCCATTTCGCTTGAGTTTTCCCTTCTTCCCCATAAAGCTCCCTGTTGCCCCCCACAAGGAATATGACAGTTCATTCCTTTTATTCAGAAGCTGTCTCTCTGCTCCGGTCTCTGTGTTCCTCTCTCTTCCTCTCCCCTGTCTCTCACAAACATGCCTTCCTCTGAGTGAGAGGCCGAATAATAGCTCCACATTGTTAGCAGCACTGCCCTTCTTCTACCAGAAAATTAGAAAGTCAATGTCTAAATATAGACTTGAAATTAGGAAGTATGCGTTCCAATTCTTGACTCACTCCATCATTTGCTTGCTGTGGGGACCGCAGGGAACTGCTTGACCTCTCGGTTTCCTTTGGTTCAATGAAGGCAATAATTCCTGCCCTGCCTTCCAGATGTAGGTGAGTAATTAATGGTTGTGGAGTCCTTTGAAACTCGGAAAGGAAGCTGCAGAGGCTAATCACTTGCGGTATTCACCTATGTTTTTGAAATAATTTACACAGGAAAATAAATAGCTGAGATGTGAAAGAGGAAACCATGAAAGTTAATACAAATGCACCTATAAATTCACAAGAAGATCCTGAAGGAAGCAAGAAGCTATTTATTCCTGTCTTTGCCCCTTTTCCTTTGTGTACTCTCTTCTGGACTTGCTCTCTGACACCTCACCTAAATTGTTGATTAGCCAGATGCACTTGAAAGGGAGCCGTGCTTTGGAGCTGGAGAGACCTAGTTACACACCTGTTTCCACCACTTTCCAACTATGAGAACTCGGGCAAATGATTTGTTACATGTTTCACCTTTCTGTGCCTCAGTTTCCTTCTTTTGTACGAGGGCAATTACCTTTACAGCACAGAGCTACCAATGAGAATTACATGCATGCCTGTGAGTGGGCATGTATGGATGCAAGGACATCGATGAGTTTCGAGGGGTGTTCATTCCCTTCCACTTTTTGGAAAGGAGGTGGAGGAAGATGTCTTATGGCAAAACTGCAGTGTCAGCTGCCCTGGTGACAGATGGCCCGAACAAGACCCTTCAGAGCGGTACCACAGACAAGAGTTGGGTCAGGCTTAATATAGGCCTCAGATTAGTGTCCCACTATGACTTTAACCCACATGGAAAGAAGTGTCTTACACCAGACCAAATTCCCTTATTCTACAACCAGAAACATCATCAGCTATGTCCAGCTATGTCCTAAACAAAGGAAAGCACTGTGAATCTTCTAAAGATACTCTTTGTTGAGTTCCAGAAACTAAGACTGTAAGTGTGACAATCCCATGAAGGATGGGGAACAGAGTACCTGGTTTCGGAGAAGACCTCTTTCTCAGGGAGAAAAAGATGCATGTAAGTGGACAACGTTCCCCAAATGCCAAAGCCATAAACGATGATGTTGCACATTTTAAGGACTTTTTAAAGGCTTTGTTATAGGGTCCTCAGGGTCATTTATTATCCCTCAATATATAATCTGAATTTTCTGAGAGAAGGGAATGATGGAACTGGGCCTCTGAATGGTGCTCTATTCTCAGATTAGGGCTGCATTCAGGGAAGTAGTTTTGATAATGTCACATGTAGCAGAGAAATATTTTGTCTTATAATCACATTATATAAGAAAAATACATAATATCAACCCAAAAGAAGAAAGGATTCCTTCAGTCATTTGTAAGAGGACTAATAAAATACGGGAACTTTGATGCATTACTCATTCATAACTGTTGTAAATTACTATAACAATATTTTGTACTACAAAAAATGTCTAAAATAGTAAGAGCCTGGGTCCAAGAGTAATGCTGATTTTAGTGCTATAGCATACGTATTTATGCATGTCGCTGTTTTCTTCACTGGAAGTTGGCATCAGAATATGTATTATTTATTCCTCTGTTCCTCCAGGACATCTCATGGTGCTAAATATTAGAATGTCTCAAATTCTAGTAGAAAAGGATTATATTTTAAAGACATATTAAAGGAATTATCATTAGAAAACATTTTAAGGGTCGCCTGGGTGGCTCAGTCGTTAAGCGTCTGCCTTTGGCTCAGGTCATGATCCCAGGGTCCTGGGACCGAGCCCCACATCGGGCTCCCTGCTCAGCGGGAAGCCTGCTTCTCCTTCTCCCCACTGCTCATGCTCCCCCTGCTTGTGTTCCCTCTCTCGCTGTCTCTCTCTGTCAAATAAATAAATAAAATCTTAAAAAAAAAAAAGGAAAAAAATTTTAAGTATCATATATATAAAACTCAATGATTGGCAAATGTTAGTATTTCTTTTTTTGTGTGAAGTTTTAAAAATTTATTTACAAGTGTTCCTGATTATGCACATAGAGGCCCATGACAGAGAGAAAATTCACTTGCGAATGATTTTTTTATTGACGTCTAGTTGGCACACAGTGTTGCCTCAGTTTCAGGCGTACAACATAGTGATTGGAGAAGTTTGCACACTATGCTGTGCTCCCCACAAATGTAGCACCCACCTGTCACCACACAACACTCTTACAGTACCATTGACTATATTCCCTGTGCTGTGCCTTTCATCCTCATGACTTACTCATTCCAGAACTGAAAGCCTGTGCCTCCTACTTCCCTTCACCCATTTTGCCCATTTTCCTGCCTTCCCCTCTTGCAACCACCGTTTGCTCTCTGATTCTGCTTTTTATTTGTTTGTCCATTTGTTTTGTGTTTTAGATTCCATATATAAGTGAAATCATATGGTATTTGTCTTCCTCTAACTTATTTCACGTAGCATAATATCTTCTAGGTCCACCCATATTTTTGCAAATGGCAAAATTTCATTCTTTTTTCATGGCTGAGTCATATTCCACTGTATGTGTATGTACACACACACACACACACACACACACACACACCCATACTCTATCTTTATCCATTCATCCATTTATGGACACATAGGCTGCTTCCATATCTTGGCTATTGTAAATAATGCTGCCATAAATATAGGGTTCCATTTATCTTGTCAAATTAGTTTTTTTTGGGGGGGTAAATATTCAGTAGTGGAATTACTGAATCATACGCTATTTTTATTTTTAGCTTTTTAAGGAATGTGGCATTTTGTTATAGCAGCTGGAGCAGACTGATAACAACTACTTTCATACAACTACTGATACATGACTAGCTATATTTTTACTAATATATTTGGCTTTCTCTTTTAATAAGGAAATTAGATACTTATTTCACCTACATTTTCTTGATTTCTACTAAATTTAAGCATTTGAATATAAAAAATTTGCATTCATTTTTATGTGAATTGGTTGCTGCTATTTTTTCATTTTCTATTTATGTATTATACCTTTTTTTTTTAAGATTTTTTATTTATTTTAGAGAGGGAGAAAGAGTGGGAGAGAGCACAAGCATAGGAAGGGGCAGAGAGAAGGATAGGGAGAGAATCCCAAGCAGACTCCCTGCTGAGTGGGGAGCCCCACATAGTGCTTGATCCCACACCCCTGAGATCATGACCTGAGCGGAAACCAAGAGTCAGATGCTTAACCAACTGAGCCACGCAGGCACCACTGTATTAGGGATTATTTTTTTAAAAGACTTGCATGTCTTAAATTAAGAGTTTTAACCCTTATTACATTTTAATACCTTTGCAAAGATTTTCCCAGTTTGTTCTTTGTTCTTTGTTCTTTTTATCTTTTTACACACACACAAACACACACATATAAAGAAATTCCCAAAGTATTTAAATATATATAATGATTTAAAAATCATTATTTAATGATTTTTTAAAAAATCAGGGGCACCTGGGTGGCTCAGTCAGTTAAGCATCCAACTCTTGATTTTGGCTTAGGTCATGATCTCAGGGTTGTGAGATTGAGTCCTGGGTGGGATTCTGAGCTGGGTGTGGAGCCTGCTTAAGATTCTCTCTCTCCGTCTCCCTCTATCCCTCATCACCCCCACCCCCATCAATTTTTTTATCATTTTTACATGGGAAAGATTTGTAACTATACACTTTATGATTTTATATTTTGTTTTATGTGTAAAAATTCTGGAATTGAGTTATGACTTATTTTACTAAGTGAGTAATAATAATTTTTTGAAAATTTATTGACTAATTCTTCAGTGGATTAGACATTACTTGTATCAAATTTGAATATATGCTATGGTTAGTTTCTGAAATATGACTAGTATATTATTTCATTATTAAGGGCTTTATATTAGAGCAATTTTAGCTTCGCAGTAAAATTCAGAGGCAATTACAGAGATTCTCATATGGCCCCTGCCCTCATATACGCATAGCTTCTCCCATTATCGACATCCCCCACCAGAGTGGGACATTTGTTACAATTGATGAACCTATGTTGACACATTATCAATGCCCATAGTTACATTAGGGTTCAGTCTTTTTGTTTTTCATTCATTGGGTTTGGATAAATGTATAATGACATATATCTACCTTTATAGTATCATACAGAATCCTTTCAATGCCCTAAATATCCTCTGTATGTCCTCACCTATTCATCCCTCCCTGCAGTTCTAACCCCTGTCAACCACTGATCTGTTTACTGTCTTCATAGTTTTGTCTTTCTCAGAATGTCATAGGGTTGGAAATTTACAGTATATAGTTTTTTCATATTGGCTTCTTTCACTTAGTAATATGCATGGAAGGTCCTTCTTTGTCTTTTCATGATTTGAAGGCTTATTTCTTGTTAGGGCTGAAATATGTTCTATTCTTTGGATGTATCACTGCTTATTTATTTATTCGCCTACTGAAGGACATCTTAGTTGCTTTCATGTTTGGGCCATTCGGAATAAAGCAGCCGTAAACATCCATGTGCAGGTTTTTGTGTGTGGACATAAGCTTTCAACTCCTTTGGGCAGATACCAGGGAGCATGGTTGCTGGATCGTATGTAAGAGTATGTTTACTTCACAGAAACACTAAACTGGCTTCCGAACTTGCTGTACCATTTTTCCTTCCTATCAGTAATAAATGAGATTTTCTGTTGTTCCACATCCTTGCCAGTGTTTGGTATTATCACTGGCCCAGGTTTTGGCCATTCTGATAGGTATGTAGTAGTATCACGTTGTTGTTTTTAATTTTATTTCCTCAATGACCTGTGATGTGGAGTACCTTTTCATTTGTTGATTTGTCATCTTATATCTGTATATCATCTGTTAAGATCTTTTCACCGTTTTAATCAGGTGGTTTCCCTGTTGGCTTTCTTTGTATATTTTGGATAACATTCCTTTATCAGATGTGTCTCTTGTGGGTTTTTTTGTTGTTGGTGGTGGTGGTTGTTTGTTTGTTGGGGGTGGGTAGGGGCAGTGGGAGAGAGAGACTCTTAAGCAGGCTCTTTGCCGAATTTGAGGCTTGATCTCACAACCCTGAGATGATGACCTGAGCTAAAATCAAGAGTTGGACATTTAACCACTGAGCCACCCAGGCACCCGTGGATGTGTTTTTTGTAAGACACATATTTTCTTCCAGTCTGTGGCTTGTCTTTTAATTCTCTGAGCATTGTTTTTCACAGCAGAAGATTTTAATTTTAATGAAATCCAGCTCATCAAGTATTTATTTTATGGATCATATCATTGGGGTTGTATCTTAGGTCATTGCCATACTCAGAGTCATCTAGGTGTTCTATATCACGTTCTCAGAGTTTTACAGTTTTGCATTTTAAATTTAGGTCCTTGATCCATGCTGAGTAACTTTGTGTTAAGGGTATAAAATCTGTGTTTATTTTTTTTTTTTTTTTTTTTTTTTTTTTTTTTTTTT